>NC_041391.1:277039471-277089876 GCF_002162155.2 Triticum dicoccoides
GGGGGCGCGCGGCCCATGCTGGCCGCCCCTCTCTCTTCTCCACTAAGGCCCATAAGGCCCATTACTTCTCTCGGGGGGGTTCCGGTAACCCTCCGGCACTCCGGTTTTCTCCGAAAACGCCCGGAACACTTCCGGTGTCCGAATATAGCCGTCCAATATATCAATCTTTATGTCTCGACCATTTCGAGACTCCTCGTCATGTCCGTGATCACATCCGGGACTCCGAACAAACTTCGGTACATCAAAACTTATAAACTCATAATAAAACTGTCATCGTAACGTTAAGCGTGCGGACCCTACGGGTTCGAGAACTATGTAGACATGACCTAGAACTATTCTCGGCCAATAACCAATAGCGGAACCTAGATGCCCATATTGGTTCCTACATATTCTACGAAGATCTTTATCGGTCAAACCGCATAACAACATACGTTGTTCCCTTTGTCATCGGTATGTTACTTGCCCGAGATTCGATCGTCGGTATCCAATACCTAGTTCAATCTCGTTACCGGCAAGTCTCTTTACTCGTTACGTAATGCATCATTCCGTAACTAACTCATTAGCTACATTGCTTGCAAGGCTTATAGTGATGTGCATTACCGAGAGGGCCCAGAGATACCTCTCCGACAATCGGAGTGACAAAACCTAATCTCGAAATACGCCAACTCAACATGTACCTTTGGAGACACCTGTAATACTCCTTTATAATCACCCAGTTACGTTGTGACGTTTGGTAGTACCCAAAGTGTTCCTCCGGTAAACGGGAGTTGCATAATCTCATAGTTACAGGAACATGTATAAGTTATGAAGAAAGCAATAGCAATATACTAAACAATCAAGTGCTAGGCTAACGGAATGGGTCATGTCAATCACATCATTCTCCTAATAATGTGATCCCGTTAATCAAATGACAACTCTTTTGTCCATGGCTAGGAAACATAACCATCTTTGATAAACGAGCTAGTCAAGTAGAGGCATACTAGTGACACTATGTTTGTCTATGTATTCACACATGTATCATGTTTCCGGTTAATACAATTCTAGCATGAATAATAAACATTTATCATGATATGAGGAAATAAATAATAACTTTATTATTGCCTCTAGGGCATATTTCCTTCAGTCTCCCACTTGCACTAGAGTCAATAATCTAGATTACATAGTAATGATTCTAACACCCATGGAGTCTTGGTGCTGATCATGTTTTGCTCGTGAGAGAGGCTTAGTCAACGGGTCTGCAACATTCGGATCCGTATGTATCTTGAAAATCTCTATGTCTCCCACTTGGACTTGGTCCCGGATGGAATTGAAGCATCTCTTGATGTGCTTGGTCGTCTTGTGAAATCTGGATTCCTTTGCCAAGGCAATTGCACCAGTATTGTCACAGAAGATCTTCATTGGTCCTGTTGTACTAGGTATGACACATAGATCGGAAATGAACTCCTTCATCCAGACTCCTTCATTTGCTTCTTCCGAAGCAGCTATGTACTCCGCTTCACATGTAGATCCCGCCACGACGCTTTGTTTAGAACTGCACCAACTTACAGCTCCACCGTTTAATAAAAATACGTATCTGGTTTGTGATTTAGAATCGTCCGGATCAGTGTCAAAGCTTGCATCGACGTAACCATTTACGACTAGCTCTTTGTCACCTCCATATACGAGAAACATATCCTTAGTCCTTTTCAGGTATTTTAGGATGTTCTTGACCGCTGTCCAGTGATCCACTCCTGGATTACTTTGGTACCTTCCTGCCAAGCTTATTGCTAAGCATACGTCAGGTCTGGTACACAGCATTGCATACATGATAGAGCCTATGGCTGAAGCACAGGGAACATCTTTCATTTTCTCTCTATCTTCTGCTGTGGTCGGGCATTGAGTCTGACTCAACTTCACACCTTGTAGCACGGGCAAGAACCCTTTCTTTGCCTGATCCATTTTGAACTTTTTCAAAATTTTATCAAGGTATGTATTTTGTGAAAGTCCTATTAAACGTCTTGATCTATCTCTATAAATCTTGATGCCCAATATGTAAGCAGCTTCACCGAGGTCTTTCATTGAAAAACTTTTATTCAAGTATCCCTTTATGCTATCCAGAAATTCTATATCATTTACAATTAATAATATATCATCTACATATAATATCAGAAATGCTACAGAGCTCCCACTCGCTTTCTTGTAAATACAGGATTCTCCAAAAGTTTGTATAAAACCATATGCTTTGATCACACTATCAAAGCGTTTATTCCAACTCCGAGATGCTTGCACTAGTCCATAAATGGATCGCTGGAGCTTGCACACTTTGCTAGCACCTTTTGGATCAACAAAACCTTCTGGCTGTATCATATACAACTCTTCTTCCAAAAATCCATTCAAGAATGCAGTTTTGACATCCATTTGCCAAATTTCATAATCATGAAATGCAGCAATAGCTAACATGATTCGGACAGACTTAAGCATCGCTACGGGTGAGAAAGTCTCATCGTAGTCAACCCCTTGAACTTGTCGAAAACCTTTCGCAACAAGTCAAGCTTTATAGATAGTTACATTACCATCAGCGTCAGTCTTCTTCTTAAAGATCCATTTATTCTCAATGGCTTGCCGATCATCGGGCAAGTCAACCAAAGTCCATACTTTGTTCTCATACATGGATCCCATCTCAGATTTCATGGCCTCTATCCATTTTGCGGAATCTGGGCTCATCATCGCTTCCTCATAGTTCGTAGGTTCATCATGGTCAAGTAACATGACTTCCAGAATAGGATTACCGTACCACTCTGGTGCGGATCTTACTCTGGTATACCTACGAGGTTCAGTAGAAACTTGATCTGAAGTTTCATGATCAATATCATTAGTTTCCTCACTAATTGGTGTAGTTGTCACAGGAACCGGTTCTTGTGATGAACTACCTTCCAATAAGGGAGCAGGTACAGTTACCTCATCAAGTTCTACTTTCCTCCCACTCACTTCTTTCGAGAGAAACTCCTTCTCTAGAAAGGATCCGATTTTAGCAATGAAAATCTTGCCCTCAGATCTGTGATAGAAGGTGTACCCAATAGTTTCTTTTGGGTATCCTATGAACACACATTTCTCCGATTTAGGTTCGAGCTTATCTGGTTGAAGTTTCTTCACATAAGCATCGCAGCCCCAAACTTTAAGAAACGACAACTTTGGTTTCTTGCCAAACCACAGTTCATAAGGCGTCATCTCAACGGATTTTGATGGTGCCCTATTCAACGTGAATGCGGCCGTCTCGAAAGCATAACCCCAGAATGATAGCGGTAAATCAGTAAGAGACATCATAGATCGCACCATATCTAGTAAAGTACGATTACGACGTTCGGACACACCATTTCGTTGTGGTGTTCTGGGTGGCGTGAGTTGTGAAACTATTCCGCATTGTTTCAAATGTAAACCAAACTCGTAACTCAAATATTCTCCTCCACGATCAGATCGTAGAAACTTTATTTTCTTGTTACAATGATTTTCCACTTCACTCTGAAATTCTTTGAACTTTTCAAATATTTCAGACTTATGTTTCATTAAGTAGATATACCCATATCTGCTCAAATCATCTGTGAAGGTGAGAAAATAACGATACCCACCGCGAGCTTCAACATTCATTGGACCACAAACATCAGTATGTATGATTTCCAACAAATCAGTTGCTCGCTCCATAGTTCCGGAGAACGGTGTTTTAGTCATCTTGCCCATGAGGCATGGTTCGCAAGTACCAAGTGATTCATAATCAAGTGATTCCAAAAGCCCATCAGTATGGAGTTTCTTCATGCGCTTTATACCGATATGACCTAAACGGCAGTGCCACAAATAAGTTGCACTATCATTATCAACTTTGCATCTTTTGGTTTCAACACTATGAATATGTGTATCAGTACTATCGAGATTCAATAAAAATAGACCACTCTTCAAGGGTGCATGACCATAAAAGATATTACTCATATAAATAGAACAACCATTATTCTCTGATTTAAATGAATAACCGTCTCGCATCAAACAAGATCCAGATATAATGTTCATGCTCAACGCTGGCACCAAATAACAATTATTTAGGTCTAAAACTAATCCCGATGGTAGATGTAGAGGTAGCGTGCCGACCGCGATCACATCGACTTTGGAACCATTTCCCACACGCATCGTCACCTCGTCCTTAGCCAATCTTCGCTTAATCTGTAGTCCCTGTTTCGAGTTGCAAATATTAGCAACAGAACCAATATCAAATACCCAGGTACTACTGTGAGCATTAGTAAGGTACACATCAATAACATGTATATCACATATACCTTTGTTCACTTTGCCATCCTTCTTATCCGCCAAATACTTGGGGCAGTTCCGCTTCCAGTGTCCAGTCTGCTTGCAGTAGAACCACTCAGTCTCAGGCTTAGGTCCAGACTTGGGTTTCTTCTCTTGAGCCGCAACTTGTTTGTTGTTCTTCTTGAAGTGACCCTTCTTCTTACCTTTGCCCTTTTTCTTGAAACTGGTGGTCTTGTTAACCATCAACACTTGATGCTCCTTCTTGATTTCTACCTCCGCGGCTTTTAGCATTGCGAAGAGCTCGGGAATAGTCTTGTCCATCCCTTGCATATTATAGTTCATCACAAAGCTCTTGTAGCTTGGTGGCAGTGATTGAAGAATTCTGTCAATGACACTATCATCAGGAAGATTAACTCCCAGTTGAATCAAGTGATTATTATACCTAGACATTTTGAGTATGTGTTCACTGACAGAACTATTCTCCTCCATCTTATAGCTATAGAACTTATTGGAGACTTCATATCTCTCAATCCGGGCATTTGCTTGAAATATTAACTTCAACTCCTGGAACATCTCATATGTGTTGGGGAACGTTGCAGAAAATTAAAATTTTTCCTACGGTTTCACCAAGATCCATCTATGAGTTCATCTAAGCAACGAGTCATGGGAGAGAGTTTGCATCTACATACCACTTGTAGATCGCGTGCGGAAGCTTGCAAGGTGATGGTGATGATGGAGTCGTACTCGACGTGATTCGAATCACCGATGTCCAAGTGCTGAACGGACAGCACCTCCGCGTTCAACACACGTACGGGACGGGAGACGTCTCCCCTTCTTGATCCAGCAAGGGGGAAGGAGAGGTTAAGGAAGCTCTCTCCAACGGCAGCACGACGGCATGGTGGTGTTGGTGCAGCAGTACTCCGACAGGGCTTCGCCAAGCGCTTAACGGAGGAGGAGAGGTGTTGGGGAGGGGAGGGGCTGCGCCTTAAGTTGTGTCATGCAGCCCTCCCCTCACCCCTCTATATATAGGAGGAGAGGGGCAAGGGGGCCGGCCCTCTAGGGGAAACCCTAGGGGGGCGGCGGCCAAAGGGTGGGGGGCTTGCCCCCCAAGCAAGGGGGTTGCGCCCCCTTTAGGGTTTCCCCCCCCAACCCTAGGCGCATGGGCCCAAGGGGGGGTGCGCCAAGCCCACTAGGGGCTGGCTGCTATCCCTACGCAGCCCAAGTGGCCCCCGGGAGGGGTGGTCCCTCCCGGTGGACCCCCGGAACCTCTCCGGTGGTCCCGGTACAATACCGGTATGACCCCGAAACTTTCCGGTGTCCGTTTAACAACTTCCCATATATAAAACTTTACCTCCGGACCATTCCGAAACTCCTCGTGACGTCCGGGATCTCATCCGGGACTCCGAACAACATTCGGTGAACACATACTTGTCTTCCTAATAACCCTAGCGTCACCGAACCTTAAGTGTGTAGACCCTACGGGTTCGGGAGTCATGCAGACACGACCGAGACGACTCTCGGACAATAACCAACAGCGGGATCTGGATACCCATGTTGGCTCCCACATGCTCCTCGATGATTTCATCGGTTGAACCACGATGTCGAGGATTCGATCAAAACCCTGTATACAATTCCCTTTGTCAATCGGTACGTTACTTGCCCGAGACTCGATCGTCGGTATCCCAATACCTTGTTCAGTCTCGTTACCGGCAAGTCACTTTACTCGTACCGTAATGCATGATCCCGTGACCAACACCTTGGTCACCTTGAGCTCATTATGATGATGCATTACCGAGTGGGCCCAGAGATACCTCTCCGTCATACGAAGTGACAAATCCCAGTCTTGATCCGTGTCAACCCAACAGACACTTTCGGAGATACCTGTAATGCACCTTTATAGTCACCCAGTTACGTTGTGACGTTTGATACACCCAAGGCACTCCTACGGTATCCGGGAGTTACACGATCTCATGGTCGAAGGAAGAGATACTTGACATTGGCAAAGCTCTAGCAAACGAACTACACGATCTTTGTGCCATGCTTAGGATTGGGTCTTGTCCATCACATCATTCTCCTAATGATGTGATCCCGTTATCAACGACATCCAATGTCCATAGCCAGGAAACCATGACTATCTGTTGATCACAACGAGCTAGTCAACTAGAGGCTCACTAGGGACATATTGTGGTCTATGTATTCACACGTGTATTACGATTTCCGGATAATACAGTTATAGCATGAATAAAAGACAATTATCATGAACAATGAAATATAATAATACTTTTATTATTGCCTCTAGGGCATATTTCCAACAGTCTCCCACTTGCACTAGAGTCACCAATCTAGTTACATTGTGATGAATCGAACACCCATAGAGTTTTGGTGTTGATCATGTTTTGCTCGCGAGAGAGGTTTAGTCAACGGATCTGCGACATTCAGATCCGTGTGTACTTTGCAAATCTCTATGTCTCCATCTTGAACATTTTCACGGATGGAGTTGAAACGATGCTTGATGTGCCTGGTCTTCTTGTGAAACCTGGGCTCCTTGGCAAGGGCAATAGCTCCAGTGTTGTCACAGAAGAGTTTGATCGGCCCCGACGCATTGGGTATGACTCCTAGGTCGGTGATGAACTCCTTCACCCAAATAGCTTCATGCGCTGCCTCCGAGGCTGCCATGTACTCCGCTTCACATGTAGATCCCGCCACGACGCTCTGCTTGCAGCTGCACCAGCTTACTACTCCACCATTCAACATATACACGTATCCGGTTTGTGACTTAGAGTCATCCAGATCTGTGTCGAAGCTAGCGTCGACGTAACCCTTTACGACGATCTCTTCGTCACCTCCATAAACGAGAAACATGTCCTTTGTCCTTTTTAGGTACTTCAGGATATTCTTGACCGCTGTCCAGTGTTCCTTGTCGGGATTACTTTGGTATCTTGCTACCAAACTTACGGCAAGGTTTACATCAGGTCTGGTACACAGCATGGCATACATAATAGATCCTATGGCTGAAGCATAGGGGATGACACTCATCTCTTCTTTATCTTTTGCCATGGTCGGTGACTGAGCCGAGCTCAATCTCACACCTTGTAACATAGGCAAGAACCCCTTCTTGGACTGATCCATTTTGAACCTCTTCAAAATCTTATCAAGGTATGTGCTTTGTGAAAGACCTATGAGGCGTCTCGATCTATCTCTATAGATTTTGATGCCTAATATATAAGCAGCTTCTCCAAGGTCCTTCATTGAAAAACACTTATTCAAGTAGGCCTTAATGCTGTCCAGAAGTTCTATATTATTTCCCATCAAGTGTATGTCATCTACATATAATATGAGAAATACTACAGAGCTCCCACTCACTTTCTTGTAAACGCAGGCTTCTCCATAAGTCTGCATAAACCCAAACGCTTTGATCATCTCATCAAAGCGAATGTTCCAACTCCGAGATGCTTGCACCAGTCCATAGATGGATCGCTGGAGCTTGCATACTTTGTTAGCGTTCTTAGGATTGAAAAAACCTTCCGGCTGCATCATATACAGCTCTTCCTTAAGATGTCCGTTAAGGAATGCCGTTTTGACGTCCATCTGCCATATCTCATAATCATAGTATGCGGCAACTGCTAACATGATTCGGACGGACTTCAGCTTCGCTACGGGAGAGAATGTCTCGTCGTAGTCAATTCCTTGAACTTGTCGATAACCCTTAGCGACAAGTCGAGCTTTATAGATGGTAACATTACCATCCGCGTCCGTCTTCTTCTTAAAAATCCATTTGTTTTCTATCGCTCGCCGATCATCGGGCAAGTCTGTCAAAGTCCATACTTTGTTTTCATACATGGATTCTATCTCGGATTTCATGGCTTCAAGCCATTTGTTGGAATCTGGGCCCGCCATTGCTTCTTCATAGTTCGAAGGTTCACCATTGTCTAACAACATGATTTCCAGGACAGGGTTGCCGTACCACTCTGGTGCGGAACGTGTCCTTGTGGACCTACGAAGTTCAGTAGCAACTTGATCCGAAGCACCTTGATCATCATCATTGTTTTCCTCTACAGTTGGTGTGGGCATCACAGGAACGGTTTCCTGCGCTGCACCACTTTCCCGTTCGAGAGGTAGTACTTCATTGAGTTCTACTTTCCTCCCACTTACTTCTTTCGAGAGAAACTCTTTTTCCAGAAAGCATCCGTTCTTGGCAACAAAGATCTTGCCTTCGGATCTTAAGTAGAAGGTATACCCGACAGTTTCCTTAGGGTATCCTATGAATACGCATTTTTCCGACTTGGGTTCGAGCTTTTCAGGTTGAAGTTTCTTGACATAAGCATCGCATCCCCAAACTTTTAGAAACGACAGCTTAGGTTTCTTCCCAAACCATAATTCATACGGTGTCGTCTCAACGGATTTAGACGGTGCCCTATTTAAAGTGAATGTAGCTGTCTCTAGAGCGTATCCCCAAAATGATAGCGGTAAATCGGTAAGAGACATCATAGACCGCACCATATCCAATAGAGTGTGATTACGACGTTCGGACACACCGTTTCGCTGAGGTGTTCCAGGCGGCGTCAGTTGTGAAACGATTCCACATTTCCTTAAGTGTGTACCAAATACGTGACTTAAGTATTCTCCTCCACGATCTGATCATAGGAACTTTATCTTTTGGTCACGTTGATTCTCCACCTCATTCTGAAATTCCTTGAACTTTTCAAAGGTCTCAGACTTGTGTTTCATTAAGTAGACATACCCATATCTACTTAAGTCATCAGTGAGAGTGAGAACATAACGATATCCTCCGCGAGCCTCAACGCTCATTGGAGCGCACACATCGGTATGTATGATTTCCAACAAGTTGGTTGCTCGCTCCATTGTTCCGGAGAACGGAGTCTTGGTCATTTTGCCCATGAGGCATGGTTCGCATGTGTCAAACGATTCATAATCAAGAGACTCTAAAAGTCCATCAGCATGGAGCTTCTTCATGCGCTTGACACCAATGTGACCAAGGCGGCAGTGCCACAAGTATGTGGGACTATCGTTATCAACTTTACATCTTTTGGCATCCACACTATGAACATGTGTAATATTACGCTCGAGATTCATTAAGAATAAACCATTGACCATCGAAGCATGACCATAAAACATATCTCTCATATAAATCGAACAACCATTATTCTCGGACTTAAATGAGTAGCCATCTTGTATTAAACGAGATCCAGATACAATGTTCATGCTCAAACTTGGCACTAAATAACAATTATTAAGGTTCAAAACTAATCCCGTAGGTAAATGTAGAGGCAGCGTGCCGACGGCGATCACATCGACTCTGGAACCATTCCCGACGCGCATCGTCACCTCGTCCTTCGCCAGTCTCCGTTTATTCCGCAGCTCCTGCTGTGAGTTACAAATATGAGCAACGGCACCGGTATCAAATACCCAGGAGTTACTACGAGTACTGGTAAGGTACACATCAATTACATGTATATCAAATATACCTTTGGTGTTGCCGGCCTTCTTATCCGCTAAGTATTTGGGGCAGTTCCGCTTCCAGTGACCCTTCCCCTTGCAATAAAAGCACTCAGTCTCAGGCTTGGGTCCATTCTTTGACTTCTTCCCGGCAACTGGCTTACCGGGCGCGGCAACATCCTTGCCGTCCTTCTTGAAGTTTTTCTTCCCCTTGCCCTTCTTGAACTTAGTGGTCTTATTGACCATCAACACTTGATGTTCTTTCTTGATTTCAGCCTCTGCTGACTTCAGCATAGAGAACACTTCAGGAATGGTCTTCACCATCCCCTGCATGTTGTAGTTCATCACAAAGCTCTTGTAGCTTGGTGGGAGCGACTGGAGGATTCTGCCAATGACCGCCTCATCTGGGAGGTTAATGTTCAGCTGGGTCATACGATTGTGCAACCCAGACATCTTCAGGATGTGCTCACTGACAGAACTGTTTTCCTCCATCTTACAACTGTAGAACTTGTCGGAGACATCATATCTCTCGACCTGGGCATGAGCTTGGAAAACTAGTTTCAGCTCTTCGAACATCTCATATGCTCCGTGATGCTCAAAACGCTTTTGGAGCCCCGATTCTAAGCTGTAAAGCATGCCGCACTGAACGAGGGAGTAATCATCAGCATGAGTTTGCCAAGCATTCATAATGTCTTGGTTCTCTGGGACGAGAGCGTCACCTAGCGGTCCTTCTAGGACATATTGCTTCCTGGCAGCTATGAGGATGATCCTCAGGTTCCAGACCCAGTCCGTATAGTTGCTGCCATCATCTTTCAGCTTGGTTTTCTCTAGGAACGCGTTGAAGTTCATGTTGACATTAGCGTTGGCCATTTGATCTACAAGACATATTTGCAAAGGTTTTAGACTAAGTTCATGATAATAAAGTTCTAATCAAATTATGAACTCCCACTTAGATTAGACATCCCTCTAGTCATCTAAGTGTCACACGATCCGTGTCAACTAGCCCGTGTCCGATCATCACGTGAGACGGACTAGTCATCGTCGGTGAACATCTTCATGTTGATCGTATCTTCCATACGACTCGTGTTCGACCTTTCGGTCTCCGTGTTCCGAGGCCATGTCTGTACATGCTAGGCTCGTCAAGTTAACCCTAAGTGTTTTCGCTGTGTAAAACTGTCTTACACCCGTTGTATGTGAACGTAAGAATCCATCACACCCGATCATCACGTGGTGCTTAGAAGCGACGAACTGTAGCAACGGTGCACAGTTAGGGGAGAACACTTCTTGAAAATTTTGTAAGGGATCATCTTATTTACTACCGTCGTCCTAAATAAACAAGATGCATAAACATAATAAACATCACATGCAATTATATAGTTGTGACATGATATGGCCAATATCATATAGCTCCATTGATCTCCATCTTCGGGGCTCCATGATCATCTTGTCACCGGCTTGACACCATGATCTCCATCATCGTGTCTTCATGAAGTTGTCATGCCAACGACTACTTCTACTTCTATGGCTAACGCGTTTAGCAATAAAGTAAAGTGGTTTACATGGCGTTCTTCAATGACACGCAGGTCATACAAAAATAAAGACAGCTCCTATGGCTCCTGCCGGTTGTCATACTCATCGACATGCAAGTCGTGAATCCTATTACAAGAACATGATCTCATACATCACAATTCATCATTCATCACAACTTCTGGCCATATCACATCACATGATCAATTGCTGCAAAAACAAATTAGACGTCCTCTAATTGTTGTTGCATCTTTTACGTGGCTGCAATTGGGTTCTAGCAAGAACGTTTTCTTACCTACGAATAACCACAACGTGATTTTGTCAACTTCTATTTACCCTTCATAAGGGCCCTTTTCATCGAATCCGCTCCAACTAAAGTGGGAGAGACAGACACCCGCCAGCCACCTTATGCAACTAGTGCATGTCAATCGGTGGAACCGGTCTCATGTAAGCCTACGTGTAAGGTTGGTCCGGGCCACTTCATCCCACAATACCGTTGAAGCAAGAAAAGACTAGTAGAGGAAAGTAAGTTGACAAGATCCACGCCCACAACAAAATTGTGTTCTACTCGTGCATTAGAGAACTACGCATAGACCTAGCTCATGATGCCACTGTTGGGGAACGTTGCAGAAAATTAAAATTTTTCCTACGGTTTCACCAAGATCCATCTATGAGTTCATCTAAGCAACGAGTCATGGGAGAGAGTTTGCATCTACATACCACTTGTAGATCGCGTGCGGAAGCTTGCAAGGTGATGGTGATGATGGAGTCGTACTCGACGTGATTCGAATCACCGATGTCCAAGTGCTGAACGGACAGCACCTCCGCGTTCAACACACGTACGGGACGGGAGACGTCTCCTCCTTCTTGATCTAGCAAGGGGGAAGGAGAGGTTAAGTAAGCTCGCTCCAACGGCAGCACGACGGCGTGGTGGTGTTGGTGCAGCAGTACTTCGACAGGGCTTCCCCAAGCGCTTAACGGAGGAGGAGAGGTGTTGGGGAGGGGAGGGGCTGCGCCTTAAGTTGTGTCATGCAGCCCTCCCCTCACCCCTCTATATATAGGAGGAGAGGGGCAAGGGGGCCGGCCCTCTAGGGGAAACCCTAGGGGGGCGGCGGCCAAAGGGTGGGGGGCTTGCCCCCCAAGCAAGGGGGTTGCGCCCCCTTTAGGGTTTCCCCCCCAACCCTAGGCGCATGGGCCCAAGGGGGGGTGCGCCAAGTCCACTAGGGGCTGGCTGCTATCCCTATGCAGCCCAAGTGGCCCCCCGGGAGGGGTGGTCCCTCCCGGTGGACCCCCGGAACCTCTCCGGTGGTCCCGGTACAATACCGGTATGACCCCGAAACTTTCCGGTGTCCGTTTAACAACTTCCCATATATAAAACTTTACCTCCGGACCATTCCGGAACTCCTCGTGACGTCCGGGATCTCATCTGGGACTCTGAACAACATTCGGTAAACACATACTTGTCTTCCTAATAATCCTAGCGTCACTGAACCTTAAGTGTGTAGACCCTACGGGTTCGGGAGTCATGCAGACACGACCGAGACGACTCTCGGACGATAACCAACAGCGGGATATGGATACCCATGTTGGCTCCCACATGCTCCTCGATGATTTCATCGGTTGAACCACGATGTCGAGGATTCGATCAAAACCCTGTATACAATTCCCTTTGTCAATCGGTACCTTACTTGCCCGAGACTCGATCGTCGGTATCCCAATACCTTGTTCAGTCTCGTTACCGGCAAGTCACTTTACTCGTACCGTAATGCATGATCCCGTGACCAACACCTTGGTCACCTTGAGCTCATTATGATGATGCATTACCGAGTGGGCCCAGAGATACCTCTCCGTCATACGGAGTGACAAATCCCAGTCTTGATCCGTGTCAACCCAACAGACACTTTCGGAGATACCTGTAATGCACCTTTATAGTCACCCAGTTACGTTGTGACGTTTGATACACCCAAGGCACTCCTACGGTATCCGGGAGTTACACGATCTCATGGTCGAAGGAAGAGATACTTGACATTGGCAAAGCTCTAGCAAACGAACTACACGATCTTTGTGCCATGCTTAGGATTGGGTCTTGTCCATCACATCATTCTCCTAATGATGTGATCCCGTTATCAACGACATCCAATGTCCATAGCCAGGAAACCATGACTATCTGTTGATCACAACGAGCTAGTCAACTAGAGGCTCACTAGGGACATATTGTGGTCTATGTATTCACACGTGTATTACGATTTCCGGATAATACAGTTATAGCATGAATAAAAGACAATTATCATGAACAATGAAATATAATAATACTTTTATTATTGCCTCTAGGGCATATTTCCAACAATATGCTCCATGACGTTCAAAACATCGTTGAAGACCCGGTTCTAAGCCGTAAAGCATGGCACACTGAACTATCGAGTAGTCATCAGCTTTGCTCTGCCAGACGTTCTTAACATCGTCAGTTGCATCAGCAGCAGGCCTGGCACCCAGCGATGCTTCCAGGACATAATTCTTCTGTGCAGCAATGAGGATAATCCTCAGGTTACGGACCCAGTCCTTGTAATTGCTACCATGTCCGATCATCACGTGAGAAGCAAAATACTATCAGGTACTAAGTTCATGATAAATTTAAGTTCAATTAATCATATTACTTAAGAACTCCCACTTAGACAGACATCTCTCTAGTCATCTAAGTGATTACGTGATCCTAATCAACTAAACCATGTCCGATCATCACGTGAGATGGAGTAGTTTCAATGGTGAACATCACTATGTTGATCATATCTACTATATGATTCACGTTCGACCTTTCGGTCTCCGTGTTCCGAGGCCATATCTGTATATGCTAGGCTCGTCAAGTTTAACCTAAGTATTCCGCATGTGCAACTGTTTTGCACCCGTTGTATTTGAACGTAGAGCCTATCACACCTGATCATCACGTGGTGTCTCAGCACAAAGAACTTTCGCAACGGTGCATACTCAGGGAGAACACTTCTTTATAATTAGTGATAGATCATCTTAAAATGCTACCGTCAATCAAAGCAAGATAAGATGCATAACGGATAAACATCACATGCAATCAATATAAGTGATATGATATGGCCATCATCATCTTGTGCTTGTGATCTCCATCTCCGAAGCACCGTCGTGATCACCATCGTCACCGGCGCGACACCTTGATCTCCATTGTAGCATCGTTGTCGTCTACGCCATCTATTGCTTCTACGACTATCGCTACCGCTTAGTGATAAAGTAAAGAAATTACACGGCGTTTGCATTTCATACAATAAAGCGACAACCATATGGCTCCTGTCAGTTGCCGATAACTTCGGTTACAAAACATGATCATCTCATACAATAAAATATAGCATCACATCTTGACCATATCACATCACAACATGCCCTGCAAAAACAAGTTAGACGTCCTCTACTTTGTTGTTGCAAATTTTATGTGGCTGCTACGGGCTGAGCAAGAACCGTTCTTACCTACGCATCAAAACCACAACGATAGTTCGTCAAGTTAGTGTTGTTTTAACCTTCGCAAGGACCGGGCGTAGCCACACTCGATTCAGCTAAAGTGAGAGAGACAGACACCCGCCAGTCACCTTTAAGCACGAGTGCTTGTAACGGTGAAACTAGTCTCGCGTAAGCGTACGCGTAATGTCGGTCCGGGCCGCTTCATCTCACAATACCGCTGAGCCAAAGTATGACATGCTGGTAAGCAGTATGACTTGTATCGCCCACAACTCACTTGTGTTCTACTCGTGCATATGACATCTACGCATAAAACCAGGCTCGGATGCCACTGTTGGGGAACATAGTAATTTCAAAAAAATTCCTACGCACATGCAAGATCATGGTGATGGCATAGCAATGAGAGGGGAGAGTGGTGTCCACGTACCCTTGTAGACCGTAAGCGGAAGCGTTATGACAACGCGGTTGATGTAATCGTACGTCTTCACGATCCAACCGATCCAAGCACCGAACGTACGGCACCTCCGAGTTCAGCACACGTTCAGCTCGATGACGATGCCCGGGCTCCGATCCAGCAAAGCTTCGGGGATGAGATCCGTCAGCACGACGGCATGGTGACGATGATGATGTTCTACCGGCGCAGGGCTTCGCCTAAACTCCGCGACGATATGACCGAGGTGGAATATGGTGGAGGGGGGCACCGCACACGGCTAAGGAACGATCACGTAGATCAACTTGTGTGTACTAGGGAGCCCCCCTGCCCCCTTATATAAAGGAGCAAGGGGGGAGGCCGGCCGGCCCTAGAGGGCGCGCCAAAGAGGAGGAGTCCTCCTCCTAGTAGGAGTAGGACTCCCCCTTTCCTACTCCTACTAGGAGGGGGAAAGGAAGGGGGAGAGGGAGAAGGAAAGAGGGGGGCGCCGCCCCCCCTCCTAGTCCAATTCGGACCATAGGGGGAGGGGGGCGCGGCCCATGCTGGCCGCCCCTCTCTCTTCTCCACTAAGGCCCATTACTTCTCCCGGGGGGGTTCCGGTAACCCTCCGGCACTCCGGTTTTCTCCGAAAACGCCCGGAACACTTCCGGTGTCCGAATATAGCCATCCAATATATCAATCTTTATGTCTCGACAATTTCGAGACTCCTCGTCATGTCCGTGATCACATCCGGGACTCCGAACAAACTTCGGTACATCAAAACTTATAAACTCATAATAAAACTATCATCGTAAGTTAAGCGTGCGGACCCTACGGGTTTGAGAACTATGGAGACATGACCTAGAACTATTCTCGATCAATAACCAATAGTGGAACCTGGATGCCCATATTGGTTCCTACATATTCTACGAAGATCTTTATCGGTCAAACCGCATAACAACATACGTTGTTCCCTTTGTCATCGGTATGTTACTTGCCCGAGATTCGATCGTCGGTATCCAATACCTAGTTCAATCTCGTTACCGGCAAGTCTCTTTACTCATTACATAATGCATCATTCCGTAACTAACTCATTAGCTACATTGCTTGCAAGGCTTATAGTGATGTGCATTACCGAGAGGGCCAAGAGATACCTCTCCGACAATCGGAGTGACAAAACCTAATCTCGAAATACGCCAACTCAACATGTACCTTTGGAGACACCTGTAATACTCCTTTATAATCACCCAGTTACGTTGTGACATTTGGTAGTACCCAAAGTGTTCCTCCGGTAAACGGGAGTTGCATAATCTCATAGTTACAGGAACATGTATAAGTTATGAAAAAAGCAATAGCAATATACTAAACGATCAAGTGCTAGGCTAACGGAATGGGTCATGTCAATCACATCATTCTCCTAATGATGTGATCCCGTTAATCAAATGACAACTCTTTTGTCCATGGCTAGGAAACATAACCATCTTTGATAAATGAGCTAGTCAAGTAGAGGCATACTAGTGACACTATGTTTGTCTATGTATTCACACATGTATCATGTTTCTGGTTAATACAATTCTAGGATGAATAATAAACATTTATCATGATATGAGGAAATAAATAATAACTTTATTATTGCCTCTAGGGCATATTTCCTTCAGTCCCATGGAGATGTGGGCTGCCATGCTCTTACCTATACTCCAAGTAGGTGCATCAAAGGAAAACTCTATGGGCTTAGTAACTGGCGTGAATGTCCTTCCTGGAACTTGAACTCGAATCATCCAACACTCCTCTTATGGTAAAGTGGCGGTGTAGGTCCCCGTGAAGCTTGGTATCCCTATGTTCAGGTACCTAGTGACTTCCTTCAGGTGTCGTCTTAAAGGTGTGTCTTCATCCGGTTGTGCAATCTTGTTCCTTGAGTCTGCCATCCTGATACGTCCATTTTGCATCATGCTTTTATATCGATATTTATTGCATTATGGGTTGTTATTACACGTTATGTCACAATACTTATGGCTATTCTCTCTTATTTTACAAGGTTTACATGAAGAGGGAGAATGACGGCAGCTGGGATTCTGGGCCAGAGAAGGAGCAAATATTGGAGACCTATTCTGCACAGCTCCAAAAGTCCTGAAACTCCACAAAAGTCATTTTTGGAATTAATAATAATTATTGAGCGGAAGAAGTACCAGAGGGGGCCCACACCCTGGCCGCGAGGGTGGGGGCGCGCCCACCCTTACAGGGCACGCCCCCTGCCTCGTGGGCCCCCTGGCAGCCCTCCGGTGCCCATCTTCTGCTATATGAAGTCTTTTACCCTGGAAAAAATCATAAGCAAGCTCACGGGACGAAACTCCGCCTCCACGAGGCGGAACCTTGGCGGAACCAATCTAGGGCTCCGGTGGAGCTGTTCTACTGGGGAAACTTCCCTTCGGGTGGGTAAAATCATCTTCATCGTCATCTCCAATGATCCTCTCATCGGGAGGGGGTCAATCTCCATTAACATCTTCACCAGCACCATCTCCTCTCAAACCCTAGTTCATCTCTTGTATCCAATCTTTGTACCAAAGCCTCAGATTGGTACCTGTGGGTTGCTAGTAGTGTTGATTACTCCTTGTAGTTGATGCTAGTTGGTTTATTTGGTGGAAGATCATATGTTCAGATCCTTAATGCATATTAATACCCCTCTGATTATGAACATGAATATGCTTTGTGAGTAGTTATGTTTGTTCCTGAGGACATGGGTGAAGTCTTGCTATTAGTAGTCATGTGAATTTGGTACTCGTTCGATATTTTGATTAGATGTATGTTGTCTCTCCTCTAGTGGTGTTATGTGAACGTCGACTACATGACACTTCACCATTATTTGGGCCTAGAGGAAGGCATTGGGAAGTAATAAGTAGATGATGGATTGCTAGAGTGACAGAAGCTTAAACCCTAGTTTATGCGTTGCTTCATAATGGGCTTATTTGGATCCATTTGTTTCATGCTATGGTTAGGTTTACCTTAATACTTCTTTTGTAGTTGCGGATGCTTGCAATAGGGGTTAATCATAAGTGGGATGCTTGTCCAAGAAAGGGCAGTACCCAAGCACCGGTCCACCCACATATCAAATTAACAAAGTAATGAACGCGAATCATATGAGCGTGACGAAAACTAGCTTGACGATAATTCCCATGTGTCCTCGGGAGCGCTTTTCTCTATATAAGAATTTTTCCAGGCTTGTCCTTTGCTATAAAAAGGATTGGGCCACCTTGCTGCACCTTATTTACTTTCATTGCTTGTTACCCGTTACAAATTATATTATCACAAAACTATGTGTTACCTACAATTTCAGTGCTTGCAGAGAATACCTTACTGAAAACCGCTTGTCATTTCCTTCAGCTCCTCGTTGGGTTCGACACTCTTACTTATTGAAAGGACTACGATAGATCCCCTACACTTGTGGGTCATCAAGACTCTTTTCTAGCACCATTGCCGGGGAGTGAAGCGCCTTTTGTGAGTGGAACTTGGTAAGGAAACATTTATATAGTGTGCTGAAACTTACTGTCACTTATTACTATGGAACATAATCCTTTGAGGGGCTTGTTTGGGGTATCTTCACCCCGACCAGTAGATCAAAGAGTTGCTCCTCAACCTACTGAACCTACTGAAAATGTTTACTTTGAAATTCCTTCGGGTATGGTAGAGAAACTGCTAGCTAATCCCTTTGTAGGAGATGGAACATTGCATCCCGATTTACACCTTATCTATGTGGATGAAGTTTGTGGATTATTTAAGCTTGCAGGTGTAGGATCGAAAGTATGTCTAGAGGGGGGGTGATTAGACTACTTGACCAAACAAAAATCTAGCCTTTTCCCAATTTTAGTTCTTGGCATATTTTAGCAACTTAGCACAAGTCAGGCAATCAACCTACACATGCAATTCTAAGAGTATAGCAGCGGAATGTAAAACAATTGCATATGAAGGTAAAGGGAGGAGTTTGAGGAGGCAAACGCAATGTTGACACAGAGATTTTTTTATCCGTGGTTCCGATAGGTGGTGCTATCGTACATCCACGTTGATGCAGACTTCAACCCACGAAGGGTAACGGTTGCGCGAGTCCACAGAGGGCTCCACCCATGAAGGGTCCACGAAGAAGCAACCTTGTCTATCCCACCATGGCCGTCGCCCATGAAGGACTTGCCTCACTAGGGTAGATCTTCACGAAGTAGGCGATCTCCTTGCCCTTACAAATTCCTTGGTTCAACTTCACAATCTTGACGGAGGGTCCCAAGTGACACTTAGCCAATCTAGGAGACACCACTCTCCAAGAAGTAACAAATGGTGTGTTGATGATGAACTCCTTGCTCTTGTGCTTCAAATGATAGTCTCCCCAACACTTAACTCTCTGTCACAGGATTTGGAATTGGTGGAAAGAAGATTTGAGTGGAAAGCAACTTGGGGAAGGCTAGAGATCAAGATTTATGTGGTACAAATGGAATATCTTGACCTCAACACAAGTCTAGGTGGTTCTCTCTCAGAAAATGTATGTTGGAAGTGTAGGCATGTTCCGATGGCTCATGTTCCGGTGGCTCTCTCCACGAAAGAAGAGTGGGTGGAGGTGTATATATAGCCTCCACACAAAATCTAACCGTTACACACAACTTACCAAACTCAATGGGACTGAATCATGAAACTCGTTCAGACCGATTTAGTTCATAATGTGACCGTTAGGCATTTCGGTGGGACCGACACGTCAACTCGGTAGGACCGATATGGTTAGGGTTAGGGCATAACGTAATCTCGGTGAGACCGATTACTGTCGGGGGTTGGGTACGACATATGCCAAAGGATGGCTTATCATGGTGGGAGCGAGTGGAACGTCGCCGGTGCCTGGAAGCGGGATGAGGCGAAGACATGCACGCCGGCGGAACTTACCCAGCTTCAGGGCTCTCCTAGGAGATAACACCCCTACTGCTGCTCTGCGGGGTCTCCGCATGATCACTAAAGCAAAGTGGCTACAATGGTGCTCCTCGAGCTGTTTCGGGAGGCAGGAGAGGGGAAGGCTAGATCTCTCCTCCCTGTGCTATCTGGCCTATCTCTATCTAGGTCCGAACCCTTTGCATGGGTGCCCCGGGGGGTTTATATAGGCCTACCCCCCGGGGTACAATAGTAATCCGGCTGGGCGCGGGTCCCAGCCGTCTGTCTCTTAGGCCGCCGTCTTTCCCGCCGGCTTCTGGGGCCCACCGACTGGCGGGTCCCGCGGACAGGCTTGATACTGTAGCGGCACCCTTGATGATGCAGGCTCGGTCATTCGGTCGTGGCAACAGTGCCACCGTCTATCGGGCGATCACCGTCGCCATTCCCCATCCTTTCTGGTTAATGGCTCGTGGGGCCCTGGGAGGAGTCGGCCGACTCCTGGGGGGCCGACTCCCACAGGTCCGTCTTCGGGGTGCCCAGGCCGCCTTCGGCCCACCCACTGACAGGCGGCCCCGTCGTCTTTGGGCTGTTCAGGCCGGCATCGTGGGCACAGTGTACTGCGCACTATGGCTGAGGTCAGGGCAGGCATGGCAACAGTGCCGCATCTCGCTGGAGATCTTCCAGCGATACAGCTCACTATAGCCATGCCGGTCGTTCGTAAGCAGGGGGAAACGGCCATGCCGTGACCGTACCCCGCATCATACTTTGAGATGAGGGAGGAGTCTTGGGCCGACTCTCCATAGTCGGCCCTTCTGGAGGTCGCCAGCCTGGAGTCGGCTTATGTTGGAGTCGCCGTCTGAGACTCGGCATATTTTGGAGTCGCTCCTGGGACTCGGCCTGAGGGGCGCGGCCTGCCCCGATGTCTTGAAATGTCCTGGGGCTCGGGTTAGCCTACCCGTGGCCCATTACTCGGACAGTAGTCCCCGAAGCTGGTGAAGCCCTGCGGACGCTGCTTTGTGGGGCTTCGACAGTTTCAACCTTCAAGGAACAGACTCTGGAACTCGGCTGCCGGCTTCCCTTGGGCCGACTGTCAAAAGTCGGAGGTTTAATGGAGAGCCGAAGCTTGAAAGTCGCGGCGGGAAACCAGGCGGCCTGCCCGATATGCTTCCCCGCAGCCATGAGGGCGGTCCTATCGCGTGGCGCCACGTGGGGAGAACAGTCTGCCTACCCATGCGCGCGACAGGACGGGCCGTCAGGCGGGGCCCGCCACTACCGCGCCTCGGCATACGAACGGATCCGTTGCGGCCGTGGATGGTTGGTTTTCCCACGTCGTTACTACATGCAGTAACTTCGTGGGGTAAATCATGGGGCGGCGTGGGGCATTGTGCGCAGTTAATCCCACGCCCGCCCCCTCGGCTTCTCAGCCCGCAGGGCTATAAGTAGGCGGGGGGAAGCGGAGCGGCACAGCACGCGCGCCCTTCTTCCCCTCTCCCCCGCCTCATCTTGCCTTCTCTCCCTCCTGCTACCGCCGTTGAGCAAGAGCACACCATACCGCGGCGATGAGCTCTTCCTCCGCCGCGGCCCCCGCCGTGCGCTCCGGCATATGGGATGGCTCGGAGGTAGAAGAAGAACACATCGAGTTCCTCCGCGAGACGCGCCGTCTCCCCAGCACGGACCTCGTGCGCACCCGCGCCGCGCCGGAGGGGGAAATCCGGCCGGCGCCGGAAGAGGGCGAGTGGGTCATCTTCCGCTCGCACCTCATGCGCGGCCCTGGGCTGCCAGTGAGCGGCTTCTTCCACTCGTTCTTGGAGTTCCACAGTCTTCAGCCGCACCACCTCACTCCGAACACGGTGGTGTTGCTCTCCGCCTTCGCCACTCTGTGCGAAGGTTTCCTCGGTGTTCTCCCCACCATCGAGCTGTGGGGAGAATTCTTCTCTTCTAAGCTCGGCACGCACATCACCGGCGTGCCGGCTCAGTGCGGCGCCTTCATCGCGATGCGGCGCTCGACGGCCGACAACCCCTTTCCTCCCATCACGTTGATCAAGTCGGTGAAGATGTGGCAGTGCTCGTACTTCTACGTGAAGAACCTTGCCTCCGACGGCGACTGGGTCAACTTGCCGCCTTACAACACCGCTCCCCTAACTGGGAGGCTCCCCAGCTGGTCCCACCGAGTCAAGACACTGACTCCCGCCGGAGCCGCCGCCGTAGCGCGACTCCGAGTCTTGACACAGTCGGAGGGACTGGTCGGGGCCGACTTGCTGGCCGCCTTCGTGGCGCGCCGAGTTCTCCCGCTCCAAGGCCGGCCTCACCTGATCTGTCAGATGAGCGGCCTCCGAGACCCAAGTCAGATGAGCACCAAGGAGATGCCCCGCAAGGAGGTGGCAAACATGGTGAATTACATCCCGCACTGTGAGTTCGAGGAGGACTGGCAGTTCGGCAAGGAGCCGTACTCGCGCGACAATCCTCCACCAGTGGTAAGTCGCGTCCCCCTATCGTTTTGTCTTCTTTCGCAGCCGACTCCGGCTTCTGACTCTTGCTGGCCTCTTCTGAACTAGAATCCTCTTATGCAGCCCGCCGCCGGTGCCACGAGACAGCCCCGCGAGTATGTTCCCGACCGCGCGGAGAGCGACGTCGACGACCCCGACTTGGGGGCGGCGGCGATGGAAGCCGACGCCGAAGGCAGGGGAGGAGGAGCAGAAGGCGACTTCAGGCCCTCGGCCACCTTCGCCGACTGGCCTGACGACAACGCCGAAGGCAAAGTCGCTCCATGCCACCAGCTGAGGATCGGCCCACCGGGTGCCGGCTCCTCCGCTGGCCCGGCCGGCCAAGGCGGCGCGAAGAGGCATCACGCCGGGCCCAGTGTGCCCGACGGCAAATTGAAGAAGTTCAAGGGGGCGGCCGCCGCGACCAGACGAGAGGAGGCGGCCGCGAAGGCCAACCGCTTTCGAAGGGAAGTGAGAAAGCCGCCGCTAGTCTCTGCGTGAGTCTTTATGCTTTTTTATTTTCCCTTGTTGAATCTTGTCTGAGTATTTTTGTTATATACTCGCTCCACTCTTCTTCAGGGCCCCTCTTTCCCTTGAGAGAGTCGTCGTCCCCTCCGTCATGGGGTCGGCAGAGACGTCCGCCAATACTTGGCGGCCCGACCCCGCCGCCGACCTCCGGGAGGCGACGGAGCGGAATGCGCGGGAGAAGCACAAGGAGGAGGAGGCCGAACGTCTGGAGAAGGCGGAGGCCGACAGGGTGGCCGCCTCCGCCCAGAAGAAGCTGGATGATGTCGAAGCCGCCCTTGCAGCGAGACGGCGTGCCGAGGACGCCGCGCGTCGCCGATCGGCGATGCTCGTCCCCCCACTATCATCTGCACCGCCTCCTCCGGAGTTCACGGGGCAGACCGGGGAGGCCGGCACCGAGAACCCCGTCGTGGAGAAGGAGAGTGGTGAGGCCTCCATGTCGGACACTCTCGTGCCGCCACCGCCGCCTCCACCGCCGTCTGGGAGACCGCACGGCAAACAGCCGGTGGGTCCGTCGGAGCCGCCGGTCATGGACGAGGCCAAGGCACGGCTGCTTCTCCAAGTCGCCTCGCCGGCACGCCTCCGTCTTGAGAGGGCGACCTCGGCGCCGCGACCTCGGGAGACCGGCGCTGCCAGCTCGGCAGCCCTAGACGCCGAGGCCACAAGCACCGCGCCCATCGGGTGGGTGCGCGGAGGCGGCACTGGGCCACTAAATCAATTGCTCCTGGAAGTCCAGGCGAAGTTGCGGGCCGAAGGCGACGCCCTTCAAGCCTGCACCAGAGCGCACCTGGCCGCGCGAACGGCCGTCCGAGTAAGTTTCTTTTCCTTTTTGATTCTTGTTTTTCTCTGTGGGGGCGCGCCAGCGCACCCACTGGGTGTAGTCCCCGAGTTCCGGGCCGGCTGCTGAGCAGGCGGTTCAGAACTCCCTCTGGCGAGTTCCAGCCTACACACAAGTCCACGTATGAGGAAATCAAAGGAGGTGGGCCTCTGTACGTGTACGCCGGCACGCCAGCCAGGATTTGCAAGCCAGGAGACATCAGCGACACGTTCCTTTAATAAATAGACATCATCAACCTAGGGTTTACTCGGGTTTTATTGTATTGTCTAGCCATCACTACAATTCGCATCTACGAGACGTGTAGGACTACCGCCTTGTCAGATCCACATTGGAACCCCAATTTTCCATCTAGTTCGTGTGCTCAGATTATTATCCGCAAATTTCCGTTGCAATTCACCTTTGTTCTTGCCGGTTCTTCGGTTGCTTGCAGGAACTCGAACCTCGTTGTAGGATCGAAAGTATGTCTAGAGGGGGTGATTGGACTACTTGACCAAATAAAAATCTAGCCTTTTCCCAATTTTAGTTCTTGGCAGATTTTAGCAACTTAGCACAAGTCAAGCAATCAACCTACACATGCAATTCTAAGAGTATAGCAGCAGAATGTAAAACAATGCATATGAAGGTAAAGGGGAGGAGTTTGATAAGGCAAACGCAATTGGAGACATGGATATTTTTGTCGTGGTTCCGATAGGTGGTGCTATCGTACATCCACGTTGATGGAGACTTCAACCCATGAAGGGTAACGGCTGCGCGAGTCCATGGAGGGCTCCACCCACGAAGGGTCCACGAAGAAGCAACCTTGTCTATCCCACCATGGTCGTCGCACACGAAGGACTTGCCTCACTAGGGTAGATCTTCACGAAGTAGGCGATCTCCTTGCCCTTACAAACTCCTTGGTTCAACTCCACAATCTTGTCGGAGGCTCCCAAGTGACACCTAGCCAATCTAGGAGACACCACTCTCCAAGAAGTAACAAATGGTGTGTTGATGATGAACTCCTTGCTCTTGTGCTTCAAATGATAGTCTCCCCAACACTCAACTCTCTCTCACAGGATTTGGATTTGGTGGAAAGAATATTTGAGTGGAAAGAAACTTGGGGAAGGCTAGAGATCAAGATTCATATGGTAGGAATGGAATATCTTGACCTCAACACAAGTGTAGGTGGTTCTCTCTCAGAAAATGTATGTTGGAAGTGTAGGCATGTTCTGATGGCTCTCTCCATGAATGAAGAGTGGGTGGAGGGGTATATATAGCCTCCACACAAAATCTAACCGTTACACACAACTTACCAATCTCGATGGGACCGAATCATGAAACTCGGTCTGACCGATTTAACAAATAATGTGACCGTTAGGATTTTCGGTGGGACCGACATGTCAACTCGGTGGACCGATATGGTTAGGGTTAGGGCATAACGTAATCTCGGTGAGACCGATTACACAAACTTGGTGGGACCGATTTTGGTAATAAGCTAACCACAGAGTGGGTCAGGCAAACTCGGTGGGACCGATTCGCTCATCTCGGTGAGACCGAAACGTTACGAAAGGGAAACAGAGAGTTTGCATTGCAATCTCGGTGGGACCGATCGCTCATCTCGGTTGGACCGAAACGTTACGAAGGGAAACAGAGAGATTACAATCCCATCTCGGTGAGACCGAAAAGACTAGGATTTGTGGCAGCGGTTATGACATCTGAACTAGGTGGCGCCGGATAGAAAGAATCTGTGGGGCCGAGTTTGACTTTTGGTTTGGGTCATATGTGGATGTGAGAAAGTAGTTGAGGGCTTTGGAGCATATCGCTAAGAATTTTGAGCAAGAAACTCATTAAGCAACACCTCATCCCTCCTTGATAGTATTGGCTTTTCCTATAGACTCAATGTGATGTTGGATCACTAAAATAGAAAATGTAGAGTCTTGAGCTTTGAGCTTGAGCCAATCCTTTGTCTTTAGAATTTTGAGGGATCCATGTTTCTCATCCATGCCATGCCAATCATTGAGCTTTCCTAAAATACTTATCTTGAAATAGCATTAGCTCAATGAGCTATATGTTGTTAGGAATTACAAAAACCACCCAGGGATAGTTGCACTTTCAATCTCCCCCTTTTTGGTAATTGATGACAACATATAGATCAAAGCTTCGACAAATGATAATAAGATTGAAAAACATTGTCACTTTGAGAAGTATGTGAGAAGCAAGAGCTCCCCCTAAATTTGTGCATTATTTAAAATTTGCTTTGGACTACAAATGCACAATGAGTTAGGATCATGGGTTACTCTTCCATGTCACATACATCTTGGTGGAGCGCTCAAAATGATAATAATTAAACACATGCACTCATCACCAAGCAAAGTGAATGATCATATGAGGATATAAGAGATAATATCATCCAACAAGCATTAATGTAGCATAGCATATGATCAAACACATGATCATCCAAGAATCTCACAAAAGGCATAATGTATCAAGCAAACAAGCAAACACATGAATAACGAATTTCAACCACAAAAACAAGAGAGAACAAAGCAACTCTCTCTCTCTCTCGAAGTCTATGATCTATAGATTTTTCTCCCCCTTTGGCAACAAGTTACCAAAAAGTTCATAAAAAATGCATAGTGCTAAACGACTCTCAGGCTTGGTCTTCATGAGATGGTGTAGAGATGGCTCCAAGGACGAAGGCTTCTGTTGATGTAGCTGGAGCTGGTGGAGTGGCTGCTGGAGCTGGTGGCACTGAAGTTGTAGCTGGTGCAGATGATGTAGCTCTGGTGTCTGGAATAGGCACTGCAGCAGATCTCTGTCCTCTGGGCACTCTAGCAAAAGCATCTGTAGTAGACTTGCCCATCTTCTCCTCCACATCCTACTGAAGCTGCTCAACTGCAGTTTGGATCTCAGTAACTTTGACATCAAGAGCATAAAATGTCTGCTCTATGATTCTCTCCAAACTCTCCTGGTTTTGAGTCAGGGTGGCCAAGCCCTTCTCAATCCTCAAAGTGGAGGCAATCAAGTAGCCAAGATGATCTTGCTTGCTCTTCAGGAAAATTTGAGATGCCTCTTCAGCAGTTGGCTTAGCAGCTTTCTCAGTCCTTGCTTTCTCTTTCTTCTCTTGTGCTTGCACAGATGATGGTTCATTTTCATCCATAACAATGGTGTTGTCCTAAAAACAATGGTAGATGGGCAGGTGCTCCTTGTCCAAAAGGTATGTGCCTATGCCCATCTTGGAGTTTATGAGCTCCTGAATGTGTGGGGCATATCCACAAGATCTCTTCTGATCAGCAGCAGTCCTTTTGATTGTTTCCACAATCAGACTCATGACTTTGAATTTCTGAGGCACATCAAATATATGCAGCAAGTTGATTGCATGGCCTCTGATCATCTTGTGATCACCTGACTTGGGCAGCAAAGTGTGCCTTAAGATCCAGTTGATAGTAGGCAATCCTGACAACAGGTAATGTACAGATCCAAACTTATGTGTCTCTAGTGCAGCATCTGGGATCTCTCTGTACATGTGAGCCATAGAGTTGTGGTATTTCTTATTCTTGGCATAGACATCCAAGTCATCCTCATTCTCTTTTGGAGCATTTATCAACTCAGCCCATTCTTCAACTGTGGATTGGTACCTAGTACCTTCAGACATCCAGACAATTTTCCCATCTAGGTAGAAGTGAGTTGTGGAGTAAAACTGCATGATGAGCTCATAATTTCACTTGGTGAGCTTCCGGCCAACAAAGTCATCTACTCCACAAGCATTGAAGCTGTTATACACTCCTAGATAATGATCTTCATTCTTCCTGATGTACTCCCAATCAACCCATCTCATGTCACATACTATGGGCTTCTTGTCAAGCAAAACTGTCTCATAGAAATCTTGTTGTTCCTTAGTGTGGAACTTGTAGTCCACTGCAGTTCTTCTTCTGACAGCATAGGGATTAGTCTATCTCCATAGTCTCAGTCATGCATCCTTCCTGAGCTTCATATCCTCTGCAACTGGATGTACATCATTGTGATCAGGGATCTTGGGCTTCAACTTTCTCAAGACAAGTGTGTCATCTTCTTCATCATCTGCAGCCTCAGGCACTGGGGCCTTGTTCTTCTCTTCAGCTGGAATACTCCTAGTGTTCCTCTTAGGTGCAGACTTGGGGTTAGGAGCAACAACCTTGGGAGCATCTTTGGGCTTAGATGGAGCAGCCCCTGATCTTATAGCATCTCCCATCAGCTTCTGAGCTTTAGGTGCTGGTGCAGCAACCTCTTCCTCTTCTTCTTCCATCATTGAGGGCTTTCCAACAACTCTGGCCATTGTCTTCTTGACCCTTTCTTTCCTTTTCTTCTCAGCCACAACTGGTTCTTTGGGTTCAGATCCCAAAGTTACTTGAGTAGAGACTCTGCCCTTAGACATGGGAACTCTTCTTGCAGGAGCCTTTGTCTTCATTCCTGGCTTTGTAGTAGCAGTTGTGCCATACTCCTTTTTCAGCACCTTCTTCTTAGAAGTGGCCTCATCTTCAACAGCCACATAGTCCTCATCTTCAGAATCTGAGGTTCTCTTCTTCCTTGTCCTGGTGGCTGCCTTTGGCAAATTGCTGGGTGTGCTCCTGCTGCCATCATCTGAGGTACTAGAGGGACTAGTGCCCTCACTCCTATGAACTTGCTCCTCAGACTTGTTCTGACTGTCACTCTGATCTGACATGATGCACTCTGACAGCAGACCCTGTGAATAGATGTAGATGAGGTAGAGTAGATGAGCATCACAAAGCACAGAGGTTTTTGCAAAAAAAATGAGTCAAAAACTTAGTTTTAGTTTTCCACAGAAAGCATTTCGGAGCTACCGATTTGTAAACTCGGTGATACCGAAGCAGCTTTTGGAACCTAAACTAGTGAACTCGGTCAGACCGAGTCACAGTTTGGTGGCACCGAGACTACTAGGGTTTCACAGAGAGTCAATTTTGGTCACACCGATTTGCAATTCTCGGTCAGACCAAGAATCACAGGTGCAATGGCCTAAGCCAAATCGGTGAGATCGATCTCTACAACTCGGTCGGTCCGAGATGAATTCGGCGGAAACCTAACCCTAAATTTTCAATCCAAGACTAATCTACGGAGTAGTTTTGCTGGATAGGAAGATTCCAAACGTGGCAAGATTCATGACAATGCAATGTGCTAGGAATCAGAGTTAAGAATAGCACAAAGATTCAAATCCATACCCGATGCGGCGATGGACTTGCTACGGCGGCAACGGCGGAGCAGAATCCCGTTAACGGCTGTGGAGACCAGCGATGGGAGGTTGCTGGCGATAAGGAGGACGATCCGGAGACTTGATGAGGCAGGGCAGGCTGAGCGCGGGCGAAGGGTTTCGGAAGATTTTCCAAAATTTGACCCGTGAGTATATATAGCCTGATCCTGTTGGTGTGATCGAGTGGAACAACTCGGTGGCACCGAGATGCATTACTGCAAGCAGTTACTGCAACTCGGTGTGACCAAAAAGTTCAACTCGGTTGCACCAAGATTGAAAACCTAGATCAACTTAGTGATCTCGGTATGACCGAAATGGATGAATCAGTCAGACCGAAACGCACAAAGATGTTTTGGAAGTTTAAGACTATGACGAAACGGGGACTCCAAGTGCTCCTCACACAGAGTGGTTCAAATCTGACTTGATCAAACTTTGTGATATAGCATGAATAGAGTTTGAAACAAGAAAAGCATAGATAGCTAGAGAAGGTTCTAAGGCATTCTTGTCCATCCACTTGGCAAAATAAAAGAAACCAAACAATCAAAGCTACAAGTGGATGTCCTCGAATGAGTAAAATATGCAACCAACATGCTCACACAATAAAATGGCAAATGAAATATGTGACAGAGCATGCACACACAATTCTAGCATCTATCAAGCAATTGGCAATGACTAGGTCATCTATATATGAGTATATTGACTTAGGAGTCAAATGAGAACATTTGATCATAGGTCATACTCATCGTTTAAGCACAAGTGTGGTTACCACTTTTACATAAAGCATCGTTGTGTTCACACCATTAGAGTTGCTTTAGCTCAATTCTTAGTGTAAAGCTCCCCCTAGATGTGAGATTCCCCCTAAGAGGGATGAACTAACCTTGGGTTTTGTTAATGATGACTTCATGTAGGTGTTGAAGATGTGGATGCTCAATGTTGATGTAGATCATTTGGAGCAAAACATTGGAGTGAGTTGCACTTTCAATACCTATACGGGTTAGTCCCACAAGGAACAAACAAGGATATCCATAGACATAGAGTGATGCACACACACAAGATGATGTCTATGAAAGCGTTAGATTACCTTGTCCCTTGTCTTACCAACAAGAGGGTTTGTGACTCCATGAACTAGTGCAATATGTGGAAGTTGATTGCACTTGTTCTTGCCAAAATGATAAGAGTGAAGTATGTTGGCGGAGTCACCCTCAAGAACTCTCTAGTTCTTACTCTTCGGGATCCACATCATCTTGATGGGAATCCTTGGGGTTGTAGTCGTACTTGATGAAGTAGAGCTTGATGTAGTCTTGGGAACCCACTTGACCAAGGCCTTAGGAGCTTCTTCGAATGCATCAATCTCCTCTTGAAGCTTGTCCTTGCCTTTTTGCTTGTGGTCTTGTGGTGGAAGATCATCTTGAGCTTGTGTCCCTTTGAAAGAAGTAGGATCATACTTCTCTTGTTGAGGAACAAACTTCATCTTGGGGTATTGATCTTCTTCCCACTCAACTCCATTGCCATTGAACTTTCGTTCAAAGCCAACACCTTGGTTCTTCCAGTGCCTTCCTTGCTTGCGTACAATTTCCTCGAATTGCTTACTCCCGGCAAGGCTCTTGTAAACATCTTTATCTATAATTCCCTTCAAAAGGCTATTTTCTTGCTCAAGTGTAACTTGGCTAAGACAATCATTAGTGGAATCAAGAGAACTACTAGAAGCAACAACATTGGATGTAGCATGATTATTGTTACTACTAGAGGAAGAATCTTTCTTGTTCTTGTTACTAGACTTGACTTGAGGCATGTAAGTAGATAAGAGTAAACGCTTGGCAATGTAAGAAGAACTTTTCTTGCGAAGATCATCATTGATTGCTTTTAAAAACTCATGTTCTTGCTCAAGGATGAGCTTTTCAAAGCGTAACTTCTCATGAGTCCTTAAAAGTTCTCGATGATCTCCTAAGATAGTTTCATGAGCTAACTTAAGAGTGTTTAGTTCTTTAGTTAGGATCTCAATCTTCTCCTTATCATTTTCATTCATTTTATCTTGATTAGCATGATTATTTGACGTTTCATCATAGTATTCATCACTAGAGTTGTCAACAAGTAAATCATCATCACCTAACAAGTCATCTTCATCACTATTGAAATCAACATACTCGGGGTGTGATACCTTTGGGCCTTTAGCCATGAAGCATCTTCCAAGTCCTTTATTTGGTGAGTCAAATATGTCATAGGAGTTGGTTGACACAAGTGCTAGACCGGCAACACCTTCATCTTGAGTATATTCGGAGTCGGAGTGATAGCTTCTCTCGGAGTGATTGTCGGAGTTAGAGTCGGATGCCCATTCACCAATATGAGCTTGATGTCTTTGTTTTGTGTAGCTCCTTGATGACTTGTCCTTCCTTTCCGAATCCTTGCTTCTCCGGGATGTTCTTCATTCATAACAATCATCTCTACTCCTTCTTTCTCTTGATGGTGATTCTTCTCTTCTGCTTCTTCTTTTTGGAGAATCTTCTCTTCTTTTGTAGGGAGTCGTACACTCATTGGAATAGTGTCCGGGCCTTCCACAATTGTAGCAATTACGCTCACGACTAGAAGATCTTTTGTCATTGTTGGACCTTGACTTGGAACTTCTTTCCTTGCTCCTACTCATGTAGAACTTGTTGAAGTTCTTCACCATTAGGCTCAATTCTTCATTGAAGGTTTGTTTCTCACTTTATGATGTGGGAGCTTCACATGAGGCTTTGTAAGCACCACTTGACTTGTTGTGGAGCTCTTCCTTATCCTTGAGTGACATCTCATGAGCAACAATTCTTCCAATGACTTCCATTGGCTTGAGATCTTTGTAATTGGGCATCATTTGGATCAATGTGCACACGGTATCATATTTTCCATCCAAGGCTCTTAGGATCTTCTTGACGATGAATTTGTCGGTCATCTCTTCACTTCCTAAGCTGGCAATCTCATTTGTGATGAGAGCAAGCCTAGAGTACATTTTAGCGACACCTTCACCATCCTTCATTTTGAATTTGTCAAGTTGACTTTGAAGCACATCCAATTTGGATTCCTTGACGGACCTTCGTGCATGTCAATCAAAGTATCCCAAATTTCCTTTGCATTCTCAAGATGGCTGATTTTGTTGAATTCTTCGGGGCACAATCCGTTGAAGAGGATATCACAAGCTTGAGCATTGTATTGCAGCATCTTCAACTCTTCCGTGGTAGCTTCACGGTTCGGTTCTCTCCCATCAAAGAATTCACCTTGCAAGCCAATACACACAATAGCCCAAACAACAGGGTTATGTCCAAGAATATGCATTTTCATCTTATGCTTCCAACTAGCAAAGTTAGTACCATCAAAGTAAGTACCTCTACGGTGGTAATTTCCCTCGCTAGATGCCATACTCTCCTAGGTTGTGAAACCAAGGCTATGACTACCAAAACCTATGGAAATCAAAGCAAATGGAGACCAAAGCTCTGATACCACTTGTAGGATTGAAAGTATGTCTAGAGGGGGGTGAGTAGACTACTTGACCAAATAAAAATCTAGCCTTTTCCCAATTTTAGTTCTTGGCAGATTTTAGCAACTTAGCATGTAATTCTAAGAGTATAGCAGCGGAATGTAAAACAATTGCATATGAAGGTAAAGGGGAGGAGTTTGAGAAGGCAAACGCAATTGGAGACACGGATGTTTCAATGGTGGTTCTGATAGGTGGTGGTATCGTACATCCACGTTGATGGAGACTTCAACCCACGAAGGGTAACGGCTGCGCGAGTCCACGGAGGGCTCCACCCACGAAGGGTCCACAAAGAAGCAACCTTGTCTATCCCACCATGGTCGTCGCCCATGAAGGACTTGCCTCACTAGGGGTAGATCTTCACGAAGTAGGCGATCTCCTTGCCCTTACAAACTCCTTGGTTCAACTCCACAATCTTGTCGGAGGCTTCCAAGTGACACCTAGCCAATCTAGGAGACACCACTCTCCAAGAAGTAACAAATGGTGTGTTGATGATGAACTCCTTGCTCTTGTGCTTCAAATGATAGTCTCCCCAACACTCAACTCTCTCTCACAGGATTTGGATTTGGTGGAAAGAAGATTTGAGTGGAAAGCAACTTGGGGAAGGCTAGAGATCAAGATTCATATGGTAGGAATGGAATATCTTGACCTCAACACAAGTGTAGGTGGTTCTCTCTCAGAAAATGTATGTTGGAAGTGTAGGCATGTTCTGATGGCTCTCTCCACGAATAAAGAGTGAGTGGAGGGGTATATATAGCCTCCACACAAAATCTAACCATTACACACAACTTACCAATCTCGATGGGACCAAATCGTGAAACTCAGTCGGACCGATTTAGCAAATAATGTGACCGTTAGGATTTTCGGTGGGACTGACATATCAACTCTGTGGGACCGATATGGTTAGGGTTAGGGAATAACGTAATCTCGGTGAAACCGATTACACAAAGTCGGTGGGACGGATTTTGGTAATAAGCTAACCAGAGAGTTGGTCAGGCAAACTCGGTGGGACCGATTCGCTCATCTCAGTGAGACCGAAATGTTACGAAAGGGAAACAAACAGTTTGCATTGCAATCTCGGTGGGACCGATCGCTCATCTCGGTTGGACCAAAACATTACGAAGGGAAACAGGGAGATTACGATCCCATCTCGGTGAGACCAAGATCCCTATCGGTGAGATCGAAAAGACTAGGGTTTGTGGCAGTGGTTATGACATCTGAACTCGGTGGCGCCGGATAGAAAGAATCGGTGGGGCCGAGTTTGACTTTTGGTTTGGGTAATATGTGGATGTGACAAAGTAGTTGAGGGCTTTGGAGCATATCACTAAGCATTTCGAGCAAGAAACTCATTAAGCAACACCTCATCCCTCCTTGATAGTATTGGCTTTTCCTATAGACTCAATGTGATCTTGGATCACTAAAATAGAAAATGTAGAGTCTTGAGCTTTGAGCTTGAGCCAATCCTTTGTCTTTAGCATTTTGAGGGATCCACTTTTCTCATCCATGCCATGCCAATCATTGAGCTTTCCTGAAATACTTATCTTGAAATAGCATTAGCTCAATGAGCTATATGTTGTTAGGAATTACCAAAACCACCCAGGGATAGTTGCACTTTCACTCGTTGTTCAGGTTGACCGTGCCTACAGCAAGGTCAATAACCATCGGAGATTGGTTTAGCAATTGTCGAGGCGTATCATCGGGTACGGTATAGCCAGATCATCAAGGTCAAAATCCACCAAATCGATATTTATCCCCACTCTCATTGAAAGACCGGGCCGCCGTCACATCAATCATGATGCCCTCATGTCCGTATTTTTTTTATCGAAAACCTCTATCTCTAAACATGTGGACATATTTTTCGATATTGGCTTCCGCTTGAGGACAAGCAAGGTCTAAGCTTGGGGGAGTTGATACGTCCATTTTGCGTCATGCTTTTATATTGATACTTTATTGCATTATGGGATGTTATTACACGTTATGTCACAATACTTATGGCTATTCTCTCTTATTTTACAAGGTTTACATGAAGAGGGAGAATGCCAGCAGCTGGGATTTTGGGCTAGAAAAGGAGCAAATATTGGAGACCTACTCTGCACAGCTCCAAAAGTCCTGAAACTCCACGAAAGTCATTTTTGGAATTAATAATAATTATTGAGTGGAAGAAGTACCAGAGGGGGCTCACACCCTGGCCATGAGGGTGGGAGGCGCGCCCCCTGCCTTGTGGGCCCCCTGGCAGCCCTCCGGTGCCCATCTTCTATTATATGAAGTCTTTTACCCTGGAAATAATCATAAGCAAGCTCACGGGATGAAACTCCGCCGCCACGAGGTGGAACCTTGGCAGAACCAGTCTAGGGCTCCGGCGGAGCTGTTCTGTTAGGGAAACTTCCCTCTAGGAGGGGGAAATCATCATCATCGTCATCACCTATGATCCTCTCATCGGTAGGGGGTCAATCTCCATTAACATCTTCACCAGCACCATCTCCTCTCAAACCCTAGTTCATCTCTTGTATCCAATCTTTGTACCAAAGCCTCAGATTGGTACCTGTGGGTTGCTAGTAGTGTTGATTACTCCTTGTAGTTGATGCTAGTTGGTTTATTTGGTGGAAGATCATATGTTCAGATCCTTAATGCATATTAATACCCCTCTGATTATGAACATGAATATGCTTTGTGAGTAGTTACGTTGTTCCTGAGGACATGGGTGAAGTCTTGCTATTAGTAGTCATGTGAATTTGGTATCCGTTCGATATTTTGATTAGAGGTATGTTGTCTCTCCTCTAGTGGTGTTATGTGAACGTCGACTACATGACACTTCACCATTATTTGGGCCTAGAGGAAGGCATTGGGAAGTAATAAGTAGATGATGGGTTGCTAGAGTGACAGAATCTTAAACCCTAGTTTATGCGTTGCTTCGTAAGGGGCTGATTTGGATCCATTTGTTTCATGCTATGGTTAGGTTTACCTTAATACTTCTTTTGTAGTTGCGTATGCTTGCAATAGGGGTTAATCATAAGTGGGATGCTTTTCCAAGAAAGGGCAGTACCCAAGCACCGGTCCACCCACATATCAAATTATTAGAGTAACGAACGAGAATCATATGAGCGTGATGAAAACTAGCTTGACGATAATTCCCATGTGTCCTCGGGAGCGCTTTTCTCTATATAAGAATTTGTCCAGGCTTGTCCTTTGCTACAAAAAGAACTGGGCCACCTTGCTGCACCTTATTTACTTTCATTGCTTGTTACCCGTCACAAATTATCTTATCACAAAACTATCTATTACCTACAATTTTAGTGCTTGCAGAGAATACCTTACTGAAAACCGCCTGTCATTTCCTTCTGCTCCTCGTTGGGTTCGACACTCTTACTTATCAAAAGGACTATGATAGATCCCCTACACTTGTGGGTCATCACATCCTATAGAGTAGAAAATGGAGAGGAGTCAGAAATGAGTAGAGAAGAGTGACCTATGGCTTAACTTAGTGGTCGTGTCCTAAAATCAGTGTGTGCTCTAATACCATCTTGTAGCGATCCGACCTCAAACGGTCAAATCTCTGTGCATAAGTGTCATCCCTGGATCGGTAATGCTGACACACACAGTACTTGAAGGATTATAACAGAGTGTAATCACACACTTATTACATTGAATGTCTCAAAAGAGAACCTATTACAATAAATATGGCTTAAGGCCATCTAAATAAGATAACAACGGAAGGCTTGGAAGATAAAGTGAGTCCATCAACTTCAACGCCAGTGCACGACAACGACCTAGCGCACCTTACTCTTTGTCTGAAAAGTCTGCAACATGATATGTTGCAGCCCGAAACAAGGTCATCACATGGAATATGCTGGCAATATAACACAGTAGAGCAAAGAACAGAATAAATGCTATCACTACATGCATATATGGCTGGTGGAGGCTCTATGGTTATAATGTTTTGCGAAAAGCCAATTTTTTTCCTACAACAAAGGAATATATTTTATTTAACTATCATGGTAGTTGTGAAACATTGAGAAGTTTCCTCCAACTCAATCCCAATTAAGCAGTATTAATAACCCAACAAATTAAATTAGAGTGATGAGATCAACATGATAATCCAAGAACCATATACTCAAGATGTCCATAACCTGGGACACGGCTAACCATGATTAGTTTGTACACTCTGCAGAGGTTTGCGCACTTTTCCCCACAAGACTCGATCTCCTCCGTTGGATTTCTCGCACTACATGGCGTTTGAGAAATGGATGACCGAGACACAGTCTTTCAGAAGCATTAACTCTTTACTCTGGGTAGATAGTCACACCTACTTTCCCCTACATCTGCTAGCCTACCACTGAAAGAGGTCATGCAACATACTCAACTATGCTAGAGCCCATTATAGTTTGTGGTTGCACACTGAAGTTTCTAGCATGAATAATCTTATGATCCCTTTGAGCCTGGGTGGTAGATACGTCTCCAATGTATCTATAATTTATGAAGCATTCATGCTATTTTATTATCTGTTTTGAATGTTTATGGGCTTTATTATACACTTTTATATTATTTTTGGGACTAACCTATTAACCAGAGGCCCAGCCCTTATTGTTGTTTTCTTGCCTATTTCTGTGTTTCGAAGAAAAGGAATATCAAACGGATTCCAAATGGAATGAAACCTTCGGGAGAGTTATTTTTGGAACGGAAGCAATCCAGGGGACTTGGAGTGCAAGTCATGGAAGCTTCAAGGAGGCCACGAGGCAGGGGGTGCGCCCTCCACCCTCGTGGGCCCCTCGTAGCTCCCCCGACTGACTTCCTTCGCCTATATATTCACATATACCCTAAAAACATCAAAGACAACAATAGATCGGGAGTTCCGCCGCCACAAGCCTCTATAGCCACCAAAAACCTCTCGGGAGCCCGTTCCGGCACCCTGCCGGAGTGGGGATCCCTCACCGGTGGCCATCTTCATCATCCTGGCGCTCTCCATGACGAGGAGGGAGTAGTTCACCCTCGGGGCTGAGGGTATGTACCAGTAGCTATGTGTTTGATCTCTCTCTCTCACTCTCTCTCTCTCTCGTGTTCTCTCTATGGCATGATCTGATGTATCGCGAGATTTGCTATTATAGTTGGATCTTATGATGTTTCTCCCCCTCTACTCTATTGTGATGAATTGAGTTTTCCCTTTGAAGTTATCTTGTCGGATTGAGTCTTTAAGGAGTTGAAAACACTTGATGTATGTCTTGCTGTGCTTATCTGTGGTGAAAATGGGATATTCACGTGATCCACTTGATGTATGTTTTGGTGATCAACTTGTGGGTTTCGCCCATGAACCTATGCATAGGGGTTGGCACATGTTTTCGTATTGACTCTCCGGTAGAAACTTTGGGGCACTCTTTGAAGTACTTTGTGTTGGTTGAATAGATGAATCTGAGATTGTGTGATGCATATTGTATAATCATGCCCACGGATACTTGAGGTGACAATGGAGTATCTAGGTGACATTAGGGTTTTGGTTGATTTGTGTCTTAAGGTGTTATTCTAGTATGAACTCTATGATAGATCTAACGGAAAGAATAGCTTCGTGTTATTTTACTACGGACTCTTGAATCGAACGATCAGAAAGGATAACTTTGAGGTGGTTTCGTACCCTACCATAATCTCTTCGTTTGTTCTCTGCTATTAGTGACTTTGGAGTGACTCTTTGTTGCATGTTGGGGGATAGTTATATGATCCAGTTATGTTATTATTATTGAGAGAACTTGCACTGGTGAAAGTATGAACCTTAGGCCTTATTTCCTACCATTGCAATACCGTTTACGCTCACTTTTATCACTAGTTACCTTGCTGTTTTTATATTTTCAGATTACAAAAACCTATATCTACCATCCATATTGCACTTGTATCACCATCTCTTCGCTGAACTAGTGCACCTATACAATTTACCATTGTATTGGGTGTGTTGGGGACACAAGAGACTCTTTGTTATTTGGTTGCAGGGTTGTTTGAGAGAGACCATCTTCATCCTACGCCTCCCACGGATTTATAAACCTTAGGTCATCCACTTGAGGGAAATTTGCTACTGTACTGCAAACCTCTGCACTTGGAGGCCCAACAACGTCTACAAGAAGAAGGTTGTGTAGTAGACATCAAGCTCTTTTCTGGCGACGTTGCCGGGGAGGTGAGTGCTTGAAGGTATATCTTTAGATCTTGCAATCGAATCTTTTTATTTCTTGTTTTATCACTATTTTAGTTTATAAAAGAAAACTACAAAAAATGGAATTAAGTTTGTCTCATACGCTTCATATTTTTAATATCTTTCGTGAGAATGATGGAAAGGAAAATTGTGCTCAATTGCTAGAAGAAGAATGCATTAAAATGCTTGGTACTAAATCTTTAAATGATGAGCATGATTGCAATGTTGTTAGTATGAACTCTTTGAATATCCATAGTACTAATAATGATTGCACTTTTAATGATGATTGCACTTTTAATGATGATTGCACTAGTTATGATGAAAATGTCTCCTATAAACATGTCGATTTTCGTGGAGTAAATTGGGTTTGCAAGTACACACCAAATAGGGAAAATAGATATTGCAGAGGCATAAACATTTAAAAACTAAATGGTTGCAAGAAAGGCTTAATGTTAGTGCGGAAAATTTAAAATATCTCCGCCATACTTGTGAACTTTGCAATGAACATGGTCATTTAAATCTCCTATGCAAATTGTTTCATGATCGAATTGTGTCCAAAAATTGTGATGACTTGATTTCCCTTTCACATCATAATGAACTTAGTTTTCTTTTGGGTTATGAAGAATTGAAACGTGCAACTAAGCATATTCTAGAATTTAATCTTGAGAATTATCTTGATATTAATCTAGAGGAAATTTATTTGTATTTTACGGTGAATTGCATTGAAAATCCTTATATTGCCAATTACCTAAAGAAAAGAAAGCAAATAGAAGAAGAAGATAACACTAATGAAAGGGAAGAGACTTCCCAATATCCTCCTATTATTTCTATTGATGAATCAGGTAACAATGAGGAGCTTTCTATTCAACCAATCTCATCAATAAGGAGCTCAAAGAAGAAGGTTGAACCCACACATAATGTGAAGAAGAAAAAGAAAAAACGGAGGAGCAAAGGTAAAAAGGTATCCCTCCCAAATGATGTTGCTCCTACTACTCATTGTGACGATGATCATTGCTATACTATTGGTGCTATCCATACTATTAATGATGAGAGTGATTATGCTTATGATATGAAAAGGCCCAAGCTTGGGGAAGCTATGTTTGATGAGGATGAAATATTTGAGAATATATTTTCTGAAATTAATGTTTGTCCCAAGCTTGGGGATGCTACTTTTAATGAAGATGATATTTTTAGCCTCCCAAGTTTTGATATGCAAAGTTGTTATGATGATAGCATGCCTCTTACCTATGATGATTATACTGATGAAAGTGGATTTGGAAGAGTGTCAACTTTAGGAAGTAGTGATCCCACTATTTTGTAGGATGTTGAATCTTATTGTGATGAATATGAAAGTGGATTTGGAAGAGTGTCAACTTTATTTAGTGATGATTCCACTATCTTGGAAGAGGTTTCAATCGATTATGATGAGAACAAAGTTGCTACTTATGATGATTATTGTGATGAGACTTATGCTATAAAAAGTAGTGATGATTATATTTATAAAACTTGTCATAATTATGATTACCCTTTCTTTGAACATAACTCTTTTAATGTGGAAACAATTTATAGTATTCAAGTCTCTTATGATACTCCCACTATTCCGAATAAGAAGAATTTTGCTTATGTGGAGAGTAGTAAACTTTCTATGCAAGTAGATCATGAAAAGAATGCTTTAGGTGCTGGTTATATTGTTGAATTCATTCATGATGCTACTGAAAATTATTATGAGGGAGGAACATATGCTTGTAGGAATTGCAATAATGTCAAGTTTCTTCTTTATGTGTTGAAAATCTTGAAGTTATGCTTGTTTTGCCTTCCTGTGCTAGTTGATTATTGTTCCCATAAGTTGTTTGCTCACAAAATCCCTATGCATAGGAAGTGGGTTAGGCTTAAATGTGTTAGTCATATGCTTCATGATGCTCCCGTTATGTTTCAATTCTTATCTTTTATGTGAGCATCATTGTCATCATCATGCCTAGCTAGAAAGGCATTAAAGAAAAGCGCTTGTTGGGAGACAACCCAATATTTACCCCTACTGTTTTTGTGTGTTAACATGATTGTTCTACTGTAGTAATCATGTTTTATAGCTTTTGTTTCAATAAGGTGCCAAGTAAGACCTTTAGGATAGCTTACGGTGATAGTTGTGTTGATCCTGCTGAAAATCAGAAACTTTTGCACCCATTAAATTAGTTATGATAATTCACAAAAACATGATTTTGATCTAGATTGGTACACAAATTTCTTAGTACTTCCTAATTTTGTAGTATTTTTGGAGTTCCATAAGTATACGTTTGATACAGATTACTACAGACTGTCCTGTTTTTGACAGATTCTGTTTTCTATGTGTTGTTTGCTTATTTTGATGAATCTATGAGTAGTATCGGAGGGTATGAACCATAGAGAAGTTGGAATTCAGTAGATATTACACTAGTATGAATTTATAATGAGTTCATTACAGTACCTAAGTGGTGGTTTTATTTTCTTATACTAACGAAGCTTACGAGTTTTCTGTTGAGTTTTGTGTTGTGGAGTTTTCAAGTTTTGGATAAAGATTTGATGGACTATGGAATAAGCAGTGGAAAGAGCCTAACATTAGGGCTTACCAAGCCACCCCAAGGTAATATTTAAGGACAACCAAGAGCCTAAGCTTGGGGATGCCCCGGAAGGCATCCCCTCTTTCGTCTTCGTCTATCGGTAACTTTACTTGGAGCTATATTTTTATTCACCACATGATATGTGTTTTGCTTGGAGCGTAATTTTATTTTGTTAGTATTTGCTTGCTGTTATTCAGATTACTGTTTTGCATCTTTATTTTCAATAAAAATGTCAATGATAGCCTTTACCATGCTTATTTTGCTAGTATACATGTTGATGTTTGAAAACAGAAAGTTTACTGCTGTTGCAAAAATTTCCTAGAAAAGTCAGAGAATGGTATAATGTTGAAACTTTTTGCATATTGAGCTCTGATAAATCTTCTACAGCGTAGTATTTTTCTCATAATTGTTGGAGTTAGGGAAGTATGATGAATCTTGCATTCTTTACAGACTATACTGTTTTGACAGATTGTTGTTATGTTTGCATTGTTTGCATATGTTTGCTTGTTTAATGATTCTATTTGAGGATAAGAGTATTAAATATGCAGAGAAATTTAGTGTGCAATTTTGAATAATAATTTTAGTGATTTGTTACAGTAGAAAATGATAAGGCTTTTGCATTGGTTTATACTAACTTATCTCACGAGTTCTTGTTGAGTTTGGTGTGGATGAAGCTTTCGAGACTTAGGAAACCGAGATATAAAAGGAATTAAGGAGACAAAAAATCTCAAGCTTGGGGATGCCCAAGGCACCCCAATATAATATTTCAATAAGTCTCAAGCATCTAAGCTTGGGGATTCCCCGGTAGGCATCCCACATTTCTTCTTCAACAATTATCGTTTAGTATCGGTTGAACCTAAGTTTTTGCTTCTTCACATGAGTTGTGCTATCCTTGCAATGTCATTTTATTTTGCTTTGCTTGTTGTTTGAATAAAATACCAAGATCTGAAATTCTTAAATGAGAGAGAGTCTTCACATAGTTACATAATTATTTAACTACTCATTGATCTTCACTTATATCTTTTTGGAGTAGTTTTTCATATACTCGTGTGCTTCACTTATATCCTGTGAGTAAATGGTTGAATGAGTTGAATGTCATAAATCTGAAATTATATATGTTTCATTTGCTTATCCCATGGGGAGTAATGACTTCACATCTAAGAAGTAGAGGTTGTAAATTTATTGAAGGTTAGCAAGCATTGTATTGGTCACTTGAACAATTCATGAAAGAATATTGAAGGAAGAGAGATTTCACATATAAATATACTATCTTAGACATCTTCTATGATTGTGAGCCCCATTAATTATTTTCAAACCTGAGCAAATTAGTTGAAGTTGGACAAGGAGGACAACGTAATGAGTTATGCTTGGGTGTATTTGTATAGAAGTTATATTGTTATAGATCCTCCAACATGTGGTGCTTGCTTTTTAGAATCCTTTGCTAGCCAAAATATCTATACTAAGCGGGAATACTGCTTGTGCATCCAAATCCCTTGAACCAAGTTTCTTCCATGAGTGTCCACCATACCTACCTATATGCGGTATTTACCTGCCGTTCCAAGTAAATTTGCATGTGCCAAACTCTAAACCTTCAAATAATAATCGGTTTTGTATGCCCGAATCGCTCATGTAGCGACTAGGGGTTGTAAGTATCTTCCATGCTAGGTGGGTTATTCTCAAGATGAATGGACTCTGCTCATCATTCACGAGAAAAATGGCTGGTAACTGGGATGCCCAGTCCCATGATCAAAAAGATCAAAATCAAATCAAAAAAATAATTGCAAAAAAAACTCCCCCAGGATTGTTGTTGGTATGGACGGTACCCCATTGTTTCGGATGGCCATGGAGTGTGATTATTGGTGGAGGGGGAGTAAAAACTTTACCATTCTGTTTGGGAACCGCCTATAATGTATGTAGTATGGAAGATATTGGGAACTCTTGGTTGTTATGTTGACAATGAGATCATACCTCTCAAAATTATTTTCATCTCTATTTCCAAAACGAGCTCTGGCACCTCTGCAAGTCCTTGCTTCCCTTTGCAAAGGGCCTATCTTTTACTTTTATGCAAGAGTCAGTAGCATTCCTTCTCATTCCTACCTACTCTTTAGTTGGCAAGGATCGTGTGTTGGCGAAAGATCTAAGCATATATGGCCATGCAAATATATTTGATCATGAATTATTATTGTTGACAATCATCTATATGATAAGTGAGTTGGGAGGCGAAACATTAAGCCCCTATCTTTCTCTGTGTTCAATGGATGCTATTTGTTCTAAGAATATGCTTTGAGTGGTAGCAATCATGGAAGACTATATGATAGTTGAGTATGCGGAGTTTGCTAAATCAAAGCTCTGACATAGACCCTTCCTGAAAATAAGATGAATTGCAATTGTTTGATGACTAAGAATGAAGTTTGCTAGTTTTCAAGAAAGTTTATGGTTTATGCTTTAACATGTGAATAGCTTGTTACTTGATCTTGAGAAGTTTTATGAGATGAACTATTGTTATGACATATAATCATGCTAGAAAAGGTGATTGAAATTATCATTGATCAAACTTGTGCACCTGCTAGCATTCACACTTCATAAATTCTTTCTTTTATCATTTACCTACTCGAGGACGAGCAGGATTTAAGCTTGGGGATGCTGATACGTCTCCAGCGTATCTATAATTTATGAAGCATTCATGATATTTTATTATCTATTTTGAATGTTTATGGGCTTTATTATACACTTATATATTATTTTTGGGAATAACCTATTAACCGGAGGCCCAACCCTTATTGTTGTTTTCTTGCCTATTTCTGTGTTTCGAAGAAAAGGAATATCAAACGGATTCCAAACGGAATGAAACCTTCGGGAGAGTTATTTTTGGAACGGAAGCAATCCAGGGGACTTGGAGTGCAAGTCAGGGAAGCTTCAAGGAGGCCACGAGGCAGGGGGCGCGCCCTCCACCCTCGTGGGCCCCTCGTGGCTCCCCCGACCGACTTCTTTCGCCTATATATTCCCATATACCCTAAAAACATTGAAGACAACAATAGATCGGGAGTTCTGACGTCGCAAGCCTCTGTAGCCACCAAAACCTCTCGGGAGCCCGTTACGGCACCCTGCCGGAGGGGGGATCCCTCACCGATGGCCATCTTCATCATCCCGGCGCTCACCATGATGAGGAGGGAGTAGTTCACCCTCGGGGCTGAGGGTATGTACCAGTAGCTATGTGTTTGATCTCTCTCTCTCTCTCTCTCTCTCGTGTTCTCTCTATGGCGCGATCTTGATGTATCACGAGCTTTGCTATTATAGTTGGGTCTTATGATGTTTCTCCCCCTCTACTCTCTTGTGATGAATTGAGTTTTCCCTTTGAAGTTATCTTGTCGGATTGAGTCTTTAAGGATTTGAGAACACTTGATGTATGTCTTGCCGTGCTTATCTGTGGTGACAATGGGATATTCATGTGATCCACTTGATGTATGTTTTGGTGATCAACATGCAGGTTCCGCCCATGAACCTATGCATAGGGGTTGGCACACGTTTTCGTCTTGACTCTCCGGTAGAAACTTTGGGGCACTCTTTGAAGTACTTTGTGTTGGTTGAATAGATGAATGTGAGATTGTGTGATGCATATCGTATAATCATGCCCACGGATACTTGAGGTGACAATGGAGTATCTAGGTGACATTAGGGTTTTGGTTGATTTGTGTCTTAAGGTGTTATTCTAGTACGAACTCTATGATAGATTGAACGGAAAGAATAGCTTCGTGTTATTTTACTACGGACTATTGAATAGATCGATGAAAAAGGATAACTTTGAGGTGGTTTTGTACCCTACCATAATCTCTTCGTTTGTTCTCCGCTATTAGTGACTTTGGAGTGACTCTTTGTTGCATGTTGAGGGATAGTTATATGATCCAGTTATGTTATTATTGTTGAGAGAACTTGCACTGGTGAAAGTATGAACCTTAGGCCTTGTTTCCTACCATTGCAATACCGTTTACGCTCACTTTTATCATTAGTTACCTTGCTGTTTTATATTTTCAGATTACAAAAACCTATATCTACCATCCATATTGCACTTGTATCACCATCTCTTCGCCGAACTAGTGCACCTATACAATTTACCATTGTATTGGGTGTGCTGGGGACACAAGAGACTCTTTGTTATTTGGTTGCAGGGTTGTTTGAGAGAGACCATCTTCATCCTACGCCTCCCACGGATTGATAAACCTTAGGTCATCCACTTGAGGGAAATTTGCTATTGTCCTACAAAGCTCTGCACTTGGAGGCCCAACAACGTCTACAAGAAGAAGTTGTGTAGTAGACATCAGTGGTGAACCATAGGATGATGACACGGGTACTCCGGGATATCCTAGGACAACACTGGATTCTCCAGGTGCCCATAACCAACCCACCCAGATGTGTGTTTAAGTAGCACCTTAAGTTAACCATTAATGAACAATCTCACATCTGTGATGGATACACTCTAGCCCAATCCACGTCTACGAGCTTAGCATGGCAATATAAGCATAACGTAGAATTAACTCCCAAGGGTTTGATATAAAAGGGCAATAGGTTCTACCTCATCATCTACTTCCCAATACCCAGCAGTTAATCACATCCTATTCATGCAGTGGTTGAGGATTGTAACTAATGCATAAAACTGGGTAATAGAGGGGTATGATCAATGTGTTACTTGCCTTGTTGATGATCCACAAACCCTAGAGACTTGTAGTAGCACGCTTCGCACTCCGGGAATTCTATCGCAAACAAACAATAGCATACATAAGCACTCAAGCATAGATGCAAGGGTAAAACTCAAATAAGAAGATCCAATCTGAAAGTTCAACTGAAGAATTTCGAGTTGGAAAAAGAATCGGTCAAATCGGAGCTACGGAACTAAAACTACGGTCAAAAGAACTTTCAATTCAAATCTACTTGAAACCAAATTTTAAATTGTCAAAATCATGTTCAAGTTAATTAACCAGAAAGAGGGGCTCGAGACGAAGATTTTGGCGTTGGTTTCAATGGATTTGGACAAACGGTTAAAAAATTGCGAGGCTTTGAAGATCAAGGGCTAATCTGCGATAAAAATAATCACGGATAGGTCCCTAGCTGAAAATAAACGGAAAAAGAAAAATCTATCGGATGAACGTCCGCTAACAGAGACGAACGGGAGAATTTGTTCGTTAGAACGAATGAACGAACGTTCGCAAAATAACCTAAAACGAGAAAACTAAGAAAAACTGAACCGATCCAAAAAAACCGAAACTGTGGTTTATAAAAAAACCGATCAGGGTTTACCTAAATTGAAAAAAACCGGCGGTGACGGGACGACGCGATCCGGCGGGCGGGGCGGCGGCTCCGGTGGGGCTCCTCGGCGGCGGCGCGGGCGGCGGCGGACACGGCGGCGAGCTACGGCGCGGGTCGCGGCAGCGGGCGGCACTGGGCTGCGAGGCAGGGTGCGAGAGGGGGACCGGGGCGGCGGCTTATAAAGGCCCCCTAGTCTCCGACTTGGGAGAGGGGGCGGCGCGGGCACGGCTCGGGAGGCGGAGCGGCGGCTGGGCCGAGGCCTGGCGCTAACTGGGCCGGCCCAGTTCGGCCGCGAACTTTTTTTAACAATTTCCACCGAAAAAGAAAAATCCTAAATAAATATAAAAAATTCTAAAAATGCCAAAACAATTTTCACCGTCTAAATTAAATATTTAGAATAAAGTGAACATTTTCTTGCCTAAAAATGCAATTTTGAAAATGCATATTTTTTCTAATTCAAATAAAAATAGCAATAAAATCCAAATAAAATAATTATTCTATTTTAACATTTTTCCCCAATATTTCTTTTATTTTTGAGAAGTCATATTATCTCCTCTCCTTTATTTTTTTATTGGAAATATTTTTGGAGAGAAAAATAATTAAAACCAAAATGATCCTCTTCTCAATATTTGGAGAAAAATTCAAATATGAAAATAAACGAAATCCCCAACTCTCTCCGTGGGTCCTTGAGTTGCTTAGAATTTCTAGGATCAAAACCACAATGCAAATAAAATATGATATGTATATGATGACCTATGTATAACATTCCAAATTAAAAATTTGGGATGTTACACTGGTACACAGTATAGCATACTTTATAGAACCTATGACATAGGGAATGACTTTTCATTCTCTTTCTATTTTCTGCCGTGGTTGGGTTTTGAGTCTTTACTCAACCTTGCAACACAGGCAAGAACTCTTCTTTAACTGTTCCATTTTGAACTACTTCAAAATCTTGTCAAGGTATGTACTCATTGAAAAAACTTATCAAGCGTCTTGTTCTATCTCTATAGATCTTGATGCTCAATATGTAAGCAGCTTCACCGATGTCTTTCTTTGAAAAACTCATTTCAAACACTTATTTATGCTTTCCAGAAAATTCTACATCGTTTCCGGTCAACAATATGTCATTCACATATACTTATCAGAAAGGTTGTAGTGCTCCCACTCACTTTCTTGTAAATACAGGCTTCACCACAAGTTTGTATAAAACTATATGCTTTGATCAACTTATCAAAGCGTATATTCCAACTCTGAGATGCTTGCACCAGTCCATAGATGGATCGCTGGAGCTTGCATATTTTGTTAGCACCTTTAGGATTGACAAAACCTTTTGGTTGTATCATATACAACTCTTCTTTAATAAATCCATTAAGGAATGCAGTTTTGATATCCATTTGTCAGATTTCATAAAATGTGGCAATTGCTAACATGATTCGGACAGACTTTAAGCATCGACACGATTGAGAAAATCCCATCGTAGTCAACATCTTGAACTTGTCAAAACCCCTTTTCGACAAGTCGAGCTTTGTAGATAGTAACACTACTATCACCGTCCATATTCCTCTTGAAGATCCATTTTATTCTCTATGGCTTGCTGATCATCAGGCAAGTCAACCAAAGTCCATACTTTGTTCTCATACATGGATTCCATCTCAGATTTCATGGCCTCAAGCCATTTCGCGGAATCTGGGCTCATCATCGCTTCCTCATAGTTTGTAGGTTCATCATGGTCTAGTAACATGACTTCCAGAACAGGATTGACGTACCACTCTGGTGCCGACCTTACTCTGGTTGACCTACGAGGTTCAGTAGTAACTTGATCTGAAGTTTCATGATCATCATGATTAGCTTCCTCACTAGTTGGTGTAGGAATCAACGGAACTGATTTCTGTGATGAACTACTTTCCAACTCGAGAGAAGGTACAATTACCTCATCAAGTTCTACTTTCCTCCCACTCACTTCTTTTGAGAGAAACTCCTTCTCTAGAAAGGATCCACTCTTAGAAACAAAGATCTTGCCTTTGATCTATGATAGAAGGTGTACCCAACAGTTTCTTTTGGGTATCCTGTGAAGAAGCACTTCTCTGATTTGGGTTTGAGCTTTATCAGGCTAAAACTTTTTCACATAAGCATCGCAACCCCAAACTTTAAGAAACGACAGCTCAGGTTTTTTGCCAAACCACAGTTCATATGGTGTCGTCTCAACGGATTTAGATGGTGCCCTATTTAACGTGAATGCAGTTGTCTCTAATGCATAACCCCAAAACAATAGTTATAAATCGGTAAGAGACATCATAGATCGCACCATATCTAATAAAGTACGGTTATGACATTCGGACACACCATTACGCTGTGGTGTTCCAGGTGGCGTGAGTTGTGAAACTATTCCACATTATTTCAAATGAAGACCAAACTCGTAACTCAAATATTCGTCTCCGAGATCAGATCGTAGAAACTTTATTTTCTTGTTACGATGATTTTCCACTTTACTCTAAAATTCTTTGAACTTTTCAAATATTTCAGACTTATGTTTCATCAAGTAGATATACCCATATCTGCTAAAATCATCTGTGAAGGTCAGAAAATAACGATACGTACCGCGAGCCTCAACACTCATCGGGTCGCATACGTCAGTATGTATTATTTCCAATAATTCAGTTGCTCGCTCCATTGTTCCGGAGAACGGAGTCTTAGTCATCTTGCCCATGAGGCATGTTCGCAAGCATCAAGTGATTCATAATCAAGTGAATCCAAAAGCCCATCAGCATGGAGTTTCTTCATACGCTTTACACCAATATGACCTAAACGGCAGTGCCACAAATATTGTGCAATATCATTATCAACTTTGCATCTTTTGGCATCAATATTATGAATATGTGTATCACTTCGATCGAGATTCAATAAACCATTCACCTTGGGTGTATGACCACAGAAGGTTTTATTCATGTAAACAGAATAACAATTATTCTTTTATATGAATAATCGTATTGCAATAAACATGATACAATCATATTATGCTCAACGCAAACACCAAATAACATTTATTTTAGGTTCAACACTAATCCCTAAGGTAAAGGGAGTGTGCGATGGTGATCTTATCAACCTTGGAATTACTTCCAACACACATCGTCACCTTGCCCTCAACTAGTCTTTGTTCATTTTGTAACTCCTGTTTCGAGTTACTAATCATAGCAACTGAACCAGTATCAACCCAGGGGCTACTATGAACACTAGTAAAGCACTACAGGAAACAGCTAATTTGCCGTCAGGGGACGCCTTTGCCGTCAGCTTTTCGTCGGGCAGACGGCAAAGAAAGGGTTTGCCGTCATCAATAGACGGCAAAGAAAAATTGTCGGTAAAATAAACTTTGCCGTCTGCGAAAAAAAACACAGACGGCAAAGACCGTACTTTGCCGTATGTAATAGGAAAAGTAGACGACAAAGATCTTTGCCGTCTGGAATATATAATGCAGACGGCAAAGAAAGAAACACAGCACGCGGATCAATCACATGGATTGATGACATGGCAGGATCTCACCCACACATCCAACACGCCCCGCACCCACGTCTCACGCGCCCAACTCCCTCCACTCCCTCCATGACCCCACGTGCAGCACTCCCCCTAATCCCTCCCTTATCCACTCCCCCACCACGACATCTCTCCCCCACCATGATCTCTCTCTCTCTCTCTCTCTCTCTCGTTTCTCTCCTTATCCACATGCCATCGCC
>NC_041391.1:277090201-277139976 GCF_002162155.2 Triticum dicoccoides
CCCCGGCCCCATCCCCGTCGCCCCCGGCCACGGCCACGGCGCGCCCGAAGCTCTGCCGTCGTCCGGCCACCACCTCGCGGCTGGCGGCCGGCCACCACCTCTCGCGTCGGCCACCACCTCTCGCGCCGGCTCCGGCCACTTCCTCCGTCTCCCCCGGCCTCAGCCCCGTCGCCCTCGAAGCTCCACAGGGATCCACCACGACGTCTTCTGCCGTCCCCGTCGCCCTTCCCCCTTCTCCACGGGCGTCGCCAGCCCCGTTGCCCCAGCCAGGCGAGTAGGGCGCAGGCGAGCAGGGCCGTGCGGCTACGCGGCGAGCATGGCTGGGTGGCGATTCGAAGACCAGGGCATGACTGCTTCGGTCTGGTGCTGGCAGGGCAGCCGACGCGGGAGGGCCCTGCAAGCGACGCGCGGGTGGTCGGCCCTAGCAGGGCGTGGGCGAGCTGGGCCGTGCATCTGCGCGGCGAGCATGGCCGGGAGCCGGTGCAGAGGATGGCCGGGCGGCTGTGCGGTGGCGCGGCAAGGCGAGAAGGGCAAGGCGGCGGCAGTGGATCCTCGGCCAGTAGAAGGATGGCCAGCGGTCAAGTCCCTGTTCCTGCAGTGGAGAAGGACTTGATTGCTTTTATTTTTTACTTTCTAGGGTCCTTTGTGTAAATTTTCAGGACAACTGTAACTTCTCTGTAACTCCACCAACAATGAATGAAATGTAACATGGCCATGTCGAAAAAATCTACGTGAGCTGAACCTGCTCTCTTCGATTTGATGTTCATGTGTCCGGCGAGATGCTCTGCTCTGACATTATTTAAAAAAAAGCAAAACAGTCTTTGCCGTCTCTACTTTAGTCTAGATGACGGCAAAGAAGAAGTTTTGACTGACGGCAAAGAACAGGGTTTTGCCGTCTATTATTTTTGCGACAGATGGCAAATCTGTAGTTGGCTGACGGCAAAACCTTTGCCGTCTGCCCGATGAATCGCTGACGGCAAAACAGCCTTTGTCGCGACCCTCTTTGCCGTCTATGTTTGCCGTCACCCGGCTGACAGCAAACTCTTTACCGTCTGTATTTCGCCCTTTGCCGTCTGTACTCGCCAGACGGCAAACTAGCTGATTCCTGTAGTGAAGTACACATCAATAACATGTATATCATATATACTTTTGTTCACTTTGCCATCCTTCTTATCCGCCAAGTATTTGGGGCAGTTCCGCTTCCAGTGACCACTTCCTTCGCAGTAGAAGCACTCAGTTTCAGGCTTGGGTCTAGCTTTGGGCTTCTTCATGGGAGTGGCAACTTGCTTGCCATTCTTTTTGAAGTTCCCTTTCTTTCCCTTGCCCTTTTACTAGTGGTCTTGTCAACCATCAACATTTGATGCTTTTCTTAATTTCTACCTTCGTCGATTTCAGCATCACGAAGAGCTCGGGAATCATTTACGTCATCCCTTGCATATTATAGTTCATCACGAAGTTCCAGTAACTTGGTGATAGTGACTAGAGAACTCTGTCAATCAATATTTTATCTGGAAGATTAACTCCCAATTGATTCAAGCGATTGTAGTACTCAGACAATCTGAGCACATGCTCACTGGTTGAGCTATTCTCCTCCATGTTGTAGGAAAGTACTTGTCAGAGGTCTCATACCTCTCGACATGGGCATGAGTCTGAAGTACCAGTTTCAGCTCTTGGAACATCTTATATGCTCCATGGCGTTCAAAACGTTTTTGAAGTCCCGGTTCTAAGCCGTAAAGCATGGTGCACTAAACTATCAAGTAGTTATCATATCGATCTTGCCAAACGTTCATAACGTCTGCATCTGCTCCTGCAATAGGTCCGTCACCTAGCAGTGCATCAAGGACATAATTCTTTTGTGTAGTAATGAGGATAATCCTCAAATCATGGACCTAGTCCGCATCATTGCTACTATCATCTTTCAACATAGTTTTTCTCTAGGAACATATCAAAAATAAACGGGGAGCTACATCGTGAGCTATTGATCTACAACATAGTTATGCAAATACTATCAAGACTAAGTTCATGATAAATTAAAGTTCAATTAATCATATTACTTAAGAACTCCCACTTGGATGGACATCCCTCTAATGATCTAAGTGATCACATGATCCATATCAACTAAACCATGTCTGATCATCACATGAGATGCAGTAGTTTTCAATGGTGAACATCACTATGTTGATCATATCTACTATATGATTCACGCTCGACCTTTCGGTCTCAGTGTTCCGAGGCCATATATGCCTATGCTAGGCTCGTCAAGTTTAACCCGAGTATTCTATGTGTGCAAAACTGGCTTGCACCCGTTGTATGCGAACGTAGAGCTTATCACACCCGATCATCACGTGGTATCTCAGCACGAAGAATTGTCGCAACGGTGCATACTCAGGGAGAACACTTATACCTTGAAATTTTAGTGAGAGATCATCTTATAATGCTACCGTCGTACTAAGCAAAATAAGATGCATAAAAGATAAACATCACATGCAATCAAAATAAGTGATATGATATGGCCATCATCATCTTGTGCCTTTGATCTCCATCTCCAAAGCACCGTCACGATCACCATCGTCACCGGCTTGACACCTTTATCTCCATCGAAGCATCATTGTCATCTCGCCAACTATTGCTTCTACGATTATCGCTATCGCTTAGTGATAAAGTAAAGCAATTACATGGCGATTGCATTTCATACAATAAAGCAACAACCATATGGCTCCTGCCAGTTGCTGATAACTGTTACAAAACATGATCATCTCATACAACAATTTATATATCATCACGTCTTGGCCATATCACATCACAGCAAGCCCTGCAAAAACAAGTTAGACGTCCTCTACTTTGTTGTTGCAAGTTTTACGTGGCTACTACGGGCTTCTAGCAAGAACCGTTCTTACCTACGCATCAAAACCACAACGATTTTTCGTCAAGTGTGTTGTTTTAACCTTCAACAAGGACCAGGCGTAGTCAAACTTGATTCAACTAAAGTTGGAGAAACAGACACCCGCCAGCCACCTGTGTGCGAAGCACATCGGTAGAACTAGTCCCATGAACGTGGTCATGTAATGTCGGTCTGGGCCGCTTCATCCAACAATACCGTTGAATCAAAGTAAGACGTTGCTAGTAAGCAGTATGACTATTATCGCCCACAAACTCTTTGTGTTCTACTCATGCATATAATATCTACGCATAGACCTGGCTCTGATACCACTGTTGGGGAATGTAGTATTTCAAAAAAAAATCCTACGATCACGCAAGATCTATCTAGGATAAGCATAGTAACGAGCGGGGAGAGTGTGTCCACGTACCCTCGTAGACCGAAAGCGGAAGCATTTAGTAACGCGGTTCATGTAGTCAAACGTCTTCACGATCCAACCGATCAAGTACCGAACGCACGGCACCTCCGCGATCTACACACATTCAGCTCGGTGACTTCCCTCGAACTCTAGATCCAGCTGAGGCCGAGGGAGAGTTTTGTCAGCACGACGGCATGGTGACAGTGATGATTAAGTTACCGGCGCAGGGCTTCGCCTAAGCACTACGATGATATGACCAGGTCTTAACTATGGAGGGGGGGCACCGCACACGGCTAGGTGAAAGGATCGAGAAGAGGTGTCTAGAGGGGGGTGAATAGACTCTAAGCAAGAAAAGTTGCAGTTTTTAATTTCTTTAAGTTGAAGTGAAGTTTTGGCACAAGTTTAACATTCACAATACATATCAAGCAAGCATGCAAGGAGTATATGAGCAGCGGAGAGTAAAGCATGCAAATGGCAAGAATGTAAAGGGATGGGATTGGAGTGTGCAAACGCAATTTGGAGACACGGAGATTTTTGAGCCGTGGTTCCAATAGGTGGTGCTACCGTACATCCACGTTGATGGAGACTTCAACCCATGAAGGGTAACGGTTGCGCGAGTCCATGGAGGGCTCCACCCACAAAGGGTCCACGAAGAAGCAACCTTGTCTATCCCACCATGGCCGTCGCCCACGAAGCACTTGCCTCACTAGGGGTAGATCTTCACGAAGTAGGCGATCTCCTTGCCCGTACAAACTCCTTGGTTCAACTCAACAATCTTTTCGGAGGCTCCCAAGTGACACCTAGCCAATCTAGGAGACACCACTCTCCAAGAAGTAACAAATGGTGTGTTGATGATGAACTCCTTGCTCTTGTGCTTCAAATGATAGTCTCCTTGACACTCAACTCGCTCTCACAGGATTTGGATTTGGTGGAAAGAATATTTGAGTGGAAAGCAACTTGGGGAAGGCTAGAGATCAAGATTTATGTGGTAGGAATGGAAGATCTTGACCTCAACACAAGTGTAGGTGGTTCTCTCTCAGAAAATGTATGCTAGAAGTGTAGGCACGTTCTGATGGCTCTCTCACGAATGAAGAGTGGGTGGAGGGGTATATATAGCCTCCACGCAAAATCTAACCGTTACACACAACTTACCAAACTCGATGGGACCAAATCGTGAAACTCGGTCGGGCCGATTTAGGAAACAATGTGACCATTAGGATTTTTGGTGGGACCGACATGTCATCTCAGTGGGACCGATATGGTTAGGGTTAGGGCATAAGGTAATCTCGGTGAGACCGATTACACAAACTCGGTGAGACCAATTTTGATAATGGACACACAGAGGGTTGGTCAGGCAAACTCGGTGGGACCGGTTTGCTCATCTCGGATGGACCGAAATGTTACGAAGAGGAACAGAGAGTTTGCATTGTAATCTCGGTAGGACCGATTACATAAACTCGGTTGGACCGATTTTGGTAATGGACATACACAGAGAGATTACAATCCCATCTCTACGAGACCGAGATCCCTATCAGTGAGACCGAAAAGACTAGGGTTTTGTGGCAGTGGCTATTTCATGAGAACTCGGTGGTGCCGGATGGAAAGATTCGGCAGGGCCGAGTTTGACTTTTGGTTTGGGACATATGTGGATGTGAGAAAGTAGTTGAGGGATTTGGAGCATATCACTAAGCACTTTGAGCAAGCAAGCCATTAAGCAACACCTCATCCCCTCTTGATAGTATTGGCTTTTCCTATAGACTCAATGTGATCTTGGATCACTAAAAGTAAAATGTAGAGTCTTGTGCTTTGAGCTTGAGCCAATCCTTTGTCCTTAGTATCTTTAAAGGGGTTCCACATCCTCTAGTCCAAGCCACTCCATTGTTGAACTTATCTGAAACATACTAGGTAAAAGCATTAGTCCAACAAGAGATATGTTGACATTAATTACCAAAATCACCAAGGGAGCACTTGTGCTTTCAATCTCCCCCTTTTCGGTAATTGTTGACAACATACATCAAAGCTTTAGATAAAGATATAGAGAATAACAAGTAAAGCTTTGGAAAGACATGTAACATGCATAGGCTCCCGCTACATGTATGCAATCATGTAAATATTGAATATAGGAGCATGTGAATGCATAAGCATGACAGAGTAGGCAATGTGTTACATGTATCTTGGCTATATGCATCAGAGCAAATGATGTGAATATGGGAAATGTGCCTTCATGCTTATGAGTCGTTCTTGCAAATAGTATGTACATCAGCAATAAATCCTCATACACATGACTATGATGCATATACTTACTTTGTGGTCTTGAGTTGGCTTAGGAAGGAATGAACCTGCGTAAACAAGGTTAGATAACACAGATACACCTACTAGCCAGAGCAAACAAAAGAAACCACAAGAGAACCAAGACTAGGATGACATGTAGAGAGTGAGTACTAAGTACTCCATTGGATATAGACATGTCCCCAAAGGTAAAGATGTGCAATGAATTCAAAGATTTGCTTCCCTTAGATGTCTTGCTCCCCCTGAATCTAGCATGGGATATTGGGAGAAGATAGGGAACAGAAAATCAGAGCAAGGAAACAGAGCTGAAACAATCAAATATGAACATGTCTTTACCCTCTTAAAGACATGTGACTTCTCTCCTCTTGAACACCAAGCTTCTGGGGTCTCTCTCTCCTGAGTATTTTCTCCCCCTAGAAATGATTAAGCTTTGATGTGATCTCTCTCTCCCCCTTTGACATCAATTTCCAAGAAGGGTTCTTCTGGATTTTTGTCACGAATGGGTTTGGTCCTTGAGTCACAGAACAAAGCAGCAAGTTGAATGTGATGCTGGTAGAGGACGAGAATCATTGAGTGGAGCTGTATCAAGAAGAATGCATAAACAAGTGGCATGTTGTCTTTCCTATAGTGAAATCGGTGGCACCGTGTTGTATGCTTCAGTTGCACCAAAAGGTTTTGATTGGACCGAAGGAAATATACCGGTGTGACCGAGTTCATCACAAAGAAAACACCTGTCACCTCAGCTCACTAGACAACTAAGATCTCATAAGGATTTGCAAGGAATTAACTTAAGGATGTGCAATGAATTGGATGCAGGGAATGCAGAACGAAACAGAAACAGAAAAGAAATCTAGATGAAGTTTTTTTGAAAGGGGAAACAAGCATGCATGAGACAAATGCAGGAGCACAGAAAAGAACACAAGAAAAACTTCATCTAGAATTGGTCGGCAACAAAGTCACCTATGTTAGAGTGTGTTGACTTAGGAGTCAAGTGAGATCACTTGATCATGGGTCATACTCATCGTTTAACCTCAAAATGGGGTTACCATTTTTTGTTTAAGCATCTTGATGTATTCACATCTTGTCGAGTTGCTTTGACTCATGTCTTGGAGTAAAGCTTCTCTAAGATGGAATAACATACCTTGGTTGGTGGTGTTGATCGTGATCATGAAGTTGAACTTATGTGGGTTACTCAAAGTTGATGTAGCTCATCACGAGTTGGGAGCACCACTTGGAATTTGAGTTCATCTACCTAGATGGGTTAGTTTTTGCAAGGAATAACACTTGTGTATCCGAAATGACAATCATGAAACTCAACATAGAATTTGTCAAAGGATATGTTTGAATGGTTTCGTGCTTCCTCGTCTTCAACCACCATTGTGTAGAGACTTGGTGATGTAGAGATTGCTCAAGATGTGAGTGAGTTGTGATCTCATGGATTTAGATTCATCCAAGTACCTACATAGGTTAGATAACATGCAAGGTGCAAATATATCCGATACATAAGATTATCATGAGAGAAATATCAAGGATTAGTCATAGGCTCATGTCTTGCATGTATCCAAATGGAGCTCCTACTCCAAGTTTGAAGCATCAATGATGTTCAATTCACCTCTCAACCTGCAAAACACTTTCTCATCAAGTGGTTTAGTGAATATATCTGCCAATTGTTTGTCGGTGCGAACATGCTTGAGATTAATGTCACCCTTAGCAACGTGATCTCGAATGAAATGATGACGAACTTAAATATGCTTAGTTCGAGAGTGTTGCACGGGATTGTGAGCAATCTTGATAGCACTTTCATTGTCACAAAGCAATGGAACATGTTTCACATATATCCCATAATCTTTAAGAGTTTGGGTCATCCAAAGTAATTGAGCACAACATGAACCAGCGGCAATGTATTCTGCTTCGGCGGTGGATAAGGATACCGAGTTTTGTTTCTTGGAAGACCAAGACACAAGAGATCTACCAAGAAATTGACAAGTACCCGAAGTGGACGTTCTATCAACCTTGTCACCGGCATAGTCCGAGTCGGAGTAGCCAACAAGATTGAAAGAGGCCCTCTTAGGAAACCAAATGCCAAAATTTGGTGTATGGATTAAGTATCTCACTATGCTTTTCACAGCCTTAAGATGACATTCTTTAGGGGTGGCTTGATATCGTGCACACATGCACACATTAGCATAATATCGAGACGTGAAGCACATAGATATAACAATGAGCCAATCATGGAGCGGTAAACGTTTTGATCAACCGGTTCACCATCTTTGGTCAAATCAAGATGTCCACTAGTAGGCATGGGTGTAGTCATACCTTTGCATTCTTGCATATTGAACTTCTTGAATAAGTCCTTGGTGTACTTCGTTTGAGAGACAAAGGTACCTTCCTTAGTTTGCTTGATTTGCAAACCAAGAAAGAATTTGAGTTCACTCATCATCGACATCTCAAACTTCTCTGACATTAGCTTTCCAAACTTCTCACTAAAGTGAGGGTTAGTCGAACCAAATATAATATCATCGACATAGATTTGGCACACAAATAGTTCTCCATTAACCCTTTTAGTAAAAAGAGTAGAATCAATTTTTTCCAATTTCAAAGCCTTTTCAATAAGGAACTTGGTCAAGCATTTATACCATGCTCTAGGAGCTTGTTTAAGACCATAAAGGGCTTTGTGAAGTTTGTAAACATGATTAGGTTTCTTAGGATTGACAAAGCCGGGAGGCTGCTTAACATAAACTTCCTCCTCTATTTCACCATTTAGAAAAGCACTTTTAATGTCCATTTGGTACAAGGTGATATCATGGTGATTAGCATAGGCAAGTAAGATGCGAATGGACTCAAGTCTAGCAACGGGGGCATATGTCTCACCATAGTCCATACCTTCGACTTGAGTGTAGCCTTGGGCGATGAGACGTGCTTTGTTGTGAACTACTTGTCCATCTTCATCTTGCTTGTTGCAAAACACCCATTTGGTACCGATGATGTTGTGGTTGTTGTCGGGCTTCTCAACCAATGTCCAAACTTGATTTCTCTCAAAGTTGTGTAGCTCTTCATGCATGGCATTTATCCAATACGGATCTTCCAATGCTTCTTCAACCTTCATAGGTTCAATGCTAGAGATGAATGAATAATGTTCACAAAAGTTAGCTAAACGAGTTTTAGAGCGAGTGATTCTCCCGGTTTGGATATCATTGTAGATTTGCTCGACGGGATGGTCTTTAGCAACTCTTGCTCGAACTCGTGAAAGCTTTTGCTTGGGTCTAGGTGGAACATCTTCTTCATCTTGTTCTTCTTCTTGGCCTTCTTCATTGTTGACATTGTTGTTCTCTTGTCGTGGTGGAGAAGGAGGTTGTTGACGTTCATCTTGGTGTACTTCCTCGTTTTCTTCATCTTGGTGTGTCCCACTTGTGGATGCTTCCGTATCAACTCTTGGTTCACCTTGTCATGAGGTAGAAGCTTCCACTTGGATGGACGAGGTACTCTCCTTCACCTCCGTTGGACAAATCTTGCCAATAGACAAGTCTTGGATTGCTTACGAGGGATCTTTGTCTCCTACATCAATTGGCAATTGCTCTACTTGTGAGCCATTAGATTCATCAAACTTCACATCTACCGTCTCTTTAACCTTTCGGGTGAAATTAATGTAGACACGGTAAGTGTGAGAGTTTGAGCCATAACCAAGTAGAAAACCTTCATGAGACTTAGGAGCAAATTTAGAACGATGATGCTTATCAAGAATGTAGCACTTTGAGCCGAATACTCGAAAGTATCCAACTTGGGGTTTGTTACCGGTGAGGAGCTCGTATGCCATCTTGCCGAGTAGCTTGTGAAGATACAAGCGATTTGTTGCATGACAAGCTGTCTCAACCGCTTCTGCCCAAAAGTGCTTTGGCGTCTTGTACTCATCAAGCATCGTTCTCGCCATTTCGATGAGCGTCCGGTTCTTCCTCTCAACAAATCCATTTTGTTGAGGTGTGTACGTAGCCAAGAATTCATGTGAAATCCCTTCTTCGTCAAGAAAGGTGTCCACATTCGCGTTCTTGAACTCCGTTCCGTTGTCGCTGCGAACCTTCTTGATCTTCACTTCAAATTGATTTTGGGCCTTCCTAGCGAAGTTTTTGAAGATCTTTTGAACCTGCGATTTATCATCGAGAAAGAACACCCACGTAAATCTTGAAAAATCATCAACTATAACTAGACCAAAAGAATTTCCACCGCGACTTTTGTAGGCATTGGGACCGCAAAGATCCATATGAAGTAGCTCGAGTAGCCTCCTTGTGGTCATGATGTTCTTCACGGGATGCCTTCCTCCAACCTATTTACCTGCTTGACAAGCGTTGCAAAGTCTATCCTTATCAAATATGACATTGTTAACGCCAAGGATATGATTTCCTTTAATAAGCTTGTCAAGGTTTCGCATGCCAACATGACCTAATCGTCTATGCCACAACCAACCTTTAGAGGATTTAGCAATTAAGCAAGTTCTAGGTTGAGCCTTTTTAGTGAAATAAACAATGTAAAGATCACCTCTACGTATACCGGTAAAGACCATTTTATGATTATCTCTACGAAACTGTCACACCCTAGCTAGTTCATGCATTAGAGTGTTGCATCATGTCTATTTTTCTCAACAGAAACTTGAAATGGGGATGACAGAACCCCCAGCCCCCTCTGAAACCAACTAGGGTCTACTAAAAATATTTTCAATGAACCTGAAATGCCCTTCCAAAATGTCCATCATTTTTGACTTGGTTCAGAGCCTCTGTCAAAAGTGGTGCACAATTTTCTAGGTCATCTTAAGGTCTTTGAATTAAATCATAAGTATTTGAGTTTGGGCATTTAAAATTATATAAAATATTTCAAATGCCCAAATATTCCCAAACTAAAATGTTTCATGTTGGAAATATTCCAACTATGGACCAGGAGCAGTTTGGTGAATTTTGGAACTGTTTAAGTATTTTTTTTAAAAACTCCACAAAGTTGCAAAAATAGAAAAGGAAAACAGGAAGAAAACCTTACCTGGCGCCTACTAACCGGCCCACCTGCCGGCCCAGCCCAGCTGCCGAGCCAGCGAGCTGCTTGGCTCGGCCAGGCAGGCAGGCAGGTGCTCGGCGGCGAGCACCGCATGGGTGCCACGCAGCTGCCCGCCGCCTCGCCGCTCCCCTCGTCCAGCTGATGACGGGGATCGATCCCCCTCTCTCCCCCGAACCCCGCAGACATCTCCTCTCCTCCTCAGCTCCTCCCCCTCGCGCTCCCCAGCCATGGCCGACGCCACCGTCGCCGCCCCATCGCCGTAGCCGCGCTCCCCGCCGTCCGTGCTCCTTCTCGCCGTGTCTAGGAGCTCCGCCGCCATCCTCTTCGTCGAGCTAGCCGAGCCCCGCGTGCTCGTGTGGCCCGAGTCCACCACACCGACTTCGCCCAAGTCCGCCGTCGCCGGAGATCCCCTTCAACGCCGTCGCCGCATCAGTCCGTCCCCGACCCCGCCGGTTGCCTCCACGAGTGCCCTGTGAGCCTAGCTACCTCCCCTTCCCTTCCTCTCTCGCCCCCGAGATGTGTAGCAACCGCACGAAGATCACCCGCACGCACCGCCGCGGAGATTGTCGCCGACGTGCTCCCGGCCATCTTCCGGACACCTCTCGGTGTCCATCGCACTCACCACGTCGCGTAGGGTCTAACCATACACTCCTCGCGCTTCACCGCACACCCTAGCCCCGAATTCGTCTCCACCCGAACTCCGGCGGCCGCCTAGGTCGTCGCCGGCGCCGATTCCGGCCACCCCGGCCCCAACTAACTCCACCAAGAGCTGCGGTTTGTCCCCAGCTCCACTTAGGTGCCTTCCGCGACCCATTTGGTGGCCGGAACGGCCAAAATCACTTCCGCCACCGCGTCGGGCTTGCCGGCGGCTAGACGTTGGCATGTTTGACTTTGACCTTGACCAGGGTGTGCCCAGTTTGACCCCCCCCCCGAGCCTATGACAAGTGGGGCCCCTTCTGCTAATTAACCCAGATTAGTTTAAACTAAATTAAGTTAGTTTAATTAGCTACTGACATGCGGGACCCACTGGTCAGTTTGACCTGGACCGGTCTGTTGACTTGCTGAGGTCAGCATGACTTCATGCTGACGCAGTAATCCTTTTCTGGAATTAAAATAAATCTAAAATGATTTATAAATTTCAGGAAATGTTCTAAACTTCAAAAATTCATAGTAATTCAACCATAACTCCAAATGCAAAGTGTTATATATGAAAAATGATCAGAAAAATCCAACCTATCCATCTGTACTGGTTTCATGCATGTCTAAACAAGCTAACCTACTGTTTATTGCAGAACAAGTTAAAGCACTTATAAGGGCCATGTATGAGTTTGAAACTTGAATCTTTGATTCAAAATGGTCCAAACCCATCTGGTTTTAGTTGCATTAGCCCAACACACTCATATTGCCATGTTTCATGCATGCATCATATTGTTGCATATTGTTTGGTAATGTTGTGTATCGGTGCTCTTTGCGGCAGGTTCTGCCTCCGAGGAGTACCACGATTACCCTAACGAAGAACCATATCAGTGCATCGACCCATCAGGCAAGCAACCAACCATTTGATCATATTGATACAATCCCATGTTCTCGCTTCTGCTCTCTTTTACTGCATTAAGACAACGCGTTTCAAACTGCTGTGTGCTACGGTAGTTGAACCCATTTCCTCTGCATGACCTGTCATTGCCACAGTAACTAGATGAAACCCACTAGCATGTGTAGGAGTTGTTTGAGCCATATGTATGTGTTGTTCCTACCTTGCTATGCCTGCTATGCTTAGAGTCGTGTCAGGTCTGGTTCATCTGGGTGATGGGCTAGAGTGAAATGATCATGCCGGTAATGAGAGTGATGTGGTGAACGCGATTTGGTAAAGGTATCGATGAAAGGCCATGTAGGAGTACATGGTGGGTTGTTTCATTGAAGCCGACCTTAAGCACTAAGATCTGTATGCGTGATTTAAGATTTAGCTACTACCATGCATTGGGCCCTGAAATATGACCCCGCTCGACTTCTTATTCACCCTAGTCCTCTGTCCAGGAGTTGCAAGTAGTTTCTGGTGTTTGTAGCCTACTGGAGGCCGTGGACAGCGCTGACCGTAGGGGTGGGCTGTGATGCGGTAGGTACGTGGCCGGGTGTACCGAATACCTGTTAGGTATCTCGGGAACCCTGTACACATCGTTCGGGGCCGTATGGGAAACCTCGGACGGACTCCCTGCGGATGGAACCTGGATAGGCAATAAACCTGGACTAGAGACTTAGGTGTTTAGGTAGGTCGTGGTCTACACCCACGTCGGCTTTCGCTTGAAGTCTGCCGAGCACATGTCGTGTGCAGACGCTAAGTGGTGGAAACATGTATGAAGAAGTACACCCCTGCAGGGTTAACATTATCTATTCGAATAGCCGCGTCCGCGGTAAAGGACTACTTGGTTGCTTATACAGTTCATAGACAAGTAAATGGATACTACTAAAAATCTCAAGATAAGCGTGAGTGCCGAGGATGGCTCTTCCGTAGGATGACGGAGGTGGATCCTCGGTGGTGTATTGGAGTGGTGAGTAGTGGACTCGTGTGCGAAAAACCATTTCAAGTTGGTGTATCGTAGGATAGCTTAGCCAAGAGTCAAAGCTGGCTTGCTGCAATAACTCCACCAACCCCTCTTGATAATGTGCATGTATGTAGGATATGATGTAAGTCTTGCTGAGTACCTTTGTATTCATGTTGCTTTAATTTACATTTTCAGAAGACGCTGCAACCCCTTCTGATGGGTTCTTCGTAGACGTTGACATCGATGAGTAGACTGAGGCCCAGGTGGTGATCCTGAGCTTGTGAAGGACCACGTAGTATAGCTAGGCTTTCCCAAGCCTCTTTTATTTTACTAGTTGTCTGTACTCAGACAAGTTACTTCCGTTGTTGGCTTGTATGTCTGTATGACTTGAATGCTGGGTCGTGTGACCCGTACTTGTGTGTATGATATGCATGGCTCTCTGAGCCTTAAACAAAGTACTTGTGTTGTAGAGTCATGTTGTGATGCCTTGTTGTATTTGCACATATCGAGCATATTGTGTGTATGATTGAAATGCTTGGTATGTGTGGGATCTGACTATCTAGTTGTTTATTCTTAGTAGCCTCTCTTACCAGGAAATGTCTCCTAGTGTCTCCACTGAGCCTTGGTAGCTTGCTACTGCTCCGAAACACTTAGGCTGGCCGGCATGTGTCCTTCTTCGTTCCTGTGTCTGTCCCTTCGGGGAAATGTCACGCGATGGATACCGGAGTCCTGTTAGCCCGCTACAGCCCGGTTTACCGGAGTCCTGCTAGCCCAGTGCTACAGCCCGGATTCACCTGCTGCTGACCGACACGTTCGATGCTGGGTCATGGATGCCTGTCCCTATAAGTCTGTGCCACTTTGGGTTTACGACTAGCCATGTCAGCCCGGGCTCTTTACCATATGGATGCTAGCGACACTATCATATACGTGTGCCAAAAGGCGCAAACGGTCCCGGGCAAAGGTGAGACGACACCCGTGGGAATACCGTGCGTGAGGCCGCAAAGTGATATGAGGTGTTACATGCTAGATCGATGTGGCATCGAGTCGGGGTCCTGACAGCGTTGGCATTAGAGCCGGACTGCCTGTAGGTTCTCCAAGCCAAACTGGTCGATGTTGAGTCTAGAAATTCTTTAGTTATATATAGGGGAATTGTTTGTGGGATGGAATGTAAGGCTCTTTTTACTCCTTTATCTCATGTCATTCTGATCTGAGTCAGTCCGTTCTTCTACCGGGGGTTAAGGACTAGGATCTCTCCTCTCTATCAGGTTCACGTGTTACTAATCAGTAGTACCTTATAGGTTTGATGGATACAAGCCTAGTTCAGTTCTACTACCCCATTATGTTGCTAAGATGGACCCAGAACCTTGATATGATGTTGTTGAGTGTCTATGCAATTCTTTGTCAAATGCCTCAAAATCTCTTTTGAGCATTTACAGGCGTTATGTTGTCCAATTTCTGCTAGAAATCTTAATATCTTGTGTTTATCATGTTCCAGATGGCGACCCGTCCTCAGAATCAAGTGGTTCGTCTGACTCGATGTCTAGATGTACCCGGCCATACTGCTATGTTGGTCAGGGTAATGACTGAGGCAGGGTACCGTTGGTATCCTGAGTACACGGTCGAAGAGCAATTCCGAGACTTTAATCAAAGTCAATATCTTTGCACTGTCAGGATATTTCCATCTTATCCTGGATCTACCAAGCCCCTCCACTGCTCCTATGGACTCGGGGTTACTATTGAGATGGCTGTGCAGGATACTACCTACTCTATGATGACCATCATGCGAGTCAGGACTGGCCTATTTCGGGACTCTGACTTTCGGTATATTCCAGCTTCACTTCCGGGAGCACAAGGGTATCTCCAGGCTATCTATGCTGACTCCACTCGGGAGGATTCACGGACCCGCACCACTGCACAGTTGCTTGAAGACAAGGACCGTGAAAATCGGGCCTTGAGACTAGAGCTTTTCAATACCCGTGCTGATCATTGGGCCACTTTGACTCGGTTTGCACCGGCTGTGCAAGCTGGATATATGGACATGCGAGATCTCTATCATGTAAGATCTGCTCTGCCAGACGTGATGGATTGGCGTGATGTAGGAGGCATCACCCCACCTCGTGGTCCCCGTAGGCCACCATTTGTTGGTCCAAGACCTCATCCTAGCCCCTATGGTCCACAAGCTCCACGGGACCGACTGTTTCCGAATGATCACGTTGAGCTTCCAGGCTATGGAGGTGACTTCTATGAAGACTACTACGGAGTTGTCTGAGTTAGTAGTAGTATCACTAGTATCGTACTAGCTGTATCATCCACCGTCCTGCGTGACTCGTGGGATATGACTTAGCTTGTACCGCCTTCTGGAGGTGTAGAAAAATAATGTATAGGAGCTTGGAATGCCTCCGATGAGATGTAATCCTATTTCACCGTAGCGGTACTTTGTTTGGTTCTGTACTAAACCTTGTATGGTGTGTATGACGATGGAATAAAAGAAGCAGTTTCTGTATCTACCATGTCATACGGATGATCATCTTACATTCCAAGTTATCCATTACATTCTACATTCTATGTCAGAATCCTATCATCCTGGACTAAACTATTGTTTTGTTTCCTAGGATGGTTAACACCCGCACCAACCCTGCTCCCCCAGAGCAGGCCGAAGGCAGCAGAGTTGGGGGAACAAACCTGCCTCCACCTCCCTCTCTGGCCGAAGTTATGCTGGAAGCCGAGAGAAACAAGCGGGAGACTAACCGTTTGTTGGAGCGCATCGAGCAAAACACGGCACACCATCAGAGGAATAACTTGGTATCACTCAGTGATTTCATCAAGTTACATCCACCCACCTTCCACCACTCCGTCGAGCCTCTCGACGCTGATGACTGGCTTCGCAGTATTACTCATAAACTGCGTTCTGCACTAGTAGCTGAGGCTGATAAGATCACCTTTGCTGCATATCATCTTGAAGGCCCCGCCAGTCTATGGTGGGAGAACTATGGAGCTATGCGCCCAGCGGGCCATGTCACTACTTGGGCTGAATTCAGCGAGGCTTTCCGTGAACATCACATTCCAGAGGGTCTCATGGACCGTCAACGTGAGGAGTTCTGCAGTTTCACTCAAGGCCGACTCTCTGTGGATGCATACAGCAGGGAGTTCGGTAACCTTGCACGATATGCAACTGAGGAAGTTTCCACTGATGCCAAGAAGCAAGCAAGGTTCCGTAAGGGACTTAGTCCTGAGCTTCGCCGCGACCTCCGTCTGCATGAGTGCACATCTTTTCAGAAGCTTGTTAACAAAGCCATCAGTGCTGAGTCTGGTCAGATTGATTATGAAGCAACACGCAAGCATGGCCGTGACATGGGTTCCTCATCCGGTGCTGGTCCATAGAAGCGCCGCATGTGGGTGCCTAACACTGCCCTGCCACCCAGGTTCACACCGAGGCCATCCTTCCAGGCGCCTCGCCCCGCTCAACAGTTTGCACCAGCCAAGCCCTATGGTGGTCCAACCAACAGTGCTCCTCCACGTACCAGTTCCATGACTTGCTTTAAGTGTGGGGAATCGGGCCACTATCTGCGCGAGTGCCCCCAGACCAACCCCAACCAATCTGGAAAAGCTGTTGGCCGTGGCAAGCCGACGGGGAAAGCGTTCTACGCCAAGCCGGCCACCGCTGCACGTGGCCATGTCAACTGTATCTCTGCCGAAGAAGCTCAAGAGGATCCCAACGTCGTTCTTGGTACGCTCCTTGTTAATTGCCACCCGGCATCTGTTCTTTTTGATACTGGAGCATCTCATTCTTTCATATCCAAAATTATGCTCATTTGCATAACACCGCATTCTGTGACATGCCGTCCACTATGGAAATTTCTACTCCTGGTTCTAGATGGCAAACCTCTAGAGTAAGCCATGGAAATGAAATTCAAGTCGACAGACTTGTTTTTCTCGCATCTTTGATAGCTCTCAAATCTTCGGATATTAATATATTTTGGGCATGGACTGGATGTCAGCCCATCATGCCAAGATTGATTGTTTCTCTAGGACTGTTCAACTCACACATCCTTCGGGAAAGATAGTCAATGTCTTGACCCGAATAGCCAAGCGACAACTATATTCTCTTAACGCCAGTCCTTTGCCAGACTTTGAGGATGTTCCGGTAGTCCGTGACTTCCCGGATGTCTTCCCATAGGAATTGCCAGGTGTTCCACCTGACAGAGATGTCGAGTTTGAGATAGATCTCATCCCAGGAACTGTCCCGATTGCTAGAAGACCCTATAAGATGGCATCACTAGAACTAGCCGAGCTTAAGAAACAACTCGATGAGTCCTTGAAAAAGGGTTTCATCCGTCCTAGTTCGTCTCCATGGGCTTGCCCCGTCCTCTTCGTCAAGAAGAAGGATGGTACGGACCGGATGGTTGTAGATTATCGACCAGTCAACCTGGTCACAATCAAGAACAAGTATCCGCTCCCCAGGGTCAATGACCTGTATGATCAGCTCGCTGGATCCTCAGTCTTCTCTAAAATGGATTTGAGATTGGGCTACCATCAAATCAAAATCCAGAACGGGGACATTCCTAAAACGGCCTTTGTTACTCGTTATGGCCAATACGAGTACACCGTCATGTCCTTCGGTTTAACCAATGCCCCAGCCACCTTTTCTCGGTTAATGAACTCAATCTTCATGGAGTATTTGGATAAATTCGCTGTGGTCTACCTCGATGATATACTCATCTACTCCAAGAACGAGGAAGAACATGCCGAACATCTAAGGCTAGTGTTGATGAAACTTCGAGAGCACCGCCTTTATGCCAAGTTCTCTAAATGTGAATTTTGGTTGCCAGAAGTGACCTATCTAGGACATGTAGTTTCTAGTAAAGGTATTGCTGTTAACCCCGGGCGAGTTCAAGCCGTCCTTAATTGGACTCCACCTGAATCGGTCAAGCAAGTTCGGAGTTTCCTTGGCTTGGCGAGCTATTGTCGTCGCTTTGTCGAGAACTTCTCCAAAGTTGCCAAACCTCTAACTGAACTCCTCAAGAAAGATAAAAAGTTCGAGTGGACTCCACAATGTGAGCACAGCTTTCAGGAACTGAAAAGACGCCTGACATCTGCTCCCGTATTGGTACCATCAGATTTCTCTAAGGACTTTGTTATTTATTGCGACACCTCGCGACAAGGACTAGGTTGCATTCTCATGCAAGATCGTCACGTAATTGCTTATGCTTCACGGCAATTACACCCACATGAGGAGAATTATCCTACTCATGATCTAGAGCTTGCAGCTGTAGTCTATGCACTTAAAACTTGGCGACATTACCTCCTCGGTAATCATTGCGAAATCTTCACCGATCACCAAAGTCTGAAGTACATCTTCACCCAACCGGATTTGAATCTCAGGCAAAGACGTTGGGTTGAGTTGATTACGGATTTCGACTTAGGGATAACTTACACCCCAGGAAAGGCCAACGTCATGGCGGATGCACTAAGTCGTAAATCTTATTGTAACAATCTGATGTTACAACAAAGTCAAACGCTTCTCCATGAGGAATTTCGGAAGCTTAACCTTCACATTGTTCCTCAAGGTTTTCTTTCCACCTTGGTGGCGAAACCTACTCTTACGGATCAAATCATCGCTGCCCAAAAGCGAGATAAAGGAATATCTAGGATCAAGGAGAACATTGCTAGCGGAGGTGCTAGATGTTTCTCCACAAATGATCATGGTGTTGTGTATTTTGAGAACCGTTTAGTGGTTCCCAAGAACCAGCATCTACGGCAGTTGATCCTTAAGGAGGCTCATGAATCTCCTCTCACCATTCATCCCGGTAGTACTAAGATGTATCAGGACCTACGCCAGAGGTTCTGGTGGACTAGGATGAAGAGAGACATTGCTCAGTTTGTTGCTAGCTGCGACGTCTGTCGTCGTGTAAAAGCAGAGCATCAACGGCCTGCTGGCACCCTTCAACCTTTAGCTATTCCTGAATGGAAATGGGACAAAATTGGTATGGATTTCATTACCGGTTTTCCCAGGACCAAGAGAGGGAATAACGCTATCTTCGTCATTGTCGATCGTCTTTCCAAAGTAGCCCATTTCTTACCTGTTCGTGAGAGTATAACCGCTAGTCAATTAGCAGACTTATACATCTCCTGAATAGTGTCTCTCCATGGTGTTCCACTGGAAATTAACTCGGATCGAGGAAGTCTCTTCACCTCTCGATTTTGGGAAAGTTTCCAAAATGCTATGGGAACCCGCCTTTCCTTTAGCACTGCCTTTCACCCTCAATCAAGTGGTCAGGTAGAACGTGTCAATCAAATTCTAGAAGACATGCTTCGAGCTTCTGTTATCTCATTTGGAATGGATTGGGAGAAATGCCTTCCATTTGCTGAATTTTGCTTATAACAACAGCTATCAATCTAGCTTGGGTAAAGCCCCTTTTGAAGTTCTCTATGGACGAAGGTGTTGAACGCCTCTTAACTGGTCAGAAACCGGGGAAAGACAATTCTTTGGCCCGGACATGATCCAGGAAGCAGAAGAGCAAGTTCGCATTGTTCGTGAAAAGTTGAAAACAGCCCAATCTCGTCAAAAGAGTCAATATGACCGAAAACATAAGGCTATGACCTTTGAGGTTGACGAGAAGGCTTACCTTCGGGTTACTCCCCTGAAGGGAACCCATCGCTTCGGTATCAAAGGCAAATTGGCTCCTCGCTACATTGGACCCTTTCGCATTCTCGCTAAACGAGGAGAAGTTGCCTACCAATTGGAGCTACCTCCGCATCTCTCCAGAGTCCACGACGTCTTCCATGTTTCTCAACTCAGGCGTTGCTTCTCGGATCCTATCCGTGGAGTGGACCACGAAACGCTTGATCTTCAAGATAACCTCACGTATCGAGAGTACCCCGTTCGTATCCTTGATCAAGCCGAGCGTACCACTCGACGTCATAATATCAAGTTTCTCAAGGTTCAATGGTCGCACCATTCTGAGAAGGAAGCAACTTGGGAAAGGGAGGATCGTCTTCGACTTGAGTACCCCGCCTTCTTTTCGGAGGAACCTAAATCTCGGGACGAGATTCTTTTGAGTGGGGGTGAGTTGTCACACCCTAGCTAGTTCATGCATTAGAGTGTTGCATCATGTCTATTTTTCTCAACAGAAACTTGAAATGGGGATGACAGAACCCCCAGCCCCCTCTAAAACCAACTAGGGTCTACTAAAAATATTTTCAATGAACCTGAAATGCCCTTCCAAAATGTCCATCATTTTTGACTTGGTTCAGAGCCTCTCTCAAAAGTGGTGCACAATTTTCTAGGTCATCTTAAGGTCTTTGAATTAAATCATAAGTATTTGAGTTTGGGCATTTAAAATTATATAAAATATTTCAAATGCCCAAATATTCCCAAACTAAAATGTTTCATGTTGGAAATATTCCAACTATGGACCAGGAGCAGTTTGGTGAATTTTGGAACTGTTTAAGTATTTTTAAAAAAACTCCACAAAGTTGCAAAAATAGAAAAGGAAAACAGGAAGAAAACCTTACCTGGCGCCTACTAACCGGCCCACCTGCCGGCCCAGCCCAGCTGCCGCGCCAGCGAGCTGCTTGGCTCGGCCAGGCAGGCAGGCAGGTGCTCGGCGGCGAGCACCGCATGGGTGCCACGCAGCTGCCCGCCGCCTCACCGCTCCCCTCGTCCAGCTGATGACGGGGATCGATCCCCCTCTCTCCCCCAAACCCCGCAGACATCTCCTCTCCTCCTCAGCTCCTCCCCCTCGCGCTCCCCAGCCATGGCCAACGCCACCGCCGCCGCCCCATCACCGTAGCCGCGCTCCCCGCCGTTCGTGCTCCGTCTCGCCGTGTCTAGGAGCTCCGCCGCCATCCTCTTCGTCGAGCTAGCCGAGCCCCGCGTGCTCGTGTGGCCCGAGTCCACCGCACCGACTTCCCCCGAGTCCGCCGTCGTCGGAGATCCCCTTCAACACCGTCACCGCATCAGTCCGTCCCCGACCCCGCGCGGTTGCCTCCACGAGTGCCCTGTGAGGCTAGCTACCTCCCCTTCCCTTCCTCTCTCGCCCCCGAGCTGTGTAGCAACCGCACGAAGATCACCTGCACGCACCGCCGCGGAGATCGTCGCCGACGTGCTCCCGGCCATCCTCCGGTCACCTCTCGGTGTCCATCGCACTCACCACGTCGCGTAGGGTCTAACCATACACTCCCCACGCCTCACCGCACACCCTAGCCCCGAGTTCGTCTCCACCCGAACTCCGGCGGCCGCCTAGGTCGTCGCCGGTGCCGATTCCGGCCACCCCGACCCCAACTAACTCCACCAAGAGCTGCGGTTTGTCCCCAGCTCCACTTAGGTGCCTTCCGCGACCCATTTGGTGGCCGGAACGGCCAAAATCACTTCCGCCGCCGCGTTAGGCTCGCCGGCGGCTAGACGCCGGCGTGTTTGACTTTGACCTTGACCAGGGTGGGCCCAGTTTGACCCCCCCCCCCTGAGCCTATGACAAGTGGGGCCCCTTCTGCTAATTAACCCAGATTAGTTTAAACTAAATTAAGTTAGTTTAATTAGCTACTGACATGCGGGACCCACTGGTCAGTTTGACCTAGACCGGTCTGTTGACTTGCTGAGGTCAGCATGACTTCATGCTGATGCAGTAATCCTTTTCTGGAATTAAAATAAATCTAAAATGATTTATAAATTTCAGGAAATGTTCTAAACTTCAAAAATTCATAGTAATTCAACCATAACTCCAAATGCAAAGTGTTATATATGAAAAATGATCAGAAAAATCCAACCTATCCATCTGTACTGGTTTCATGCATGTTTAAACAAGCTAACCTACTGTTTATTGCAGAACAAGTTAAAGCACTTATAAGGGCCATGTATGAGTTTGAAACTTGAATCTTTGATTCAAAATGGTCCAAACCCATCTGGTTTTAGTTGCATTAGCCCAACACACTCATATTGCCATGTTTCATGCATGCATCATATTGTTGCATATTGTTTGGTAATGTTGTGTATCGGTGCTCTTTGTGGCAGGTTTTGCCTCCGAGGAGTACCACGATTACCCTAACGAAGAACCATATCAGTGCATCGACCCATCAGGCAAGCAACCAACCATTTGATCATATCGATACAATCCCATGTTCTCGCTTCTGCTCTCTTTTACTGCATTAAGACAACGTGTTTCAAACTGTTGTGTGCTACGGTAGTTGAACCCATTTCCTCTGCATGACCTGTCATTGCCACAATAACTAGATGAAACCCACTAGCATGTGTAGGAGTTGTTTGAGCCATATGTATGTGTTGTTCCTACCTTGCTATGCCTGTTATGCTTAGAGTCGTGTCAGGTCTGGTTCATCTGGGTGATGGGCTAGAGTGAAATGATCATGCCGGTAATGAGAGTGATGTGGTGAACACGATTTGGTAAAGGTATCGATGAAAGGCCATGTAGGAGTACATGTGGGTTGTTTCATTGAAGCCGACCTTAAGCACTGAGATCTGTATGCCTGATTTAAGATTCAAGCTACTACCATGCATTGGGCCCTGAAATATGACCCCCCTCGACTTCTTATTCACCCTAGTCCTCTGTCTAGGAGTTGCAAGTAGTTTCTGGTGTTTGTAGCCTACTGGAGGCCGTGGACAGCGCTGACCGTAGGGGTGGGCTGTGATGCGGTAGGTACGTGGCCGGGTGTACCGAATACCCATTAGGTATCTCGGGAACCCTGTACACATCGTTCGGGGCCGTATGGGAAACCTCGGCCGGACTCCCTGCGGATGGAACCTGGATAGGCGATAAACCTGGACTAAAGACTTAGGTGTTTAGGTAGGTCGTGGTCTACACCCACGTCGGCTTTCGCTTGAAGTCTGCCGAGCACATGTCGTGTGCAGACGCTAAGTGGTGGAAACATGTATGAAGAAGTACACCCCTGCAGGGTTAACATTATCTATTCGAATAGCCGCGTCCGCGGTAAAGGACTACTTGGTTGCTTATACAGTTCATAGACAAGTAAATGGATACTACTAAAAATCTCAAGATAAGCGTGAGTGCCGAGGATGGCTCTTCCGTAGGATGACGGAGGTGGATCCTCGGTGGTGTATTGGAGTGGTGAGTAGTGGACTCGTGTGCGAAAAACCATTTCAAGTTGGTGTATCGTAGGATAGCTTAGCCAAGAGTCAAAGCTGGCTTGCTGCAATAACTCCACCAACCCCTCTTGATAATGTGCATGTATGTAGGATATGATGTAAGTCTTGCTGAGTACCTTTGTATTCATGATGCTTTAATTTACATTTTCAGAAGACGCTCCAACCCCTTCTGATGGGTTCTTCGTAGACGTTGACATCGATGAGTAGACTGAGGCCCAGGTGGTGATCCTGAGCTTGTGAAGGACCACGTAGTATAGCTAGGCTTTCCCAAGCCTCTTTTATTTTACTAGTTGTCTGTACTCAGACAAGTTACTTCCGTTGTTGGCTTGTATGTCTGTATGACTTGAATGCTAGGTCGTGTGACCCGTACTTGTGTGTATGATATGCATGGCTCTCTGAGCCTTAAACAAAGTACTTGTGTTGTAGAGTCATGTTGTGATGCCTTGTTGTATTTGCACATATCGAGCATATTGTGTGTATGATTGAAATGCTTGGTATGTGTGGGATCTGACTATCTAGTTGTTTATTCTTAGTAGCCTCTCTTACCCGGAAATGTCTCCTAGTGTCTCCACTGAGCCTTGGTAGCTTGCTACTGCTCCGGAACACTTAGGCTGGCCGGCATGTGTCCTTCTTCGTTCCTGTGTCTGTCCCTTCGGGGAAATGTCACGTGATGGATACCGGAGTCCTGTTAGCCCGCTACAGCCCGGTTTACCGGAGTCCTGCTAGCCCAGTGCTACAGCCCGGATTCACCTGCTGCTAACCGACACGTTCGATGCTGGGTCATGGATGCCTGTCCCTGTAAGTCTGTGCCACTTTGGGTTTACGACTAGCCATGTCAGCCCGGGCTCTTTACCATATGGATGCTAGCGACACTATCATATAGGTGTGCCAAAAGGCGCAAACGGTCTCGGGCAAAGGTGAGACGACACCCGTGGGAATACCGTGCGTGAGGCCGCAAAGTGATATGAGGTGTTACATGCTAGATCGATGTGGCATCGAGTCGGGGTCCTGACAGAAACACTTGGCAATCTACTTCAGTGAATAGGACATTGAAACCGAAATCAGCAAGTCTAGATACTGAAAGTAAATTGTATCCAAGATTCAATGAGCATGACATTTTGTATGGATCTATCATGTGAGATGGCCACCTTACCAAGGCCAACCACCTTACCCTTTGAGTTATCACCGAATGTGACATACTTTCGAGGGCCGTCGTTTTCAGCAAGCTCACGGAACATATCTTTATCTCCGGTCATGTGATCGGTACATCCACTATCAAGAACCCATTCCTTTCCTCCTGCCATGTATCCCCGAAGATTTGCCATAAGACCAAAGTTTCTCATTGCATCATCAAGATCAAAATCACTATCATCATCCTCATCATAGTATTCATGTTCAACATCATCATGTGATGGATCGATTCCTAGAGAGGGTGATTCATTAGAATGAGTTTTAAAATGATCTTCTTTATGAATTTTAATAGCTTCAAAAATAATATTACTAATAATTCGAACGTCTCCTTTGGTACGCATAAGGTTTGTAAGCTCAAATAGACAATCACCAAACTTAGGATCAATGGAATTCATCTTACTCAATGCAATAGACTTATGGAGAATTTCATCTAGATTTTTCAAGGAATAGTTTGGAAAACGTTCCTCAAGAAATTTTTGTTGGGGAACATAGCAGAAATTCAAAATTTTCCTACGAGTCACCAAGATCTATCTATGGAGAGACTAGCAATGAGGGGAAGGAGAGTGCATCTACATACCCTTGTAGATCGCTAAGCGGAAGCGTTCAAGAGAACGGAGTTGAAGGAGTCGTACTCGTCGTGATCCAAATCACCGGAGATCCTAGTGCCGAACGGACGGCACCTCCGCGTTCAACACACGTACAGCCCGGTGACGTCTCTCATGCCTTGATCCAACAAGGAGAGAGGGAGAGGTTGAGGAAGACTCCATCCAGCAGCAGCACAATGGCGTGGTGGTGATGGAGGAGCGTGGCAATCCTGCAGGGCTTCACCAAGCACCGCGGGAGAGGAGAAGGGAGAGAGGTAGGGCTGCGCCAAGGAGAGGTCAAACTCATGTGTTGGCAGCCCCAAAACCCTCAAGTATATATAGGGGGAGGGGAGGGGGATGCGCCCCCTCTAGGGTTCCCTCCCCAGGGGTGGCGGCAGCCCCCAGATCCCATCTGGGTGGCGGCCAGAGGGGTAGAGAGGGGAGGCGCGCCTGGGGTGGGCCTTAGGGCCCATCTGCCCTAGGGTTTGCCCCCTCCCACTCTCCCCTGCGCCTTGGGCCCCTTGTGGGGGGCGCACCAGCCCACCTGGGGCTGGTTCCCTCCCACACTTGGCCCATGCAGTCCTCCGGGGTTGGTGGCCCCACTTGGATGACCCCCGGGACCCTCCCGGTGGTCCCGGTACGTTACCGGAAAAACCCGAAACTTTTCCGGTGACCAAAACAGGACTTCCCATATATAAATCTTTACCTTCGGACCATTCCGGAACTCCTCGTGACGTACGGGATCTCATCCGGGACTCCGAACAACATTCGGTAACCACATACACACTTCCTTTATAACCCTAGCGTCATCGAACCTTAAGTGTGTAGACCCTACGGGTTTGGGAACCATGCAGACATGACCGAGACGTTCTCCGGTCAATAACCAACAGCGGGATCTGGATACCCATGTTGGCTCCCACATGTTCCACGATGATCTCATCGGATGAACCACGATGTCAAGGACTCAATCGATCCCGTATACAATTCCCTTTATCTGGCGGTATTGTACTTGCCCGAGATTCGATCGTCGGTATGCCGATACCTTGTTCAATCTCGTTACCGGCAAGTCTCTTTACTCGTTCCGTAACACATCATCCAGTGATCAACCCCTTGGTCACATTGTGCACATTATGATGATGTCCTACCGAGTGGGCCCAGAGATACCTCTCCGTTTACACGGAGTGACAAATCCCAGTCTCGATTCGTGCCAACCCAACAGACACTTTCGGAGATACCTGTAGTGCACCTTTATAGCCATCCAGTTACGTTGTGATGTTTGGTACACTCAAAGCATTCCTACGGTATCCGGGAGTTGCACAATCTCATGGTCTAAGGAAATGATACTTGACATTAGAAAAGCTTTAGCATACGAACTACACGATCTTTGTGCTAGGCTTAGGATTGGGTCTTGTCCATCACATCATTCTGCTAATGATGTGATCCCGTTATCAACAACATCCAATGTCCATGGTTAGGAAACCGTAACCATCTATTGATCAACGAGCTAGTCAACTAGAGGCTTACTAGGGACATGGTGTTGTCTATGTATCCACACATGTATCTGAGTTTCCTATCAATACAATTATAGCATGGATAATAAACGATTATCATGAACAAGGAAATATAATAATAACTAATTTAGTATTGCCTCTAGGGCATATTTCCAACAATTTCCATATAGTGTAGTGCTACCTCTTGAGCACTGCGTTGGATTTCCCCGAAGAGGAGAGGATGATGCAGCAAAGTAGCGTAAGTATTTCCCTCAGTTTTTGAGAACCAAGGTATCAATCCAGTAGGAGACCACGCACAAGTCCCTCGTACCTACATAAAACGATAGCAACTCGCAACCAACGCGATTAGGGGTTGTCAATCCCTTCACGGTCACTTACAAGAGTGAGATCTGATAGAGATGACAAATAATATTTTTGGTATTTTTGATAGATAGATGCAAAGGTAAAAAGTAAAAGGCAAAGTAAAAACAAAGCAAGTAAATAAAGTGATAGAGATTGATATGATGAGAATAGACCCGGGGGCCATAGGTTTCACTAGTGGCTTCTCTCAAGAGCATAGGTATTCTACGGTGGGTGAACAAATTACTGTTGAGCAATTGACAGAATTGAGCATAGTTATGAGCATATCTAGGCAATGATCATGTATATAGGCATCACGTCCAAGACAAGTAGATCGAAACGATTCTGCATCTACTACTATTACTCCACTCATCGACCGCTATCTAGCATGCATCTAGAGTATTAAGTAAAAACAGAGTAACGCCTTAAGCAAGATGACATGATGTAGAGGGATAAATTCATGCAATATGATAAAAACCATCTTGTTATCCTCTATGGCAATAATACAATACGTGCCTTGCTGCCCCTTCTGTCACTGGGAAAGAACACCGCAAGATTGAACCCAAAGCTAAGCACTTCTCCCATTGCAAGAACTACCAATCTAGTTGGCCAAACCAAAAAGGATAATTCGAAGAGACTTGCAAACATAACTCAATCATACATAAAAGAATTCAGAGAAGAATCAAATATTTTCCATAGATAATACTGGATCATAAACCCACAATTCATCGTTCTCAACAAACACACCGCAAAAAGAAGATTACATCAAATATATCTCCACAAGAGAGGGGGAGAACATTGTATTGAGATCCAAAAAGAGAGAAGAAGCCATCTAGCTACTAGCTATGGACCCGAAGGTCTGAAGTAAACTACTCACACTTCATCGGAGGGGCTATGGTGTTGATGTAGAAGCCCTCCGTGGTGGATGCCCCCTTCGGTGGAGCTCCGGAATAGGCCCCAAGATGGGATCTCGTGGATACAGAAGGTTGCGGCGGTGGAATTAGGTTTTTGGCTCCTGTTCTGATCGTTCGAGGATACGTAGGTATATATAGGAGGAAGGAGTACGTCGGTGGAGCTTCGAGGGGCCCACGAGGTAGGGGGCGCGCCCAGGAGGGGCGCGCCCTCCACCCTCGTGACCACCTCGTGGCTTTCTTGACGGAGGGTCCAAGTCTCCTGGGTCTTATCTGATGAGAAATTCACGTTCCGAAGGTTTCACTCCGTTTGGACTCCGTTTGATATTCTGTTTCTTCGAAATACTGAAAAAGGCAAAAAAACAGCAATTCTGGGCTGGGCCTCCGGTTAATAGGTTAGTCCCAAAAATAATATAAAAGTGGAAAATAAAGCCCAATATAGTCCAAAACAGTAGATAAAGTAGCATGGAGCAATCAAAAATTATAGATACATTGGAGACGTATCATGTGGGCACACTCAAGAGTAGGCAAACATCCAATCAAGTTTCTAGGTAAGCCTCTAGTGATAAGGTTAACAGTTCTAAGTTTGCGAATCATGTCAATTGACTCATCAAGGGTGGGATGCATAGAATCAACATGAGGTGCACAAGGGCTAGTAATGTACTTGTTCAAATGATATTCATTGAAAATCACAAGCATCTCATTTTTCCACTCGTGAAAGTACTCTCCATCAAGTATATGAACTCTATGTCTAAGACTCCCCAAAGTAGACTCATCCATCTTCCTCCAATGGTGTTTAAACCAAAGCAATGGAAACCAAAGCTCTGATACCAATTGAAAGGATCGAGAAGAGGTTTCTAGAGGGGGGTGAATAGACTCTAAGCAAGAAAAGTTATAGTTTTTAATTTCTTTAAGTTGAAGTGGAGTTTTGGCATAAGTTTAACATTCACAATACATATCAAGCAAGCATGCAAGGAGTATATGAGCAACGGAAAGTAAAGCATGCAAATTGCAAGAATGTAAAGGGATGGGATTGGAGTGTGCAAACGCAATTTGGAGACACAGAGATTTTTGAGCCGTGGTTCTGATAGGTGGTGCTATCATACATCCACGTTGATGGAGACTTCAACCCACAAAGGGTAACGGTTGCGCGAGTCCACGGAGGGATCCACCCACGAAGGGTCCACGAAGAAGCAACCTTGTCTATCCCACCATGGCCGTCGCCCACGAAGGACTTGCCTCACTAGCGGTAGATCTTCATGAAGTAGGCGATCTCCTTGCCCGTACAAAATACTTGGTTCAACTCCACAATCTTGTCGGAGGCTCCCAAGTGACACCTAGCCAATCTAGGAGACACCACTCTCCAAGAAGTAACAAATGGTGTGTTGATGATGAACTCCTTGCTCTTGTGCTTCAAATGATAGTCTCCCCAACACTCAACTCTCTCTCACAGGATTTGGATTTGGTGGAAAGAAGATTTGAGTGGAAAGCAACTTGGGGAAGGCTAGAGATCAAGATTTATGTGGTAGGAATGGAAGATCTTGACCTCAACACAAGTGTAGGTGGTTCTCTCTCAGAAAATGTATGCTGGAAGTGTAGGCACGTTCTGATGGCTCTCTCTACGAATGAAGAGTGAGTGGAGGGGTATATATAGCCTCCACACAAAATCTAACCATTACACACAACTTACCAAGCTCGGTGGGACCGAATCGTGAAACTCGGTCGGACCGATTTAGGAAATAATGTGACCGTTATGATTTTCGGTGGGACCGACATGTCATCTCGGTGGGACCGATATGGTTAGGTCTAGGGCATAACGTAACCTTGGTGAGACCGATTACACAAACTCGGTGAGACCGATTTTGGTAATGGACACACAGAGGGTTGGTCAGGCAAACACGGTGGGACCGATTCGCTCATCTTGGATGGACCGAAGTGTTACGAAGAGGAACAGAGAGTTTGCATTGTAATCTCGGTAGAACCGATTACAAAAACTCGGTTGGACCGATTTTGGTAATGACATACACAGAGAGATTACAATCCCATCTCGGTGAGACCGAGATCCCTATCGGTGAGACCGAAAAGACTAGGGTTTTGTGGCAGTGGCTATGTCATGAGAACTCGGTGGCGTTGGATAGAAAGATTTGGTAGGGCCGAGTTTGACTTTTGGTTTGGGACATATGTTGATGTGAGAAAGTAGTTGAGGGCTTTGGAGCATATCACTAAGCACTTTGAGCAAGCAAGCCATTAAGCAACACCTCATCCCCTCTTGATAGTATTAGCTTTTCCTGTAGACTCAATGTGATCTTGGATCACTAAAAGTAAAATGTAGAGTCTTGTGCTTTGAGCTTGAGCCAATCCTTTGTCCTTATTATCTTGAAGGGGGTTCCACATCCTCTAGTCCAACCCACTCCATTGTTGAACTTATATGAAACATACTAGGTAAAAGCATTAGTCCAACAAGAGATATGTTGACATTAATTACCAAAATCACACAGGGAGCACTTGTGCTTTCACTAGGAACAACTGATGTGTGTTCTAGGGGTGCCCTCCCCACGTATATAAAGGAGGGGGAGTGAGGGAGGTAGCCTAGGGCGCGCCCAAGTAGGAGGAATCCTACTTGGGCCCCTAGTCCAATTCGGACCCCCTACCATATTTGGACAAGGGGAAAAGGAAGGAGGGGGAAGGAAGTAGGGGTCCTACTTCATACTTTCCTTTTCCTCCTCTCCTTTCCCTTTCTCCCCACGTGGCTGGCCCTATAGGGGGCGCACCAGCCCCTTGTGGGCTGGTGTGTTCCCTTACTTGGCCCATTAAGCCCATATCTTTGCCGGGGTTACCCGGATCCCCTTCTGGTGACCCGGTATCACCCAAAACACTTCTGGTGTCCAAATACCATCGTCCTATATATGAATCTTTAACTCTCAACTATTTCGAGACACCTCGTCATGTCCGTGATCTCATCCGAGACTCCAAACAAACTTTGGTCATCAAATCACATAACTCATAATACAAATCGTCACTGAATGTTAAGCGTGTGGACCCTACGGGTTCGAGAACTATGTAGACATGACTGAGACACATCTCCGATCAATAACCAATAGCGGAACCTGGATGCTCATATTGGCTCCTACATATTCTATGAAGATCTTTATCGGTCAAACCGCATAACAACATACGTTGTTCCCTTTGTCATCGGTATGTTACTTGCCCGAGATTCGATCATCGGTATCATCATACCTAGTTCAATCTCATTACCGGCAAGTCTCTTTACTTGTTCCGTAATGCATCATCCTGTGACTAACTCATTAGTCACATTGCTTGCAAGGCTTATAGTGATGTGCATTACTGAGAGGGCCCAGAGATACCTCTCCGATACATGGAGTGACAAATCCTAATCTCAATTTATGCCAACCCAACAAACACCTTCGGAGACATCTTTAGAGCATCTTTATAATCACCCAGTTACGTTGTGATGTTTGATAGCACACAAGGTGTTCCTCCGGTATTCGGGAGTTGCATAATCTCATAGTCAGAGGAACATGTATAAGTCATGATGAAAGCAATAGCAATAAAACTAAACGATCATTATGCTAAGCTAACGGATGGGTCTTGTCCATCACATCATTCTCTAATGATGTGATCCCGTTCATCAAATGACAACACATGTCTATGGTCAGGAAACATAACCATCTTTGATTAACGAGCTAGTCAAGTAGAGGCATACTAGGGACACTCTTGTTTTGTCTATGTATTCACACATGTACGAAGTTTCCGGTTAATACAATTCTAGCATGAATTATAAACATTTATCATGATATAAGGAAATATAAATAACAACTTTATTATTGCCTCTAGGGCATATTTCCTTCAGATATGTGGCACTCATCCTGAGTTGTCTTCTTGTGCTCCAATTTTTGTCTTTCCAACCACAAATACCAGGCTGAGATGGCAATCATTTCACACACATTCTGATGACTCATAATACACAATTCTTGTTCTGGCAGAAGAAGTAAATACTCCAACACCGCCTCACTAGCACCATCAACTTCACAGGCTTTATCAATAATCATCCATCCCTAACCTTTTCCAAACCTCCCTTGCTTTGTTGCAGAGAAATAGCAGGTGCTTTCGTATCTTCTAGACCAGCAGAGCATGAAGGACAAATGGGCGAGATTTTCATATGTCTATTTGCAAGCGTAACACGACATGGCAGAGTGCCATGTAGCTTATGCCAGATAAATATTTTAACCTTTATCGGGCAAGATAATTTCCATATCATAGAGTACAATAAACACTATTTGAAATAGGATAAGGGAACTGATGACTCTTTGCCTTTTGACAGGCATCACAAACTGACTCCTAACTTTTATTGAAGACTGGAAGACCATTTTCTCGAAGAACTTTGTCAACCACCATATATGAAGGATGCCCTAGACGCCTATGCCACCACCGAGAGGAAGATGGTTTGCTTGCTTAAAGAGCTTGCCGGCCATGAACAGACCTTGTGTCCTTAAACCTATAACCATCTTTCGGCTAACCTAGCCTTCTCTATGAATTACATTATAGGGGATATAGTCCACCCCCTACTCTGAGCGTGCATCAACACCTTCCCCATTACTTTTGATCTTTAACAGAAATAAATTCTGGCCAAAAACCTAGGTAAGTGAGGTTATCTTGGGTAAGTTTATGGGTAGAAATAAGATTTTTTTTTTTGGATGTGGATGAAACATGTAAGACATTATTGAGATATAAAGGACGATCCTGCGTAGAAAAATGTGTTTAGCCAACATGTGATATTTCCATACCTGCTCCGTTAACCGCATGGACTTGATCATTGCCGATGTAGCGATCATGTACTATGAGCTAGCTTTGTTCACCGTCGATGTTGTCGGTTGCCCCGGTGTCGGCATACCAATTAGTATCCACAACATCGGATTTTGCCACTGCGTCCGTCGTCTTCTTCGAGGTTACTGATGGTGTTAGAAAGAGCTTATCATGCCTTTTCCAACAGTGGTACGCTTTGTGGCCTTCTTTGCGACAAATCTGGCACTTCTCTTTAGTATCACCCCCGTTGTTGCCTTGACATTCGCCTACAATATGATAGCCGCTCCCACCCTCGTAGCCACCACCAGGATGACCACCGCTAGGATAGGAACCGTTGCTGCCTTGCTTCATTTTGGATTGGTAGCTGCTACTGGTACCACCATCACGATCATCATAGTTGTTGCCATTGTTCCAGTGTGGACCCAAGTAGACGCCCGCCCCCCTTTGTTGGCATGATTGGCAGATTATTCGCCCGCCTAATTTTAGGCTTCAGGGCGCCCTTTTTCTACAAGAAGTTTCCCATACAAATTGCCAAGGGACAAGGACAACAATTTGCACGAGTAGTCATTGCAGAGATGGCGAAGACAGAAGGATAATAGTTGTTGTCCAGCCCCACAAGGATTTGTGAGATCAGATCATCTTCATCCACCTTGTTCCCGATGGTTTCCATCTCATCTGCTATTCTTTTCATCTTGGTGAAGTATGCAGTCGACGTCATCCCCCTTCTTTGTATTTGCGAGCAAGGTGCGAAGTTGAATTTCTCAGGCACGAGATTGAGACGAAAGCATCACTGTAAGGAGCTTCCAAAGTGGTGCAGAAAAGGTGATATGGGAGACTTGAGCGAGGACCTCTCGGGAGAGGGATCCTGATAAATCCAGATTTCGTGCAACGGATTTGATACCTTCTTTGTGCCAGATTTATCCGGCTCCTGGACCTCCACCTCGTTCCGGTGGTGCCGTCAAGGTAACCAAACATCCTTGTGCCTCTGATCTGCGGGGTACCTGAGCTTTCCAGAGAAGGAAATTATCTGGGTGAGGCACTCCGTGACCTGCTAACCCAAGGGATTGGTATATAACATGAGAGATTTGCGGAGGTCGGTTCAAGTTGTGCGAGACTTGATCCCTACGATAACTTGAGATGGGATCAATTTGTACAACAACCTGAACCGGCTTACATCAATTCCAAGATGAATACAACAATGTACACACATGGAAATACCGTATAGGTATTTCAACATCACATTTGCAACACTTTGAACATTTATATGTTGTAGGATGAGATTATCCAACATAGGTATCGGTAAATGGCCAAGTTGTAGGATAAATATTTGGCCTTCAACATTATTAGAATGTGTTGGAAAGCAACGACAAGTGGAAATCGAGGAATGATGACGCTCCTCCAATGCATGGGAAGTCATGGAACATTTTTCTTCCGAGATGGACGGCGGTGAGGAAGATGGTGGTGATGGAGAGGAAAGAGTACCTAGAACTCCCACTCATCATCTAGGATGGGTTGGCTTCATGGAAGGAAGGTGTCAATGGAGATGCTCAAGAGATAAAGAGAGGTTGAGGCGATGAAAAATAAGATCGATGAGTTTATGAAGTCAGGGAATAAGTTACTGGATATACGACCCTTAGCTCGTTTGGGTGCAGTGTAATTAATGATTTAATTTGTTATGGCTTATATTCCTATTATTCACTTGTTTCTTTCTTTCTACCACTAGGCCACAAGATTAAGATGCAAATATAATCCTTAATCCGATTAAATGTAATACAGAAGTAAGAGACAGTGCACTTTGATAATTATCTAAAAAAATCCACTATCTATGACATGTCTAGTTAAGAGCCAGTACATTAGAGTTAGTGTCGGTGCTACATGTTGTATATGATGTCAAGTGACATCACAAAAGTTGGATTAGCAGCACTAATACACCTATGTTTTATAGTAGTTTGCCTACGTATATGCATGTGTACAGGGAACATATCCGTGATACGGATGTTTCCCATGCTACGGTGCAATGACAACCAATGGATTCATATCGGACAAACAAGATTGGTGTGGAAGCACCCCTTATCTAATGTTTAGGAACCACCTTGAGAAAGTGAAATATTTCGAAGGGACGTTCTAGTCCGTGGCACATTTATATTTGCATTCTTATATTTGGTCTTCTTCTCATTCCAGGTCCTTCCCCATTCTAGTTCCTTCTATCAAATCGCTTTCCTTTGGAAACATGGAAGACGAGGAAGAGCGACCAATCAAGTGCGGTGCGCAAAAAGCACATGTACAATTTGAGCTATCTATTTCTGTTTTAGTCCAAGTTGGTGTTCATTTCTCCTTTTGTTTCTCAATCTTGCTCCTGAATGTCCATGTTACTCAAATGAAGGTGTGCATGCAACATAGATTTCAAATTCACATATCATGCAGTTGCTCCACTTGATGCGGTGATAGACCACGAGGACCTATGCGGGGACTGTGATATTGCTGCTGAATCTGTTTTGTCCAGGGCTAGTAGGGATGCCTCTAGATTTTTTTTTTCATCTAATTTTGGCCAATTTTTGAGTGTCCTTGGTATCCATGCCATAGAGTAGAAAAAAATTGAGAAGTGGAGCATCTTTTAAGGGGCTGTATAGAAAAGAACACCAGACGTTGCATCCTATTCCTATCCCTTCATTTATGCTTTGACAGGTGCCATTGTTCCGTGGCATGGTAATATGGGCAGGTCGGTAGCACCTGATATGCTATCCACATGTACATAGCTTTGACATCACTTGCTTTGACTCCTAGTAGCACCGCCACTGTATTAGAGTGATTCAAATCGTGCGGTGTAAGGGACACGTGGAAGGCAAACGAGGCGTCCGACGTCAACGAGTTATCAGCCGGCTGGAACGAAACGTGTGCAATTTATCCCAAAAGGAAATGGCGCTGTTAAAAAAAAAACACCTCCCACGGGGGCTCGCGCGGATTCCAAGGCACCCTGCGGACTAGGAGCGGCGGCCGCCGGAGCCCGCGGGGGGGAGCCGGGTAGGGCCGGAAGGGGGAGCTTTGCTCTGAAGCAGACGAGGTTGAGGTGCTGCTGCGCCCGTGATGGAGGCAGGAGGATTCGATGTTGATTCGGCGGTGGGATCGATTGGGTTGCAGGGGACCGCGACACTCCTTCAGGTAGTCCGTACTTAAATCTGCAGATTCTGGCGGACTAGTGGATGCCTGTTCTCAGAGTTCATTAGCTAGTCTCGATTCTACAAGCATTAGTCTTATGCTACCATTTCGATTTCTTAGGGCTATGATGAAATATAAACAAAACAATTTGAGACACAATAGCTTTACACCCTGTTAGTTGTTGAAATAAGATAGTAACTGAATTTGAGAACCTCGACAATTGAAAATGTGAATACATTCAGCCAGATAGCAGCACCCTGTTAGTCGTTGAAATGCGAGTTCTTCTTCTTTAAGTTTCATTAAGGCTCTATTTTTTAAGTGCTACGATGATATTTAAACTGTCAAAACGTCTTACATTTGTTTACAGAGGGAGTACTTGTGAACGAGTAATTTGTATGCTGAACACAAACACAACGCATCACCATTCACAAATCTTGATTATACTACCCAGTTTCCAAAGCTAGTTGTCACTGGAAATTTGTTAAGTTTCCCACAATATTCTTCGGAATTATACAAGCCAAGTCATCTTTTAGGCCATTTTAGTTGGTAATGGACTTTTCGAAGGGAACATGTATGATGTATCAACTTTTTTTTCGAAAAGGGGTTTGCCCCGGCCTCTGCATCAGAAAGATGCATACGGCCATATATGGTCGTATGATGTATCAACTGAACCAAAGATAGACAATCTTGCATAAAAATATTTGAACTTTTGGCAATTCTACAAAATTACAACGGGCCCTTCTCTGATAGTTACAATATACAGTATATATACATAATTGAACTGCTGATCTAAGAAATATGTTAATTGCCTGAGAAACGGATACCAAATATTTGTGCCTCTAAACTTACTTTCCTGTGTTCCCTACTGCCAAGTGCCAACACTCTATTAGCTATAGCGATCTGAAGCAGTTTTCAGATAGCCTCTCTATCTTCTTTGGAAGTTCAAGACTTTGATAGAGAAGGCAAAAACGAAAGCGAAGAGAACAGTGAATCCTACAACACCGACAGCCATAAAACCTACGTAATCATGCCTGAATCCAAAGAATCTGTGGATGAAAGCGTTCACTTGTTCCCCATCCTCCAGCCTAACGTCTGCGATGTCTCCATATTGTGAGGCAACAAGCCCGTAGAGTGTCCATGCCACCGGGCATGCCCATGAGTACCACCTCCACCATATTGGTATCCTCTGCAAGCCAGACAAGACACATATAGTTTAGCATCGACAGTATGGAGAAAATGTAGAGGTTGGTTCACTACAAATAAACCAGTCATAGGACACTTACTGATCGGGGGACTAGGAAGCCGGCAAAGATATTCCATACCGCATAGAATGCAGTTGCCACTATGGCAGCAATGTCACTGTTTGGCGTCATGGCGACTGCCATCATCCCATAAAATGTGAAGTACAGGAAAGTGAAGAACATGAAGAACATGTACCAAAAGAATTTCATAAATGCCCAGTCCAAGCCAATCAAGCTGTAAACAATCAGACCATAAATAATGGTCTGCAGGAAGACGTGTGGGATCTCAATGAAAACCTGTTGAATGGTTAAAATCATTATATTTTATTTCAAAAAAAATGTTGAAGGAAGAAAAGTGCAATCTTTTCTTTTCAAATCTTCTGCGACGAGCAATACCTGTGCAAAAGCATAGGGTAGAGCAGAGTACATCCCAGCAGCCTTTTCTCGGTAAAAAACTGTTCGCTCGACGTCGACAATAGGTTGAACGCATTGGCCATTCTGAATTCCAATGAAAATAACTGCTGCGTACATGGAACCCAAAGAATTGAACAGGTCTTGTCTCTTGCCGCTGAAAGGAAAGATGAATTACAAATAAGTTTCTTTCTCACGCTGTGTCATTATGTATCAGTGTCTCATCTGGAGTTGTTAGCGAAGGTACTTACACTTTCTGTCCTAGGTTCAAAAAGATGGTGCCAAAGATGAGGGCAATAACCGTCGTGAAGAAGATTCTAGTTGCAGTGTATGATGGATTTCTCCAATATGACTTGTGCTGCTTCCACAGGCAAGCAACACATTGTGTGAAGAAGGACTGCGCGTACTGTTTTGAGAAGTACAGGTCCGTCGATCCAGGTGGAGGTGTGCTTAGGTCACTTATCAAAGCTTTGTTCCTCCTGACATGTTGCATTTGAATCAGTGAAATGATAGATAAGTATATAAACAAACTGAAACACTATCAAGAGAAGAAGAAAAACGAAACAACGTTCTGAGACTGCAACATACCGGTATAGGTCAGAATTCGTGTATACGTCGACAAAGTTGACACCCAAGGCATCTTCTTGAGCTAGGGTGGTCACTTCTAACATCCAGGTTGCAGGGTTGTATCCATCCTTGATTTTCTTCACACCTTGTATGCCCTACATTTGGGGCACCAGGCAAGGTTCATCATGCATGCCATAAATTGGAAATCACTCTGTTCAATAGATCAGTAAGGAGCCTCGCCTCAAAGTAATCGATGAGATGGCATGAGTTGTGTCCCAAGGGGCCGACATAAATTTCTTCTCCTCCCCGTTTCATCAGGAACAGCTGTAAATATTCAAGAATAACAAGTGAGTTCTCACATGAGACAATCAATACTTCTACAGATCACACAATTTCCTTGTCCTTGCTGCAATTTACCTCATCAAAAGCTTCAAATATGTCGATGCTGGGCTGGTGGATGGTGCAGACAACTGTTCTTCCTGTGTCTACTGTGTTTCTGACCGCCCTCATCACGATGGCAGCTGCCCTTGCGTCCAGTCCAGAAGTTGGTTCATCCATGAATATGATGGAGGGGTTGGCAACAAGCTCAACAGCAATGGTGAGCCTTTTACGCTGTTCGGTGGATAAACCATTCACTCCTGGCAGTCCCACCAATGCTCCCCTCAGTGATGTCAGCTCGACGAGTTCCATGACTTGTTCCACAAACATCTGAATTCATAAAATGGATCGGTTCAGTACTCCAGAGATCAGTTGCAGTGTGTATTTTACGATGAGCTACTTATGAACTAGCAGAACAAAGGTCATTCAACTTACCTGTCTTGCTTCTGAGTCTACATCAGGGGACAATCGGAGCCACGCCGAGTACACGAGCGATTCATAAACGGTGACATGTGGAGAATGGATATCATTCTGCTCACAGTAACCAGCAATCCGGGCAAAAGTTTCTTGGTTCTTCGGGTATCCAGAGATGCTGATGTCTCCTTCAATGTAACCGCCAGTTTTCCGTCCCGCCAACACATCCATCAGAGTGGTCTTTCCCGCCCCGCTGACGCCCATCAATGCTGTAAGAACTCCTGGCCTGAAAGCTCCACTTACGCCTTTCAGGAGCACTAGCCGGTCTTCAGTAATACCTTTGTCTTTCATTTCCTGTCAAAGATTTGTGCATCACAATTAGTATCTGTCATTAGTACCAGCTGCCGCTGCGTTGAACCCGGGATAGAACTTCTTGGTTATGCTTACCTGAGGCATGTCTACAGAATATCTGATATTGTCGAAGGTGATTGACAAGGGAGTAAATGGAAGTGCCATTCCCCTCTCCCTGGTGTCAGCGCCAGTGATTTCTCCTCCTCCTGCATTTGTTACACTTGTCACAATGATGCAGCGGTGGAAATGCGTTCCTTGATGCAGTCTATGCAAGAATTTCTACTGACCATTGGAAGGTGAATTCTGGGTATCGTTTCCAAGAAGCAGCAACTCTACATTTTCTCCGGTGCGGTTCACATGCTTCTCCATCAGTTCCTCTTCAGAAACAACATTTTGGCCCTTTCCAAGTGCTGTGGATAGAAGAAGGATGTGAGCGCCAACGTAAGATGTTAACGATGCGCGAATCAATGCATTTTACGGCTGGTGAGAAGGTACTCACGGTCAAGCAAGTCGAGGAACACAATGAAGAGTACATTGAAGAGCATGATGTACCCAAGTAAGGCACCAACACCAATCCAGTACCAGTTTGGGTCGACAAAGATGCCGCGTGACTTCAAGACTTGTACGCCAAGCGTGTCATTGCTGTCTGTCGGATCAACAACCTGTGCAAAGATTGGCATTTTTATAAATTATCTGTCTGAAAGTCGACTGATCAAGGGTCCAGGAAACTCTGCATTACCATCCTCCAGCTATGCCCAAGGAACTCGTTCACCGCTATGGCGTTCTGGGCATACATCAGAGGGGAGCACCAGTAGCCCCAAATCCACCATGCCTTGATGTTATCTGCAGAAATGGAACTCGGCATGATGTTCCTGACAGTTGAAACTACATGAACAGATGCTGAATGGAGGGAGATTCGACATACCTCTAGCTATCAAGAAGCCACCGAGAACCAGAAGAACAAGCTGAGCAAATGACCCGAACGTGTCTGCAACAACCATATCCCTTCCTAATGCAGCAAGAACCCGGAAGAGACCCGATGCCATCTGGCTGATCAGCACAAGCAGCAGGTAATGGCGGAAGAACCTTTCGATGTTTGGATCGAAGCCGATGACATAGTAAGTCATGCAGATCCACACGGCACACTCCAGAAATGATATCGGGATCTTGAGAAGCCATGTAGGCAATCCATACGCCCATGATGGATAGAAGAGCAGGTCCCTCTGCTTGTAGAATATGGGCAGCTTTGCAATGCTCATGGCGAGCTCGGCGAATCCATTGAACAAATGCGTGACCAGGCCGAGGAACATCGCGCCCATGTAGATCACTCCATCCTCGACTGAGCCCCGGTGCATCTCCGTACGCAGGAAGACAGTCATTGCGATGGTCCCAAGGATTATGAGCTGGTACAAACACGGGTAACATTCATCAGACTTTACTATCCGAGTTCAAAATTGAGGAAGATTTCAACAAGCGGGATGCAAACCTGGACTATCTTAAAGATGTAAACAAACGAGTTCCTCTTCATCAGCAGCCACTCCCTAGAGACGCATGCCTTAAGAAGCTCCATCTTGCTGATACCGAACTTGGAAGTCGTGAGCGCAGCAGGGTGGTTCCTGGTTCGATCGAACGGCACCCTGAGCTCCGAGCCCATCTTGCGGCCAACATGGAACGCTTTGAATGCCTCCGTGAAGTCGTTGACCGAGATGTATCGGTATGGCTCGTCATTTCGGTACCAGTACTGGTGCTGATCCTTCCTAGATGTTACCTGTGAATTCACAATGGAAAATGTCAAATTTGAGTTCCTAGTCCTAACATGTAGCATAGAGAGTTTCTTTCAAAAAAAAAATGCAGCACAGAGAACTCCTGTGTATCACATACTTCTTGCAAGAAGTCTGCAACGCCTTTCCTCTCAGGGCATCTGAATCCGACGGCCTCAAAGAACTCAAGGACACTTTCTCGAGGACCCTGGTACACGATTTTCCCCTCGGTGAGCAGAACAATGTCATCAAAGAGCTCGTATGTTTCAGGCGCAGGCTGAAGCAACGCGATCAACGCCGTGCCACCGAGGATGTGGACAGATTGCCTGAGGGAGTTGATGATCTGGTATGTTGTGGAGCTGTCCAGACCGGTGGAGATTTCATCCATAAACAGTGCCTTTGCTGGTCCGACAAGCATCTCGCCTATTTAAATTCAATAATTTTAGAGATCTGATTTCACTGTCATAATCAAAAGGGCATCATTATGCACATTTATTTCCTTCACTGCATATTGCATATACCTGTGGTGACACGCTTCTTTTGTCCACCTGAGATGCCCCTGATCATACCGTCGCCGACCATTGTATCTGCACAGATTTCCAGACCCAAAATCTGCACGACGGAGGCAAGTGTGTCAGGGGCATATGCATTTGTTTGGCTTATTTTTCATGTTATGTATGGTGCTCACTTTGAGGATGTAATCTGTGATCACACTCTCTTGACCTTCCACAGAGATGGCCTGTTTGGACAGAGGAGCAGAATAACTTAGTAATTCTAGTTATTTCGATTCTCTTCAAAAAGGCAAATATTGTTACTTCTAGATAAGCTGGGGTTTTGATCCATATGGAATAACAGCTCACCTTCATGTAGACATCAATGTCAGGATCTGGCTTGATGTTGGCTTCTTTCTCCCTTCTTGAGAGTTCAGTAAGCATGTCTGCAATTTGAAACCACGATAAGAATCACTTTACAATTTGTGAATAGCTAGATATCCCTTTTTCCAGCTCCCATGTCACCTACCGTAACGGGTTCCGACTCCTTGACATCTCGCAGAGAAGGCCAGCGTCTCCCTCACCGTCATTTCGCCGATGTGAAGATCGTGCTGCCCGATGTACGCTGATGTCCTCTGGGGGACAAATTCATGCATGTCATGCCCGTTGTAAGTCACTCTCCCTGACACCTGAACATTTCCAATTTTAAATTCATCATGTTACAGCTTACATCTCTATATCTTCCCTGACCATATTGCAAATTTCTGTATCGAACGAAAAAACAGAGTACTCAAAATCACTAAAGGATGTGAAGATGTGGTACCTTGAGAGTTGAGTCGAGCTTCCCTGCCAGGGCCAGGAGTAGACTAGTTTTTCCAGACCCAGGGGGGCCAAGCAACAAGGACATCCTGAAGGAACTCCACAAGATTAAAACATGGAAAGAACTGTGAGATGATGCAAAACAAACAGGTCCGTGATCTCTCGCTCACCTGCCGGGTCTTACGATTCCGCTGATGTCATGGATGATAGAGATGGGCCTCTTCCCGCTTGACACGATGCGCAGAGCACTCAGCACATTCTGAAGGATTGAAACAAACAAGGATCAGAAGCTGAAGTCGGAACCGCCCAGCGTGAACTTTGTTCGGTTTTCCCATTCCATGACTGAAGAAGGATCATGAAGCTGCTGTGGCAAAGATGCATACCATGATTTTGTTGGAGAAGAAGTTGATGAACGTCGGGATTCCCCGGTTGCCGACGTAGGCCTCGGCGTCGATGTTGAGGTTCTGGAACCGCACCTCGATAGTCGGGTTCTCGATGCCAACCCTGCCAAGCACATGAAACATCAGCGCCTGTCGTGCCGAGGGAGAAATGGATGAACAGAGCTAGAGAAGTGAGGTGATGAATTGAAGTGAGACGCACCGCTCCATCCGGTCGCGGAGCTTGAGGAGGAAGCGCTCGTTGTCCTCCTCGGCGGTGCGTATGAGGCGCTCGATGAGGTTCTTCCTCTCGTTGAGGCCGAGCCCCTGGATGTCCACCTCCTGCCCGGCGCCGACGGCGCCCGGGAGCAGGATGCCCTTGCGCATGCGGTCGTACGTGGGGAGCTTCTCGATGGCCGCCCAGCGCAGCGCCTCCTCGTCGTCCTCCTCCCTGGCCGACCGCCCGAAGGCGTCGCTCCTCCCCGACGCCCCCCGCCACGACGACGCCGTCCGCCGCACGCCGCTCCCGCCTCCCGCCGAGCTCCCCATCCTCACGATCTCCATCGGCCCCTCCTCCTCCTCCTTCAGCCGCTGCCGTTGTTCGTCCTGCTAGCTGCCTTTATTCTTGCTTTGCTGATGCTCCCGTGGAAGATGCGCACGAGAGGATTGGAAATGGCTTCGTCAGTGGCTGATGACTGACTGACGGACTGTCTGAGGAGAAGGTGCCGGGGCACGAACTATATATGCCCGCGCTCCCGCGCCGTCGGCTTGCCGGCGAACACGCGGTTTAGTGGCGCGATTAGGGCGTCGTGATCGAGAATACGACCACGTACCAGGGTGGCGGGCGTGGAATCGCATGGGTCCTTGTCGTTCGGCTCTACTACGCTCTAGTCGGTCTAGGCTCGAGCGTGCATGGTTTGACCCGCCCAGCGCATGAACGGCTTGACCCGTTCAGGTCGCCTCTGTCGGACGGACGCTACCGTCCAGCCCAGACGCGGCGTCCACCCGTGGCCGTCCACCGGTGGATAGGAGGGATTCTGTACGGAGATCAGGGAACTGGACTTTCAAGCCGGCGGGCAGGCCGGCCGTGTGACGGTGGCAGCAGGTAAACATCGGTTAGGGGATGCTTGTTTGTGACGTTGGCTAGCCACTCTCTTGATTTCACATTACTAGAACGAAATGATTCTCAAACATGCATTGTGACGAAAATTAATCCTCTGGGATTAAAATTAATTTTCACAAAAGTGACCCTCACGCTATTCATGTAGATGATGATGTAGCTAGTTGCTTTGCTCAGATTTTGTGTTGTCAACTTGGCTCCTTCCCCGGCGAAAAAATATTTGCCGCTAAGGCTAACTCCCCTCGTAGCCAGCCGCGCTAGGGTTCATCCGGTCTCCCGTCGGTGCCGGCCTACCTCGTCTCCTGTGGTCTTTGGGCCATGCAGGTATGGTGGATCTCGGCCCTTGTCGGCGAGAGGGCTTCGGTTTTTTTATGTTTTTTAAGTTTTTTTAGAGTTTGTGTTCTGCTCAGAGAGATGAGGCGGCGGCAGCTCTCTGATGATGGAATAAGATTCTTCCCACCTAGCCCCATTTCGGTGGTGCTTCTAGTGTCATCGGGGGGCGTGTGGAGGTTTTGCTCCAGCGGATCTTGCAGGATTCGGTCGGCATTTGTCTTCGGTGGATCCACATGGACTCGGTCTTTGTTCGTGTGTGTTCGTGTGTCTACGGGTTGGATCCTTTTGATCTAATTTTCCCTTCAACGGCGACGATTGTTGTTCTGATGTGCTGGTCCTATAGGGCCTTAGCACAACGGCTTCCTGATTGTCTATTACAACAAGTTTTGCGCGGCTCCAGGAAGGGATGGGCAATGACGGCGGCGCGCCTTCGGCTCGCTTCAGTGCTTGTAGTCGCCGCTAGGTGGTCTAGGGATCTAGATATAATTTTTATTATTTCTGATATTCGTTGTACTATCATGATTGATGATGAATGGACTGGATGTTTTCTCGGAAAAAAACTTGGCTCCTTCCCTTTAACTGAAAAAGGGTTTCCCCCCGCTTTATATTATAAAGCACCCACCGAGTCACAAGTTCAACGATACAAAAGAAAGGAAGAAAAAAACCATAAACGGCAAAGATACAAGATACCAAAGGAGCCACTAACAAGATTCGAATGCACCAAGCACAAGCTTGAACATCGAAGCCCTCGGCGAACAGGAGCCAACACACGCCGCGACTAAGCCGAGGTAGATCCCGCTGCAGGAGGATTGTCACGCTCCGTCATCCCTCTTGAGCCAAGCCATCCGGTCCGCCATCCGTCTCTACCTCCGAAGAGAGCCCCCTGCCCTCTAGTCCTGGATCGGAGGACACTACACCGTCGACAGGCAGAGTCGCTCACCCCTGAGCTCGCATGACCAGGACCAACAGGTTGCCGGGAGGGGGCGACAAGCACGACTACCGCACCAGGCAGCCGCACCACCAAGCATCGCCAACGCCGCGTGCCGGCGCCAACTTCAACCGCAAGTGGCCGAGCATGGACACCACTGGCGATATCCGGCAGCCACCTCCCGTGCCAAAGCCTCGACCACCACTCCGCCGCTCCAAGGTGGTGTCTTCAAGAAGAAAAACGACGCCGGAGCGCCGTCACCACCCAATCCGAAGATTTGGGGCTTTCACCCGGGACGAGGAAGGGAGGGCGAGGGGGGATTGCGAAGCCGCCTTCAAGAAGGGGAACGACGCCGGAGCGCCGCCGGCATCGTGGCCGCAGCGAACAGCCAAGGGTTTCCCCCAATCCATCCCCCCGAGAGGAAGCACCATCGCCAGATTTGCACCAAGGGCAAACAGGGAAGCCCTAGGAGCCAGCCACGCTCGCAGCTGATCCGCCGCCCACACGGCCAGGAGCGGCGCTCCCCGCATCTGCATCAGCCACCCGCCGAAGGGGGGCGACGCGCTCCACCAGTGGCCGCCGCCACCACGCCAGGCGCAACCGCGCGGAGCAGAACACCACCGAGCCCATCTCGCCGCCGCCAGGCACCGGCCCCGCCACCGCCGCCCGCCGCCGCGTCATCACGCCCTCGGCCAGCGCAACGCCGCCGCCCGCTGACCCCGACCCGCGTCGGCCCTAGCGAGCAGGGGAAGGAAGGCCCCGCCGCCGCCGAGGCTGACCGGGCTTCGCCCGTCAGCGCGAGCCGGCGGCGGCGAGGGAGGAGTCGAGGAGGAGGGGGGCCTGCGGCCGGCGGCTAGGGTTTCCCCTCCGCGTCGCTCGTGGGAGCGACCGGGAGGGGAGGGGAGGAGGAAGCGGACACCAGGCGTGTATTTTTTAGCTCCTTCCCTTTTAAATACTGGGGTGTGCCTCTGCATTTTAGAAAACTTAGAGGAAAGACATACAACCTACTATTGACATAATTATTGAAAACAACTTTGGTTGGTTGGGCAGGAATCTTTCCTATAGGGTAAACTTATTCTCCTCACCATGTGCATTGCTAGTATTCCTACTTACCTGATGTCTATCATGAAGTTTCCTAAGTGGGCCATTGATGCCATCACTTCCCAAATGTCCCATTTCTTCTGGGGCAAATTGGGCAATGATTATGAGTACCATCTTGCTAGTTGGGGTTTAATCTACAAGAAAAAAATTGGGGGTATGGGTGTCCCTAATCTTAGAGATTTTTATTTGGCAATGTTAGCCTTTTGGAGTAAGAGATTGTTTGATGGTAGGGCTAGTGATTGGAAAAAAACTTCTGGAATATAAGTATGTTACTGACAAACCTAACATTTTGTCGGCCAAGCCTAGACAGGGGTCTCCTTTTTGAAAAAGTGACTCATGGGCTTTCGCTTCTGCAAAAAAGATTTTACAAGTGGAAGATTGTTGATGGGCAAAGTATCTCCTTTTGGCATGACATTTGGCTTGTTGATGTTTATCTGAAAACCCAATTTTGGGATCTATTTGCGATTTATTATCAATAAAATGCTTATGTTGCCCGGTGTGGGATGGTACTTCTCTTAAGTTATCCTTTAGGAGATGTGTTGATGAAGTGCTCATGGGTCAGTTGTTTGATTTGCTTAATTTGGTAAACATTGTAACTCCGGTAGTGATGCTCACATTTGGTTGCTTGAACCTTCTGGTTCCTACTCAGTTAGATCCCAATATTGGGTTCCTCTTCTAAACTGGAAGATGCTATTTGGAAGATTAAGGTTCCTTCTAATATACATGCTTTCTTGCGGCTCGTTATTAATAACAAGAGTCCACTTGAGACAACTTGGCTAAACATAGGCATCATCTATCTTCCGTTTGCATTGTTGCAAAAAAAAAATTATTTGGAATGTGATTGCTGATATTCCTAATATCTCAATTCTCTGTTCTTTTGATGACCTAGTTCCTTTCTAAAAGGAAAGGAAATATATGAAGTTGTTACCATCTTTACTGTTGCTACCTTGTGGGGCTTATGGCGTTTTCGCTATAATTTTGTCTTACAGGGTCGAAGGTGGCGAAGTATGAAATTCACCCTGGCTTCGGTAGCCGCGCTGGTTTGACTTTGGGAGGTGCTCTGCGTCGGTGCCCAAGCTACGCGGCTTCTTCAGTGTCTCCGGCTGCCTGGTCATCGCTGTAGGGTGCTGCTTAGGATAGCCTGGCACTGGTCTATCCAGTGGCGGAGGACAGATTATTTTTAAGGTGGGACGAACTCTTAAGCATACTCCATCCATTCACATATATAAGATGTTCTAGTAGCTTTTTCTTGAATTGAATGTATGTAGATATATTTAATGTCATTACAGTACGTATGTAGTCTATGTTTAAAAATCCAAATATCTTATACATTTATGAACGGAGAGTGTATTTTTGATGTGGCTAACAACTACCAGAAAATTTTATTTTCAAATATGCAATTCGTCACAAAAAATGCCACCAATCATTATATGTAGATTATCAAACCATTATCTAACAAATGACACTAAAATTCAAAATCGAATTACCTATGTTCAGTATCTTTGCTAGCCATATTCCCTTCCCGTTCATGGTCTCCTACTGGCCACCGGCCTCACGCGCACAGTGTGCTGCTGGTCGCCGGAAACATGAGTACACGACCACGTCTGCATGCGCGCTCCTTCTGGCCGTTGGCCTCACGCGCGCGCTTGGTTGGCCGCCGCGAACGTGCGAGCTCGCCCCTTTTTCTGCTAGGGTTTGTGTGTCGACTAGAAGCGGAGTCGCTCGACTCTGGATCCTGGAGCTGGCGTGGGGACGATCGTTAGAGTGGATCGAGCGAGGCGTCGGGGCCTGCTACTTGCTACGGCCCAGTTGGTTGGGTAATCACGGCCCGACAAAACGTTTGACGCTGATTTTTAAGCCGTTCTATTTTTTAGCGATCGATCACGTTATATATAGGTATACACAAAACAGAAACGCCAAAAATCAAGGTAGGGCGAGGTTCGCCCTACCGGGAGCTCCGCCTGTGGGTCTATCTATCTTAGCCCGAGACTTTAAATTCCTTCATGTTTGTAATAATCTGTCGTAGCTACTCTATGTCGTGACCGAGAGCTGTGAAATGTTTTTTGATGTGCGATACTTGGCCTTGGATCTTTTAATAAAAAGTTGAGACGGGAAACACCTTCAATTAGAAAAAACATGCATTTGTGGCGGGACATTGAGGGGTGAGTATGTTTTTTTGTGTCTCAGTAAATTTGAAAAAAAAAATACATATACCTGTATAGAATGCAGCATATATAGTGTTTGAGAAAGTCGCAAATGCACGTCTTACAGATGCATTTGGAGTTGCATACTGCTCCATTGGTCAGCGGCTCGTCGTCGCCGCGACGGACCGGCTCACTCACACCACGTGCCGTCATGCACCCTGGTTCCGTCGCTAGGAAGTAAGTAGTGCGTACGTACGTTCGAGGAGTCTAACAGGTCACGTCTCCACTGCCGTCCCCCTCGGTGCACCGCGCCGCGTCAACAGTTCACGAGCGACCGGTCAACAAGGGCCTGCGCTTCTCGACGCCACGAACGGGACAATCAGGGCGGCAGACGGATCGGCACCATTTGTTGTACGTATGCATGGTACGCCAAGGTAGATCAAGTCACGGCACCTCCGGTCTAGTCAAGGATGGGTAGCCCGCCGGCTCGATAATTGGACTGTAGTGCTGCTGCTGGTGTGATTCTTCGGAGAATGGTACACAGATATACTATATGGGTACTGGTTGCAGTGGACCTCGATGGTCATTTTGCTTCACGAGAAAAGCAAAAGGACCTTCTCTCTCCCGCCCGCCAGACTTGTACTACTCGTACTACTATCATCCTCGTTTACTTACTTCCGCCCAGAAATGATTTATGTCTTGGCGGGGAGAGAAATGACATTGCAATTGCATGGGATAAAATATACTCCATGCATTGATCCACCGACCAGTGTTGTGTTTGAGATCCGTGCTCACGTTTTCTAGGTTTGGCAAATTGTAAACCATAGAAGACAGAACATAAGAGGACCGATGCTTTCTAACATTTCGTTATGTACCAGTAAGTTCAGTCTCAAACAACCACACGGTATGTGTGGTAAGCAACTTCACGTTTGTGAAATTGATCTAGGCTGCTTTAAATTAGGTGGTGAGAGAATAGATAATGGATAAAATACAAAAAGCAAAAAGATAGTTCAGTCTCAAACAAATGCATTTGTTTTTGTTGGTACACTTTAAACTAACAAAACATTGTGTACCCGGAAACAAGATTAGTTTTATCAAAAAAAATAAAATATAGCACGAAACTCAAAGTAAAGGCGAATTGTAGATACACATGCATGGTATTTTCTTTGCATGGTAAAAGTATCATCATTTCCTTCTGCTATGTCTTTCGCTCCAACACTCCATCATTAATGAGGACATTTCTACCACGGCTACACCTAAAGGTCATGCAACTACACCTACTCAAGTACAAGAAAGACAAGAACCGGTCAATGGAGCTCACGCGTCAATTAACATATCAGGTATGATGCTTCAAAAGCCACACGAGTGTGCATTACTAAGAGCATCTACAACCAGACCCCCTCCCTCCCCTCATATACGATTGGGATGGTCCGGGCACGACGGCCATGTACGATCCGACCCACTCTACCCCACCTTGTCCCCGAAAAAATCCCACCAAGACCAAACCCTAACCACTTCCACTTTCCCCACCTTCCTCCTCCACTC
>NC_041391.1:277140254-277147313 GCF_002162155.2 Triticum dicoccoides
CCTTGCCGGAGCACGGCCAGATCCGGCAGCAGCTCCTCGTTTGAAAATGACCAAGTCGACTGAGACACCTTCACGGCAGAGTCAAACGAGGAGCACGCAATCCGGGTTGCCATCGACCGGCCGTGGGTGGGTAGGGGTAGCTCCTCCTCTTCGTCCTCTGCGCATTCCCCGGTCGCCCGATGGATCCAACCCCGCCTAGCCCGTGGTCGCGGCTCCCCAAGTCAGAGGCACAGGCAGCCCGTCGCGCGAGGCAGATGGCGTAGCCTGTATCTAGCCGGTTCGACTGTGGGTCGTGTAGCGTGTCGGTTGCCCTGCCTTACGACTCGGAGGAGGAGCTCCTTTGTGGCATCATCTGCCAGTCATTGACCACAGCAGAGATGGACGCCCATCGTCGCCTCCATGAAAATGCCAAGACATTGCGGCTCAGGCTCGAGGAGTCCGGGCAGTTCACGAAGGAGCAGGCCCACACCTCTCAGCGTCTGGCCAGGCTCTCCTCCTTGTCATACTCCTCGTATGACGGCAGCACCACCATCAATGACGACGCCCCTCCGACGGCTTACGCATACGTCGAGGACTACTACCATTGCTCTGAAGACACAAAGGGGATGGGTCCGATGAGGAAGTGGTGCTCTGACACCTTTCTAATCGTATTTGTTGTAGATCATAGCTAATTTATCGAACTATCTAATCTTTTGTGAACTTGTAAGGAACTTGCTATGTTTGATGCTACCATATTTAGCTACGATGCTATCATATGTGTTAAAATAGCTACGTCGTGTTGTCTACATTGCATGGGATTGCACACTTTTGCGGGTTTGGATATGAGGGGAGGGGGTGGTTGCGGATGCAGATAAATGAGGATAGATATGGTCGAGGACTTTTACGTGACCACTCTTAGTGGACAGATCTGACCCTCTAAACTGTGAGTTACTCCTAGCTAACGTTTTTCAAGCTCTTGCAACTTCAAAACATCTCACACAAAGAATTCAGAAAAAACTAGCCCCGAATCGAGAGGGGAATCGAGCTAGGGTTCTTGTTGAAAGAGGAAAGTGTCGCGAACCACTCCAGTGGCGGCTAGGGTTTACAGTTAAGATTAATTAACATAGTAATTAAGAGATTAATCCCCGCTTGTAATGACGGTTGCTTTCTGCAATCCTTGCGTCGGTTCGGACGGAACCGACGCCCCCTTGTAATGCCTGTTCCAGTGCTATATATAGCACTTCATCTAATGCAAAGAGGATAGTTTGATCTCAAACACGTTACAACCCGATTACGAGGGACTCCTCTATAGCTATATAAAGGGGGGAAAGTTACTGAATGTAAAAGTAAGAATGACAACGAGACATGCTCGATTACAGTTAAGGAGCCAGCTGCGCAGTTGAATCTCAGACGCTACATGAAGATTAGACAACTGCCCTTGATCAACTTAAGGAGCTGTCGTACTACTTCGCGTCTTCTCTGTATCCGGCCGATGCCGATCCAATGGTTGAAATACAGTTAACTAAAGAACAATGACAGAAGAGAGACTAGCACATTTTTTTCTAACTGACTACTATACTACTGGTGAAGGTAACTGACTACTATACTACTGGTGAAGGGGAGCCATGGCGCAGCAGTACAGTCGTTGCCTTATGACCATGAGGTCACGGGTCTTGCATAAATGTAGGGAAACGCTGCGTACTCGGACCATTTCCCAAACCATGCACAAGCTGCCCTTTTTGCTATACTACTGGTCCGCATGTACTCGGACAAGTGCCTCGCAACAGACAGACAAATAAGGAAATTACCAATACATCGCGATCGCAGCAAATCCAGAGCATCCATGAGAAGTTATGGCCGGCCAATGACGAGAGCTTAAATAATGGAATTGCGTTGGTTGGTTGATATACTACGGGCAGCTTACATTACAAACGGGCAAGCCAGACAAAAAGGTCAGTACGGCACTAATCAATGTGCGAAGGAACATGGTTTCCTAGACTTCACTTGCATGAGCTACTTACTGGTTACGGTTCTAGTACATGGTAGTAAGTCGTAATTCTCGGAGATCAGCGCAAAAGCCGAAAATGAAATCACTTCTCACGGAAATTCAGGCCATGCCGTTCTCATACCCTGAACCGTCTTTGGTTGTAGCGTCTTCAGCCATGTCCACCTCAGCCATCGCAGAATCAACCAGAGCCTGCGATACGGCGAGCAAGTCAATACATCATGTGCATGTAACAACTAGGACAATGGCGTTTCCACGGGCAATTTTGCCGTAAAGAATGGTGAATGTGTTGGGGAAATAACCTTGAGATCCTCTTCTGCGGTCTTGGCCCTGTCATTGTAGTCTTGAAGTTGAAGAAAACTTTTGTACAGCTGCACATAAAAATAACATGCGTGTTAATATCACTTGCTTGACTTGCTTCTCTTCATTAAAGCAGCAGCTAACCAGTGAAGACAAGAAACAAATACCTTTGTGACAGTCAATTGTCGCTCTGAAGAAACTTTCCGCGCAGCAGCCAATTCATCCTCTAGTTTCTGCATTTTTTTAAGAATTGTTTTTAGAGCTTTTCATCACAACTTGACGCAGGCTAATTCAAATAAGAACCAAGGAGAGTAAATTAAAATAAAATACTCTAATATTAGGTAAAAATTAACCTGAGATTTCTTTTGCAAATCTGCAATGTGGTGATCTTTGCTTGTAACTTTATCTCTAATCTGAGAAACCTGCAAAACCAGAGTATTAACATTCCTCTTTCATAACATGAAAATTCAGGACTAGTAAAGTTGAGTCATCTGTCCTCCCATACGGCATCAGTGTGACTGCTATATTTCTACAACGAACAAATAATAATAAAAGGTGTAAAGGCAGACATGAGTAAGCAACTAACATACGTGATAATAATTTCAATATATATACATTAATCTCTTCTTACCGACAGCGCGGGTAGAAATTAGGACATGGATTATAGGCAGGCTGTTAAGCTTCATGCACTAGCCAACGCAACCAAAAGTTCGAACTGATGGAAAGGGCTAGTGCAATCACATATACTGTAACACCCCCTCTCACGTGTGACGGGGAAGACAAGTCAACACGTGTAACCGGAAGAGAGCGACGGCGCGCGAAACTCACGTATGACTCAAGAGGCCTATACGTGGACACAAAGGGGGGCAGCAGCAATTTTTTAGATAAATTGCGAAAGCCAGGACTTGAACTCAAGACCTTGGCTCCAATAGCATGTTAAGCTTCATGCACTAGCCAACACATGGAAAGGGCTAGTGCAATCCACATATACTGTAACACAGGCATCATCAGGCATTACCACTACACCATGGATACATATCAACAACAAAGTGGATGATCATGATGATGCAATGGCCTTTCAGTTGATGTATGGGCAGGCAGCAGCAAAATGAGATTGGTCACTCTTCGTTCAAGAATTGTTTACATATGTTTCATCTTACGCGTTTCGACTTGATCCAGCTGATGTCAATGGGGTAGTGTTGCACACAACAGGCAATGCAAAACTCCGGTCTCATATCACTCTATTAGTTTTTTTTATCACATTTGTATGCAAGTTTCGTACACATGAATATACATTTTTTACTTTTTGTTGTTGTTGCAAACTCATGTTTTGTCAATCTTTTGTTGCCCATCTAGAATCCTCCCAATTCCATGTTTTTTTGTTTTTTCAGTGGATTGAGCATGCGCTTCCTACTAGGCATCGGCTGACAATAATATATGCCATGACCCTGTACTTCATGTCTTTTGGTTGGCAGGCATTCACATTACTCTTTGCAAGGACTAGCATATTCAAAGGTTATATTTTTGTTGGCTGCTAATCTACTCAAGTGTTGTGTCAAATCGATTATATGAAGAAATAAATTCACATTAGCTTACACTGACTATTGAAATGGTCTAAAGTAGCTTCACCGTCCAAATCGAGTAATATAGTGCAGAGCTCTTTAGGAAAATAGATTACCTCGTTTTCAAGGTCCTCATGCATCTGAATGGCCTTGTCCAGCTGATGTTTTGCCTGATACAAATGCACAAAACAGAGATGTTGCAGATTTACCAAAACAAGAAGCAGTCGACAGAAGTTGCAAGAATCACAAAAGATTTTGGACAAAGAACCATTCAAAATAACATAGAACAAGGACAAATGCATTTACATCATTCTGAAGCTCATCACTGGAACTTGATATATCTCTGCTCTCACGACCCTTTGGACGGCTGCAAGAAAAGATAGGAAAGTGAACACTACATCCTGGGAAAGACTTCTCTGCTACCTGATGACTAGGTAAAAGCTCACGCTAAAGATTATGGTTTTGAAGAAGTAGAAACAAACAAATAAAGTCATATTATCAATGTTGAAACTCATATGTGCCATTTCTGAATTTCACACTAGTCACTGAGAAAGTAAAAAAGCATGTCAAATATTTTGCCAATAATCTATTCAGTACCACAGATTCAGATCCATTATTAAATCTTAGTGAAGTAGATAGCTTGGTTTTAATGATTAAAATACCAATATAAATACATTTGTAAAACCTCGTCAGCATAGTCAAGTCCATTACGTTGATTTGTTCTGTGGCATTCTTGGTCATTCTATTACGAAGTTACTTGAACTTGTACCTCCAATGCTATTAGTTAAGTATTAAACCAATTTGCAATCTAGCATGAGCAGAAGTACAAATCAACAATGAAAGATCAGATATGCAACAGCTGGTTGTCATATTCTACTAGTGGTTGGACTAGCAGCATGCATTTTTGGCAAATTAATGCAATTCAACCATTCACCATGAATGAGGTACAGTATCAGCAAGACAATCTATAACTTAATAACTATGACAAAGTAGTACCTGAACCTTTTCCTTGGTGGCTGTTCCTTGTCTTCTTTATCTCTTTCACTATCATAGCCTTTTGAATTTTCCTTGTCTCTGTCGTTATCGGAATCCATACACGTCTCCACTGGACGATCATGGTCTCCTCGATAAAGGTCTCTAGCACGCCTCTCATCTCCTTCATGATCTCGATCCATGGAATAGTCCGTTTCATGATCAAATCCCCCACGTTCATCATATCTGTCTCTATCATGGTCACGAGGTCTATCACTATCCCTGTCATGGTACGGATCTCTATCCCGGTGGCGATCATAACTCCTCTCCCTATCCCTTCGGTCCCAGTATACATCCCTTCCATCTCTTACAGGATCTCGTCGGAAGCCATCACGCCCAAAATCACGGGTGTTGCCTCTTGTACGCACTTCATTTACTCTCACAGCACGATTACCTATTTGCTGTTCCAAATAATAAAATTCAATACAAGAGAAAAGAAATAGTTGCTAAAGTTCCATATAGAACTATACCTTGCCATCCATCTCCAAGATAGCACGCTGAGCAGCCCTATGTTGAGTGTAAGTAACAAACCCATAACACTTGCCCCTGATTCTCTGATCATTTATCACCTGCAATGCACAAATTGATCAGGAAAGGATGGTATCTAATTGCACGTACAATCTCAACCTCCCATTGGTCATATCACAAGGAACCACATCAAGGAAAATCATAGCACTTAACTACAATCGTTCATAGCAAACAAACAAAAAAACATAGCCAATCATGGCCTGCAACTTGTCTAGGGCAGAATTTTGGCCTAGTAAACGACAATCCAGCAGATGAGTGCAGCAGAGATGCATATGCTAAGGTGAATCTGTTATCATACAAGGAATGATCAAATGAAAATGACGATAACTAAACAAAAACTGATCTAACACGTCATGATATGATTTTGACATGTCCAAAGGAGGCCTCCAGAGGCTCAGGTGCATAGATCAATTTTAACTTGTGTCAACTATAAATGAGAGTCGGGACTCGGTCATAAGAAGAGACTTAAAGAAACTAAGGAACAAATGTACCCAAAGATTTTGGTTTGGATAGGAGAGCATGGAAAATAGTGATCTCCAAGTCAAAACCGAAAAGCAGGCCTCTTTTTCTAGTTCCTGTTTTGTTGCGTTTCGTTGCTTACACACATTTAATTATGATGGGATTTACATCAGCAAGTTCACAATTAAAGTTTTCAAATTAGTTATTTTCTTGATTTTGGCCATGTTTACACCTCTATACAGCCATACATCTTCCACTCAAACAATAACAGTATACTTGCAACCTAGATCATAATGTCCTCAAATTCATGCCGATGCATGAGACAGACTTATTTTTTTTTCTATTCTAGGCATTAAATCAAATATCTGAAATGGAAGAATGCAGACATCCAAAACAAATTCAATAGAACACCCTTCTGGGATATGAATACCTCAAAATACGAAACTATGGCCTGAAATGTGATCCATCTTGACACCGAACAAAGCAACAAAGAAGTGACACGACACTAGATCTGCTGCCTCCATCTTCCCAGATCATCTTGAGAGACTTGAAGGAATTAAAGAACGGAATGTACCCAAAGATTTGGGTTTGGATAGGAGAACGTGGAAAATAATGATCCATGAATGTGCCAGAACCATGACCACCAAATCAAATCCAAAAAACAGGCCTCTTCTACTAGTTCCTATTCTTCTTGTTTTTTGTTACTTTATACACAATTATTTAAGACGAGATTTACATAAGCAAGCTCACAGTTGAAGTTTCCAAAGTTTTGTTCATGATTTTGGCCCTGTAATGATTACACATCTACAGTCATACTTTTTTCACTCCGACAAGAACAGTTTACTTGCAACCTAGATCATAATGTCCTCAAATTCATGCCTTGACATCTGAGACACACTTGCAATTTTTTCTACTTCCAATCTTCTAGGCATTAAATCAAAAACCTGAAATGGAAGAATGCAGACATCCAAAACAAATCCAAGCGAACCCCCTTCTAGGATATACTCCCTCCGTCCGATAATATAAGAACGTTTTTCAAGCAGTAAGAACTAAGACCAGATACGTGGTCCATCTTGACACTGAACTACTCAACAAACGAGTGACACGACACTAGATCTGCTACCCCCAATCTTCCCAGATCATCTTTAGTGAGGCAAGTCTTTATCCAGAAGTGCAGCTCTTCCAGAATTGAGT
>NC_041391.1:277147719-277172131 GCF_002162155.2 Triticum dicoccoides
AATTGAGTTTACCCGGCCGCTCCATGCACTGTCATTTGCACGTAATAATCCAAGAAACATACCAAAAGGTCAAAGCGGCAGCAAAGAAACAAAACCCTAACAACCAAGCCGCTTTTTCCCACCGAAAGTACAAGGAAGCAACAAGGAGAAGCGGGGGTACGGAAGCAAAACGGAGGTGGGGGTGGGAGACCTTGACGGAGACGATGGTGCCGCAGGGCCCAAAGTAGCTGCGGAGCATATCCTCGTCGGCATCGTAGGGCAGGCCGCCGACGTAGACGGACGTTTCCTCGTTGACGGCCATCTCGCCGCCGGCGACAAAGACTAGGGTTTTGGGCTTTCTTCCCCTGTCTCTCTCGCGCGCGTCGAGACGAGGAGAGGCGAGGAGAGAAGGTGTCGGATCTGACGGAGTAGTTCGCGACCCAGATCCCAGAAGCGCTGGGAAATCTCCGCCGTCCGGTTGGATCGTGGCCGTGGGACGATGCGGTGCGAAACTGCCCATCTCTTGGTTTATGGCCCAGCAAACACCTGACCCTGTTAAAGCTCGGCCCAGGTTGGAGGTTGCAGGTTCGGTTCACGCTCTCCCCGAATTACATTTTCTCTTTTGATGAAGGCAGGAAAAAACGTAGACGAGCCGGCCCATCTGGATCGAAAGAATAGCAGAGGGGTGGTGTGTGCTTTTTTTTTAGGGAAAAAAAAAAGAGGGGTGGTGTGTGATGTTTGCGAATAACCCATAAACGGGCGCTTAAGGCGCCGTTTAGGGTTTGCTTCTGGTTCATTTTAGCGCGAGGGGCGCCCCTATACATCACTTAATGCGAGCTGTAGCAGGGAGCAACTAACTGAGAAGCGCTTGTCCGCAGCCTCTCCAAGGGTTGAGGCGGGCTGAGAGCACGTCCGCCATATGTCGTGCTCTGGGCGTTTTTTTCATATTTTTTTATTTTCCCGCATGTTTACGGTTTTTAGATGGTTTTCAGTCTTTTTTTGGCTTTTTATTTTTTCACCAGTCTTTCTTAGCTTTTCGATAAAAAAATCAAAAAAAGAAATTTCGCGCAAAAGAACGTGTGTTTTCTTTTTGCTTTCGTGAGAGGCACGGTTTTGCTTTCGTGAAAGGCACGATTTTGCTTTCACGAGAGGCACAACCGTGCCTCTCGGAAATGGGAAAAAGACGTGTGTGTTTTTTCGCAAGAGGCACGGTCGTGCCTATTAGAAACGGAAAAAACGTGTTTTCTTTTTTTTTTTTTTTGCTTTCGCGAGAGACACGTTTTGCTTTCGCGAGAGGCACGGTTTTGCTTCCACAAAAGGAATGGATGTGCCTCTTGAAAACGAAAAAAAACACGTCTTTTCTCCTTCCACGAGAGGCACAGTCATGCCTCTCAAAAACGTGTTTTCTTTCTTTTTCCTTCCGGGAGAAGCACATTCACGGTTGTGCCTCTCGGAAACGGAAAAAAATGCATTTTCTTTTTTTCGTGAGAGGCGCGGTTTTTTCGCCCCGGTTTTTTCTGTCCGTTTTTTCAATTGTTTTTGTCAAAATCTATCAACATGGGATATAGTTTTGAAGACCTCGATGTGAGGAATCCAACGATGAAAACAGTTCAAGATTTGGACGCGCGGTTTAAGAGGTAAGATGTTTTGAAATAAACGGATCGAGAAAAAAAAGGGAAAAACTCACAAGTTGTGACAAGTGGCACACATACAGTGCGCCACTTATCGAACATGAGGAGGGTGGAATGACCTTTGGAAGGAGTACTTCTCGATTAGTGATTTCGGCGTGCCATGCGTGTTTTAGTGTCGGGCCACAAATACTACCGCGTCCCTCTCGGCGGGCCATAAATACCGCGTCGCTCGCACTTCTAAATAGCTAGGGCAGACATTGTTTTGGTTCTCATTCCAAAGGTAACAAACCCCATTGTGTTATCTTAAGTTTGGGCCTATCAGTCTTTGCAATGTTTTATATCTAAAATATGGTAGCTAACAGATTGAAGTCTATATTGCCTGAAATAATATTTGAGGAATAGTCAACTTGGAAGATTGATCACAGATAATATAATTTATGTCTATGAGTGTCTGCACTTCATGTAGCAATCAAGATCAAAAGCAAATAGCTACTTTGCCTTGAAGCTGGACATGATGAAAGCATGCGACAGATTGGAGTGGGCCTACTTAAGTGGCATTATGAACAAACTTGGATTCGCTGGGCAGTGGATTAACATAGTTATGGGTATGGTCTCGGAAGTGCCTTTTCTTGTCTTGTTTAATGGAGAGAAGTTTGAATCTTTTAAACCTACAATAGGTATCCGGGAGGGAGGCCCGGGGTGCGTTTGGTTCCTTGACAAAAACTATTTTAGGCTTGCTAAGCAAGGTTAGGCATTTGATTCCATAAATCTAATCTAGCTTTTCGAGGCCAGCTAGCCATGCTAGGCTAGAAAAACTTTGCTCCGTGAGGAGAACCAATTTGACTCGCCTCCGACGAGAAAAATCATATGGCATGAGAAAACCTACATGGGGTTCTCTGAATGTGGCGCAACTAACTGCGTTAACCAAACACGTAGCCAAGGCGAGGCTGGCAATGTTGTGTTGAGTTAGCCAGGTGAGCGAGCAATAGTCTTTATGGGAGATGCAACCAAATGAACCCCAATCCCCCCCCTACTTATTCTTGATTGCAGCTGAGGGTCTTTCGTGCCTCCTTAAGGCCAGTTCTCAGTCATCTTTGGCAGGTATCCAGGTGGCCCCAACGACTCCTACTTTTAACCACCTTCTGTTTGCAGATGATAGCCTGTTGCTATTCAAGGCAAGTGGGAAGGGATTAGTTGAGGTGTCAAACCTACAGGATACATATTGTAATGCATCTGGATAGAGGATTAATAACGAAAACTCATCTATTTTCTTCAACAAGGGATGCCCGGGGTCCAACGAGAGAAATTGTCAAGAATAACCTGCAAGTCCAAAATGAATCATTGAGTGATTGTTATCTTGGTATGCCTACTGATGTTGGCCACTCGAAGAACGGAACATCCAGATATTTGAGGGATCGTGTATGGGAAAAGATAAAAGGATGGATGGAGAAGCTTTTGCCATCGGTAGGTAAAGAGGTTTTGATCAAGTCCGTAGCACTGGCTATACCAGTTTACTCTATGTCATGTTCCAGATTGCTGAGATGATTATGCGAGAATATCACATCAATTCTGGTGGGGCGGCAAGCAAGAAAGGAGAAAGCTCAGTTGGGTAGCTTGGGATATCATGACCAAACCAAAGCATTTGGGCGGTTTGGAATTCCGTGATTTGGATAACTTCAACCTAGCACTCTTTGTGACACAAGCTTGGTGGACTATGATTGAAGATTCATCACTCAGCGCCTGGATACTTAAATCAGTTTATTTCCTGGGACGCTCTTTGCTGGAGGCGGTGCTTGGACTGCATCCGTCTCAAATATAGAGGGTTATATTGGATGGCCGTGACATTTTGGCGCAAGGCATTATTTTTGGAAATATGCCCTAGAGGCAATGATATCGTATTATTATATTTCCATTATTCATAGTTAAGAGTTTATATGCTATAACTACTATGATCATGGAATATGCGATTCAGTGGAAAACTCATATGCACGTGTGGAATAATACACGATAAACAATAGGTTCCCGGTCTCGCCTCTAAGACTAGCTCAAGTGTTGTTGGTGATCATGTTTTCCGGATCTTAGGATATCGTTAAGTGTAACGATAGTCCTACAACAACATTGAGGGTATGATGTTAGAAGGACGATCATACTAAATCGACCCAATACTTGTCGGTTATACTATGTGAATACATCGTCTAAAATCATCTGTTATAACACGGAGTGTTAGCATGTGTTTTAGTTCCTCAGACCATGAGAGTGTATCGCACTTCCTACTAGACAGTGGGCTTTGGGGTTGCTCAAACATCATCTGTAACAAGGTGATCATAACGACAACTTTCAGGCTCACCGAAAAGTTTGACAAGTGACCGGACAACTCGAGAGTGGGATTTTCTCCTTCGAAGATGGATAGATATTCTTAGGGCCCTCTCAGTGTGACGGCATCCATCATCGTCTGGCCAGACACATGTGACTACATCACAGGGATGCCGGAACACATCAACGAGAAAGAAGAACAAAACCGGTAATGGGAGCAACAGTATAGTGAGCATGGTGATGACTCTGGAGGATACCGGTGCACACCGTATTTTGTAAAGTATTGTGAAGCAAAGGGAACATCACATGAGAACCAAAGGTTCACTCGAATATCATTCGTGTAATCATAGGGACCGATATGGATGTCCACGGTCCCGCTATCGGTCATTGAACGAAGGGGTTTCGTTCATGTCTATGATTTATCGAACCTACGGGGTCACAAGCTTAAGGTAATCACGATCTGCTGAGTGTTGGTAGGACGGGAGTGTTGAGAATATATTTGTGGAATTGTTTCATTAATATCTGGAATAGTTCCCAAAGGTTCCGGAAGCATTTCGGGGTCAGCGGAAGGGTTTCGGTGAACATCGGGTAATACCGGGTATTAATGATTAATTATATATAGGTGGAAAATATTTCTAGGGATGTTAAATTATATATATATAATGGTCTAAAATTATTTAGAACATTTTATATTTCATTAAAATATCAATGGGATTTAAAAGGCCAAGAGGTGGAAGGAAATATGGGCCACTTAGGCCAATATGGAAGTGGCACCCCCCCCCCTTTCCTTGGAGGGGGGGTCCTACTTGGGGAGGGAGTGGGACTCCTCCCCAAGGATGGCGCACCAAGGGGGCTCTTTCCCCTTTGGTGGCTGCCCTATCCCTTCCCTCTAGCCTATATATACTAGAGGATTTCCACCCTATGTCAACACAAGTTTTGCAGCCTCCTCTAGTTGATCTAGTTCTAGTTCTTGCTGGTTGATACGTCCATTTTGTATCATGCTTTTATATAGATATTTATTGCATTATGGGCTGTTATTACACGTTATGTCACAATACTTATGTCCATTCTCTCTTATTTTACAAGGTTTACACGAAGAGGGAGAATGCCGGCAGCTGGAATTCTGGGCTGGAAAAGGAGCAAATATTAGAGACCTATTCTGCACAACTCCAAAAGTCCTGAAACTCCACGGAAGTTATTTTTGGAATTAATAAAAATATTGAGCAAAGAAAATACCAGAGGGGGGCCACCCACCGTCCACGAGGGTGGGGGTGCGCCCTATCCCCTTGGGCGCGCCGTACCCCCTGCCTCATGGGCCCCCTGGCAGGCCTCTGGTGTCCATCTTCTGCTATATGAAGTCTTTTACCCTGGAAAAAATCATAAGAAAGCTTTCGGGACGAAACATCACCGCCACGAGGCGGAACCTTGGCGGAACCAATCTAGGGCTCCGGCGGAGCTGTTCTGCTGGGGAAACATCCCTCCTGGAGGGGGAAATCATCACCATCGTCATCACCATCGATCCTCTTAGCGGGAGGGGGTCAATCTCCATCAACATATACACCAGCACCAGCTCCTCTCAAACCCTAGTTCATCTCTTGTATGCGATCTTTGTCTCAAAACCTCAGATTGGTACCTGTGGGTTGCTAGTAGTGTTGATTACTCCTTGTAGTTGATGCTAGTTGGTTTATTCGGTGGAAGATCATGTGTTCAATTACTATATGCATATTAGTACCCCTCTGATTATGAAAATGAATAGGATTTGTGAGTAGTTACGTTTGTTCCTGAGGACATGGGAGAAGTCTTGCTATAAGTAGTCATGTGAATTTGGTATTCGTTCGATATTTTGATGAGATGTATGTTGTCTTTCCTCTAGTGGTGTTATGTGAACGTCGACTACATGACACTTCACCATTGTTTGGGCCTAGAGGAAGGCAATGGGAAGTAATAAGTAGATGATGGGTTGCTAGAGTGACAGAAGCTTAAACCCTAGTTTATGAGTTGCTTCGTAAGGGGCTAATTTGGATCCATATGTTCCATGCTATGGTTAGGTCTATCTTAATACTTCTTTTGTAGTTGCGGATGCTTGCAATAGGGGTTAATCATAAGTGGGATGCTTGTCCAAGGAAGGGCAGCACACAAGTACCGGTCCACCCACATATCAGATTATCAAAGTAACGAATGTGAATCATATGAGCGTGATGAAAACTAGCTTGACGATAATTCCCATGTGTCCTCGGGAGCGTTTTCCTTCATATAAGAATTTGTCCAGGCTTGTCCTTTGCTGCAAAAAGGATTGGGCCACCTTGCTGCACTTTATTTACTTTTGTTACTTGTTACCCGTTACGGATTACCTTATCACAAAACTATCTGTTACCAATAATTTCAGTGCTTGCGGAGAATACCTTATTGAAAACCGCTTGTCATTTCCTTCTGCTCCTCGTTGGGTTCGACACTCTTACTTATCAAAAGGACTACGATAGATCCCCTACACTTGTGGGTCATCAAGACTCTTTTCTGGTGCCGTTGCCAGGGAATGAAGCGCCTTTGGTAAGTGGAACTTGGTAAGGAAAAATTTATATAATGTGCTGAAATTTACTGTCACTTGTTACTATGGAACATAATCCTTTGAGGGGCTTGTTCGGAGTATCTTCACCCCGACTAGTTGTGGCACCCCGGCTCAGAGCAACCGGTTCATTATGCATTGCCAGCCCAGAGACCTTGTCTTCTGGCAACACACAACAACTTGGTACAGAAAAGCAACCGCTTTATTGATGCTAGCGGATCAGAGTTTATATTACAACAGTTGGCGAGGCAAAGCAGCACACACGGTGCATCTGAACAATATGTAAATTATTCAGTGAACATAAAGGGGGCCTCAATCATGACAACTACGCGGCAGCGGAACAACTTCATAGTGGAACTCCATAGCACAGGGACACCGATGTGGACATGATCTAGACTCGGACATCACTCCTTTCCAATGAGACTTTCCTGAAATCTGGCATGACACGCCAGGTCAGTACATTGAATGTACTTGCAAGCTCACAACAAGCATAAACATAATGACAAACAATATCATGATATTTAACCATTTATTAACAATGCAACAACATATCCAACATGCTGTGACTATGCTCAAGTGTTACTCGTCCCTTGGACTGGCTTACCGGACGTGATCATTTCCATCCCACAAACGTGATGATCTCAGAGACAAACTCGTGATCCTTACGGTGATCACAACCCGACCAATACATGGCCCGTGATCCTTACGACGATCACAACCCGACCAATACATGGCCCGTGATCCTCACGGCGATCACAACCCGACCAATAAATAGCCCGTGATCCTTACGGCGATCACAACCCGACCAGACCTGGTCCAACTCAACACGATGGCCTTACTTCCATCACCTCAGTGCAAACTTAGTGTGCAAATTTATTAAGTGTTGACCCATGGTGTACCCTACTTTCGAGCGTGTCTGTAACCGTGGACTCGGCTATCGATAGATTAATACACTCTATAGAGGTAGCGCATTGGACCCACACTACGGAACCCATGGCCTCGCACTCCCATTTGGGTAGACCAACGGCATTCCGACGAAACCACTTCCTTGTCATGATACTCTCCCGGCCACTCCGACTCAATCCCCATCGGGCTAGTCCTGGGTGGCCCCGTGTCTACCTCAAGACACCTCGACCACCGTCGTGGCCACGATCCACTCTGGGACCCGGTACCAAAACTTAACTTAACAACGGGCTCACAAGGTTATGTCTGCTTACCGGGCCAGGGTACAACACGCCCATAACCTTCCCTAGATGGAGGCACCGACCAGAGGCGCGACAATGAAACACATTAAGGCCGTCCCATACGAGCAAATGTGGTTGCACTGGGAAAAACTCGTTTCAGCGGCACCATGACCCGGTCAACAACATATTCAAGTTGAGTTATTTATCAGGTTCAACTTAAAGTGAAAGTAACCGGTGTCATAGTGCCATGACATGCATCACCAACATATGCACCACATATCGATGAAAGTAACTAAGTCAACTACGCTCCCACGGAGCCATCATCAACTCATGATATTTCTCTGGTTAAGATCCAACCTCACTTAAACCAGAATCATTTCTAGCAATCTCATCATTTTTCATCATGCAAGAATAATAGTTAAACTGATTATTAATCTCCATGACCATATCATTTTATCATTACTCATAACTAAATTCTTGTTAGCTTATCAACAAGATTCACTTCAAACTTTCTGTAAATCAAGCATATTTAACATGACAAGCATCTAACAGAATATAATTATCATAATGATAATTTAAATGCATGAATAATCCTAAGTCCAAGTAGGAAAATCACTAATATTGAAGTGGCACTATGAAAATGTTGTTGTGGCTTGCCTTAGTGCAGATGAGGTTCACAAGCCTCCTGGTGATCCTCAAGACAAGCCTGCTCTTCTGAAAATAAATAAAACCACAAAAAGAAAACATCAAGAAACCTTCTGAAAATTACCAGAAAATCTAGACAGCAAGGAAAAATTCCACCTTTTGGGTGCTGTTAGATTTTTGGACAAAGAACACAATGCAAAAAGAATCAATGCATTTGGACTTATAGATGAAAAGTTATGGCTGTTTGAAGTTCTCTGGATTTAAATGAATTTGAATTAAAAATAAAATAGACTGGGGGGTGACGTCGAAGGCGTAAAAGCCCAGGGCGCCACCACTCATACCTCTTCACACGTGTACAGAGTGGCTGACTAGCGGGCCCCACTAGTCAGGTGAGAAGGAGGGGGAGAGGGAAACAAAGAGTGGCGGAGCTTCACCGGAGCGCACGCCAACGGCGAGGGCTCTTGGGGCCAAGCGAGAGGGGGGGGGGGAATTGAAGGAGAAGAAGACGGTGCACCTGCCCGTACCCATAGCGTGGCTAGAGGTGGTTGGACGGCGTTGGAAACGACCTCTCCAGCAGAGGCAGAGGGCAGCGGTCGCCGGAGACGAAGACGACGATGGCTAGGGGCAGCTCTAGGGGCTCCAACAGGGCGGAACGGCTTCACCGAAGAGTGGCGGAGGCCCTGGCAGGGTCGCCCTGGCCTGGGAGGGGTTGGAGCTGCGGGGACAATCCGGAGGGGATCGCCGGCGAGCTCAGGCTCGGGGACGGCAGCAAGCGGCCTGCCCGGCCGAGCTGCGGCTTCTACTTGCTTGTGGTGAATGTGGGTGCTCGAGGAGGCTGGGGGTGGCGGCATTTATAGGAGAGCAGTGAGGGGGGCTTCAGGCTCCGTCGGAGGACACCTGTCCACGGCGCGCGGCGACGAACGACGCCGGTGAGAGAGGAGGAAGAGGACCAAGATCACGCGGGAACTATTGGCGGGCGCAGACGAGCACAGGGGCGAGGGGGAAGACGACGAGCACAGTGCGCCACGCACTGTGTCGTTGGCCGAACCGTGCCCGTGCCCGTTGTAGCGAGCTCCAACATCGGCGAGTGCCAGGGAGGAGTTAAGGGAGTGGAGACGGGGATGGTGGCGCAGTTTGGCACGCTCGGGCAGGCTGGGCAGCGAGCACGCGCGCAACAGAGCGCTAGGCGGCACTCAGAGCGCGTGTTTTGCATGCCAGCACGCCCGGACGAACGCGGTCACCACGTGAACTATGACATCAGGCCACCCTAAGCGCTAACTTGATGTCTGGCGTGTAGTCCTTGGTAGTTTGGAGTGTTACCACGGTTGGGCTTGGTTCCAGGTGCAGTAGAAATGGATTTGTACTCCAAGTAAGTTTCTGGACAGTAACTTTGGAGGTTCACTGTGGTCAAACCACTGGGAGTTGAGGGCTGGGCTTTGGAGGCTAGCCAACACTTACTAAGGTAAATAGGCACAAGAAAAACCAGCTACAATGGAGCTAGTAAAATGGTAGTTGCTGTAGAAACTACCATTTTGTCCAGAAATGAAATTATTTTCTGTAGCCAAAATATTCCAAAGAGTGATGAAATATTTCTGCTCAGAGAGGTGCCCTAGGGTTCAAAGAATAATTGGGATTTTTCTCAGGATTTTAGGGGCAAGAAAAATTAGGGTTGCTTTGGAGCACAAAGGGCTAACCAGGGTTTTGGAGGGCAAAATGAATATTTTTCATTTAAGAAAAAAATTCCAAGCAATATTTTGAGATGATCCAGAGGTGAAGTGATGGTTTGAGAAGGAGAAGAAGCACTTGGGTGAAAGTCAAGGGGTACCCAAGTGGTTAAGTCCAAATGAAATGATTCAAAAACTCCAAACTCAAAACCAACTCAACTGAAAACCAGGCAAAGAAAAAGAGGGCAAAAACCAGGTTGTCACACCAGTAGAGCAAAGGGTTGCTCCTCAACCTACTGAACCTACTGAAAATGTTTACTTTGAAATTCCTTCGGGTATCTTAGAGAAACTGCTAGCTAATCCTTTTATAGGAGATGGAACATTGCATCCCGATTTGCACCTAATCTATGTGGATGAAGTTTGTGGATTATTTAAGTTTGCAGGTATGCCCGAGGATGTTATCAAGAAGAAGGTCTTCCCTTTATATTTGAAGGGAAAGGCATTGACATGGTTTAGGCTATGTGATGATATGGGATCATGGAACTACAACCGATTAAAATTGGAATTTCATCAGAAATTTTATCCTATGCATCTTGTTCATCGTGATCGTAATTAATATATACAATTTTTGGCCTCGCGAAGGAGAAAGCATCGCTCAAGCTTGGGGGAGGCTTAAGTCAATGTTATATTCATGCCCCAATCATGAGCTCTCAAGAGAAATTATTATTCAAAATTTTTATGCTCGGCTTTCTCTCAACAGTCGCTCCATGCTCGATGCTTCTTGTACTGGCTCTTTCATGATGAAGACTATTGAATCAAGATGGGATTTATTGGAAAGAATTAAACGCAACTCTGAATATTGGGATCTCGACGGAGGTAAGGAGTCAGGTATAACCCCTAAGTTTGATTGTGTTAAATCTTTTATGGATACCGATGCTTTTCGTGAATTTAGCACTAAATATGGACTTGACTCTGAGATAATAGCTTCTTTCTATGAATCATTTACTACTCATGCTGACCTCCCTAAGGAGAAGTGGTTTAAATATAATCCTCCCATTGAAGTAAAAGTAGTTGCACCTATTAAAGTTGAAGAAAAGACTATCACTTATAATGATCCTATTGTTCCTACTACCTATATTGAGAAACCACCTTTCCCTGTTAGGATAAAGGATCATGCTAAAGCTTCAACTGTGGTTCGTAAGAGTAATAGTAGAACACCTACACCACCTGAGCAAATTAAAGTTGAACCTAGTATTGCTATGGTTAAAGATCTCTTGGCTGAAAATATTGATCGGCATGTTATTTACTTCTGTGATGAAGCTGCTAGAATTGCTAGACCCGATACTAAAAATAGACATAGACCTGTTGTAGGCATGCCTGTTATTTCTATTAAAATAGGAGATCATTGTTATCATGGCTTATGTGATATGGGTGCTAGTGCAAGTGCAATACCTCATTCCTTATACAAAGAAATTATGCATGATATTGCACCTGCTGAGATAGAAGAAATCGATGTTACAATTAAGCTTGCCAATAGAGATACTATTTCACCAGTTGGGATTGTTAGAGATGTTGAAGACTTGTGTGGGAAAGTTAAATATCCTGCTGATTTTCTTGTTCTTGGTTCCCCTCAAGATGACTTTTGTCCCATAGATCCTTCTTGAATTTAAACCTATAAGGTTGCTAGCCAACTTGCCTCCATGGAGCTCCCTCGATTGGGACATTGTTAGCCGTTCAATCCGCCTTCTAGCGCGCCTGAGCCATTGGATTTTCACAGCAGTCAAATTCAATTTTGACCTCACAGTCATTTTACTGCCCAATGACAAGTGGGCTCATCTCACGCTTGCATTGGCTGGGTCTGCAGCGGGTCATGTTCGGTTGGGTGAACCGTTCATCACGCGATGCGCGTCCCGTGGCTTGCCTGAGGCTGAAGGGAGGAGCCCATTGGACAGAACTGCACCAACCCGACCCGATCCACATCCACACACTCCCCCCTCCTCCTCCCTCTCAACAGCCGCCGCACCCATTCCTCTCTTCCTCCTCCCTCTTCCTTCCCAGATCCCTACCACTACCACACCCACTCGTCTCCTCCTCTCTCTTCTAGATTCCTCCTCCTTCCTAATCTCTACATCGGTCGTGGTGCGAGAGGAGCAACGATGGCGGAGATGCTCCAGTGGCGGCGTCAAGTTGCGAAGCGGTGGCGCTCGGGCGCGAGATGACAGAAGCGGGAGTGGCTACTCCGTGCCCCGATCTGCGGGTTCGGTTCCAGGGCGCCGATGACTTCTCCATCTACGATGTCGGGGGCGTGTCGGCAGGGTCCATGATGGTGGTCGGGTCGGGCCAGGGCAGGAGAACCACAGGAGGCCATGAAGGGCACGACGGCTACTGGCAGAAGCAGCAGATTTGAAGGAGCAACAGATGTGGGCGGGGTCGGCGATTGGGGAAGGCTCGCCGGCTGGGCGACAGCGAGCTCCGGTGAGCGCAACGAAAGGAAGCCAGGCATCATCTTACAACAATGATTCGGGTGTCTGCGGCATGATGGAGAGCCGCCGCTGAATGCTTAGTGATGGGGCGAGTTGGTTGGGGCGTCAATGGCACCTTTGCTCGTGACCGAGGATGGCACTTGCGCGAGCTGAAGTAAGACGTGGGCCAACTTCGGCCTCCAAGGCTTCCCTAGCACCCTCCTCTGCCACTACGTGCCCAACAACAAGGTGAGCCTCCCACTCTCCATTTTCCCACAGAACTTTCAATGACTATTCAAAAAATCATCCAAGAGAAAGGCAGTAGTAGGAGAGAGGCAATAGCAGCAGACCAAAGCAAAAAAAAGATCAACTCCTTTTTCCTATTGGCTTTTAACCTCTTGTTCTATGTGATTTTGCTCAGGTCTTCGAAGGATTAGGGCTTAGGGAAACTCGATGGCAGCGAGTCGGAGTTTGCTAGGTTACATATGCAAGTCCTTTTGAAATCTCAAACTTCTTTGTGGTGATGAGCTTCTTCTCATCTTGATTGATTCCTCTAGAGTGAAGGGGTGTGCCTTCTGATGCTTTCATTTTCTCTTTCATACTGTGGAGTTCATCTTTATCTTGGAGAACATCATCATGTGCCTGCTATTGTTTATGTGGTTGTATGGAGTGTTCCTTCAACTAATCAAGCAACGCCCTTAAATCTAATAATCAAATTCCGAGAGAATCATTTATACTTGAATTAGAAAGGCCAATTCTGTGTCTCGATTTTGTTTAGGAATATTAGCAAGTTAAGTAACCTTGTTCTTTCTAGAATAGGGACATGCCTGGTTTTTGTGTCTGTGGTTTCTACTTTTATTATGCTGCTTATTTTTGTGGTTCCATTTGAACAAGATGTCACTCTTTTTTCCGTCGTTATACCTATTTTGGAAGCCATGGCAGCATCTTGTGCTTTGTCGGCACATTCGTGCATGTGTGAGGTCGCAGACGAAGAAGCACTGAATGCTCATTATATTCTCCTCTGCTCTGATCTTCTATACACATATATAAGATGTGTCTTATTTCCTTGTGTTTCCTGAGGATATTTCTTGATTGATTGTTTGACAGTGTCTGTTATGTAAAAATGTTTTCAGTTCTTGTTTAGTACGGATGCCTCCATGGTTGCATAGGCATCCATGGTTCTGTGAGGAGGTTATCTATGTCGTTCTGTTTTATATACTCCCTCCGTTCCTAAATATTTGTCAGCAATTGCACATGGTCTTGTTAGTTGTTTGTTTCTTTTGATCATATTGATGTTGAGTTGTGGGTTTACACATTTTTCCTTGAAATTTTTATATGTGTGTCCAGTTGTTTTTGTATGGTCTATGATTTTGTTTGTGTTTAGTTTACATTTCTCTCCTAAAGATCTTGCTACCCAGTTGTATTGCTATATTTCCTATAATAGGAAGTTAATTATATTTGTACTGTTTTGGCAGCCCTAACAGATAGACCGAGGTCTCTACTAGCTCGGAAGACTGGACTTGAGGCACATGTAAAATTAATTGTCTCTTGCTACTCTCGTGATCTGTATCCAGAGTGCAAGTCAGGTCTTGGAATGCTGAGGTGAGACTGATCATTCCATGGCCTCTCTTTTTCTTGCTGGGTGGATTACACATTACTTCCTTGGATGTTTTAAGGTTATTATATCCTTGCTCCCCTTTTTGTCGCCAAGCATTCTCTCAGCTTCTGGCAACTTGAGTAAGATGCAACACACTAATGCTATCTTAGTCTGGTTTGTTCTTGCAGAAAATAAGTGAAGTGTGTAGACAGGCAGCATGGAAACACTAAAGAGAAGCTTCAGACAAACTAATAGCTGGAGTGATTTCCTACATGTAGTGACCAACTTGGAAGAAATAAGTTTCTGCTATTCCTAAAGATATTATATCATAAGACTATTCTTAGGTTAAGATGTTTGGCTTGGACTAATGTGTACATGGCTGTAGTGGTTCAAGATTTGTTACAAGCTCCTTGTGTTGAGGATCTTCAAAATGGTGAAGTTTCTATTATTTTCGGAACTATTGATTCACATGCTGAAGTGTAATTTACCACATCCCTGAGACAGAACATATACATTTTACCGTACAGTCACTAATCCTATGTTATCAAGTTTTATCTTAGTAGCGTATAACCAATGTTTACAACTGTCCAAGTATTGTGTTTTGAAAATAGAAGCAACACGGCTCACACTAAGCAATCACATGTTTTATCTCGAGGAATTTTTTAATTTTGACATATTATTTCTTACACAACTATAATTGGTACAAAATACTGCTTATTACTTTAAGCCTTCATTGGCATAATTTTGTTGTGTTCTTTTCTTTCTTTATTTTCTATCAACAGCAAGTTGGAACCTGTTCTTATTTTCCCATAATGATTTTGATGGTAATTGGTCAAGTGTATTTCTAGCTGGAATTGGATGTATATCTCAGATTTACATCGCAACAAATTAATAAGGAGAATAGAAGCATTTGCATCCATCTAATACTTTGCCTGTCACGGTTAGTGAGAAATCAAAATAGTTATCTTTGGATATCAATAATGGGTTTATAATTTCGTGCTAAGACCCTAAAAGCTTTATTGTCTCATGCTTCGACTATCATACCTATTTTCTCGGTAAATTCTAGATCCTACAGTTCAGATTATGCCCTTTTTTTGTACCTTCTGAAATAGGCTAACATTATAAAAAAAGAGGCACATGTTTTAGAAATTGAATTATGTGGTCACCATGACAGCTTTTCAGGTTATGGTTCTTTAGACATTTAATGCAGTATTGATGGTTAAGACTTAAGTGTGCTTCATGAAATGAAACATAATGCATAGTTCATCAGTTTTGAGCCTTACCAGCATACTTTTATTACTCCTTTTTCCCTGCACCATATTTTCTTACATGTATTGCTTCACCCGTTACCACAGAGGTCTTACCTCACCTTGACCATGGAGCCGCTAGGAGTATGATAAATATATGATCATTCTTAGAGTTGAAATTCTAATTTCCATACTGAACCAATTGCTTCCTTAATCAAAGTGATTCATAGTAAACCAGTAAACATAAATTTTATGTGTATATATTGCTTCTTCATTTGTCATTTATTTTGTTCAACATATTTTTATAGTGCTTTTCGAAAAGCTTAAGGTTAGAGATGTGGTGCTGTATGAGGCTATTGTTAGGATGGAAGATAAATTAATGTTAACATATTTTTGAATTTCCTTTATTCTGTAAACTACAATACAAGATATGTTTGGGCCACATGATTCTATTCCAAAAAATTAAACAACTTGGCAATTGATGACACATCAAATGTTATGTACTAAAATGGATTACTTTTGTCTGGTTGGGTTTAGTAGGCCATAATGGTTTTATTCTGTGACAAACTTAATTTGTTTATAATGTAACCAGTTCAAGGATTGATGAGCTTTCGAGCCCTATGACCTTTGTACACTCCATTTACATTCTAGAAGGCTCATGTGTCTTGCGTTGTTTTCGCTTTCCAAGCTACAGTCTCTTGATATACTTCCTTTTTAAACTAATATAAGACCGTATAGATCAACTAACTACAAGACCGTATAGAACACTAAACTATAAGACCGTTTAGATCACTAAGTTTAGTGATTTATACGGTCTTATATTAGTTTATAGAGGGAGTACTTGAAAGGAAATTCTTTATATGTTGTTTTATTCCAGCAGTCGTACAACCTAAATTAGCAATTAGGTATCTACATAGTGTAGTGGAACCACTGTGCTTGCTACAGTTTTATTTTAGTGTTGAAATGTTTTTCTTAGTTTTTCTGTACTGAGAAATATTTTTGTTTTTCAGTCATTATTTTCTAAATCATATTAGCATATTACCTGATATGGCCTTTTGAAGTTTCTATTTTATAACGAACTTTGCATTGTCAACTTGAGTATGGTATGGTTTATTCTTTGCTGTAGCAGCTATTCCAGAGAATTTTGGAGCTCCACAACCTTCTGAAGACTTGATTTACAGTAGCAGAAATGAACAATCAATCAGCTAAGATGCATGGCATGATCTTTTTCCCTTGACGTTGATGGGTATTGAACTCATTTTTTTGATAAAAGAGAGCTTTTCTCTCTGATTTCCATTAATAGAAATCACCAAGTCTTGGTATTGAACTCATAGATTAGCTTATCAATGGAACTCTTATCAGTGTTGAGAAGGTGGCACAAAAATTCAAACGCAGGGCGATCAGCTAAGGAAAGAAGTTAAGAAGTATTAGGAAGGACCTTTAGGATGGCATCACGATCAAATGCATCCTAGGATAGGTCCTTTTAAGAATTATGGTGTGTTTCGCTCCTTTTTTGTTTACCTTGGCCACAGAGGTTGGCCTCAGTTTATTATTATCCTTCTGTATAGAGTAGGTGCAGAACTGAGACTTTCCCAGGTTGTGAGAGTTGATGATGATTCTATTAAAAGTCCTTGCTAACTGCACCGTTTGTCTCCGTAAACAACATAACTAAGGCCATACGGTTTCCAATATGACTAAGATCTAAATTCTTGCTGAGTTTAGTTTCTAAAGCACAAACTTGCTGAAAAATTGAAATACATCCTTAAGTGGTATATACATCTTATACAATTTTTCTCTTCAAGCTCAGATTTCTCAGTGTGATAACCATACTTTCGACTAAAAATGCTTCCTTAACTGGCCTATACATGCCATACAAATATGATATGTTTTTCAAACTCAGATTTTCCAGCGTGGTAAACATATTTTCAATATAGCATGATTTAACACATGGGCTTTCTACTACAAATATCGAATATGTTCCTGCAAAATGAAACTATTTTCATCGACAACATGGCTTTAGCGGGTCTCTGCGCCATTTGGCGCAACGGGTCAACTAGTACTCTTAATGCTAAGATAGATTGAGAAAAGGATATTGTTACGATTGGTTTAGGGGATATGTCTCTTTAATTTTGCTAAATTTCGTAGACAACCCCATGATAAATAATTGCCTAGCAAGGATGAAATTATTGGTCTTGCTTCTATTGCCGTGCCTCCTAATGATCCTTTAGAACAATATTTTCTAGACCATGAAAATGATATGTTTATGAATGGAAGAAGGGAGATAGATGAAGTATTCTTTAAACAGGGACCTATTTTGAAACACAACTTGCCTGTTGAAATTCTAGGGGATCCCCCACCACCCAAGGGTGATCCCGTGTTTGAGCTTAAACCACTACCTGATACTCTTAAATATGCTCATGTTGATGAAAAAAAGATATATCCGGTTATTATTAGTGCTAACCTTTCAGAGCAGGAAGAGGAGAAATTATTGAAAACTCTGAAGAAGCACCGTGCTGCTATTGGATATACTCTTGATGATCTTAAGGGCATTAGTCCCACTCTATGCCAACACAAAATAAAATTGGAGAAAGACGCCAAACCAGTTGTTGATCACCAACGACGGTTAAATCCTAAGATGAAAGAGGTGGTAAGGAAAGAAATACTAAAGCTCATGGAGGCAGGTATAATTTATCCCGTTGCTGATAGTCAGTGGGTAAGTCTTGTCCATTGTGTCCCTAAGAAGGTTGGTATTACTGTCGTTCCTAATGATAAAGATGAATTGATCCCGCAAAGAATTGTTACAGGTTATAGGATGGTAATTGATTTCCGCAAATTAAACAAAGCTACTAAAAAGGATCATTACCCTTTGCCTCTTATTGGTCAAATGCTAGAAAGATTATCCAAACATACTCATTTTTGCTTTCTAGATGGTTACTCTGGTTTCTCTCAAATACCTGTGTCAAAAGAGGATCAAGAAAAGACCACTTTTACTTGCCATTTCGGTACTTTTGCTTATAGACGTATGCCTTTTGGTTTATGTAATGCACATGCTACCTTTCAAAGATGCATGATGGGTATACTCTCTGACTTTTGTGAAAAGATTGTTGAGGTTTTCATGGATGATTTCTCCGTTTATGGATCTTCTTTTGATGATTGCTTAAGCAACCTTGATCGAGTTTTGCAGAGATGTGAAGAAACTAATCTTGTCTTGAATTGGGAAAAATGCCACTTTATGGTTAATGAAGGCATTGTCTTGGGGCATAAAATTTCTGAAAGAGGTATTGAAGTTGATAAAGCTAAAGTTGACGCTATTGAAAAGATGCCATGTCCCAAGGACATTAAAGGTATACGAAGTTTCCTTGGTCATGCCGATTTTTATAGGAGGTTCATTAAGGACTTATCTAAAATTTCTAGGCCTCTGACTAATCTCTTACAAAAAGATATTCCTTTTGTGTTGGATGATGATTGTGTAGAAGCATTTGAAAAACTTAAGAAAGCTTTGTTTTCTGCACCTATTGTTCAACCACCTGATTGGAATTTCCCCTTTGAAATTATGTGCGATGCTAGTGATTATGCCGTAGGTGCTGTTCTAGGACAAAGAGTTGATAAGAAACTAAATGTTATTCAATATGTTAGTAAAACTCTAGACAGTGCCCAGAGAAATTATGCTACTACCAAAAAAGAATTTTTAGTAGTTGTATTTGCTTGTGATAAGTTTAGACCTTATATTGTTGACTCTAAAGTAACTATTCACACTATTAAATATCTTATGTAAAAGAAAGATGCTAAACCTAGACTTATTAGATGGGTTCTCCTACTACAAGAATTTGATTTGCATATTATTGATAGAAAGGGAGCTGAGAACCCCGTTGCAGACAACTTGTCTAGGTTAGAGAATGTACTTGATGACCCACTACCTATTGATGATAGCTTTCCTGACGAATAATTAGCTGTCATAAATGCTTCTTGTACTGCTCCATGGTATGCTGATTATGCTAATTACATTGTTGCTAAATTTATACCACTTAGTTTCACGTACCAGCAAAAGAAAAAGTTTTTCTATGATTTAAGACATTACTTCTGGGATGACCCACATCTTTATAAAGAAGGAGTACATGGTGTTATTAGACGTTGTGTACCTGAGCATGGACAGGAACAGATCCTACGCAAGTGTCACTCTGAGGCCTATGGAGGACACCATGCTGGAGATAGAACTGCTCATAAGGCATTGCAATCCGGTTTTTATTGGCCTACTCTCTTCAAGGATGCCCGTAAGTTTGTCTTGTCTTGCGATGAATGTCAAAGAATTGGTAATATTATAGATGTCAAGAAATGCCTATGAATTATTCTCTTATTACTGAACCATTTGATGTTTGGGGATTTGATTATATGGGACCGTTTCCTTCCTCTAATGGGTATACACATATTTTAGTTGCTGTTGATTACGTTACTGAGTGGGTAGAAGCTATCTCAACTAGTAGTGCTGATCATAACACCTCTATTAAGATGCTTAAAGAAGTTATTTTTTCGAGGTTTGGAGTCCCTAGGTACCTAATGTCTGATGGTGGTTCACATTTTATTCATGGTGCTTTTCGTAAAATGCTTGCTAAGTATGATGTTAATCATAGAATTGCATCTCCATATCACCCACAGTCAAGTGGCCAAGTAGAACTGAGTAACAGAGAGCTTAAATTGATTTTGCAAAAGACTGCTAATAGATCTAGAAAGAATTGGTCCAAGAAACTAGATGATGCATTATGGGCTTATAGAACTGCATATAAAAATCCTATGGGTATGTCTCCTTATAAAATGGTTTATGGAAAAGCATGTCACTTACCTCTCGAACTAGAACATGAGGCATATTGGGCCATTAAAGAGCTCAATTATGATTTCAAACCTGCAGGTGAGAAGAGGTTGTTTGACATTAGCTCACTTGATGAATGGAGAACTCAAGCCTATGAGAATGCCAAACTGTTTAAAGAAAAAGTTAAAAGATGGCATGACAAAAGGATACAAAAGCGTGAGTTTAATGTAGGTGATTATGTGTTGCTTTTCAACTCTCGTTTAAGATTTTTGCAGGAAAACTCCTCTCTAAATGGGAAGGTGCTTACGTTATCGAGGAGGTCTATCGTTCCGGTGCCATAAAAATCAACAACTTCGAAGGCACAAATCCGAAGGTGGTGAACAGTCAAAGGATCAAACATTATATCTCAGGTAATCCCATAAATGTTGAAACCAATGTGATTGAAACCGTAACCCCGGAGGAATACATAAGGGACACTTTCCAGAACGTTTCAGACCCCGAAAAGGAATAGGTATGTGGTACGGTAAGTAAACCGACTCCAAAATAGTTCTAATAGCAATTTTTCTCTATTTTGGAATATTTAAGAAAATAGGAAAAATAAGTAGTCCGGGAAGGACACGAGGCATCCACGAGGGTGGAGGGCGCGACCTACCCCCTGGGCGCGCCCCCTGCCTCGTGGGCACCTCGTGTGCTCTCCGGACTCCGTTTTCTTGCACGATACTTCTTTTGGTCGGTAAAAATTCATTATATAATCTCCCGAAGGTTTTGACCACCGTACCATGACAAAATCCTCTGCTTTTGTTTCGAGTTGTTTTTCTGACAGATCTAGATCACCATGACGTCTTCAAGCGCCCCCAAGGACAAGTTTTTCGAGAAGGTCATCAACCCCTACCTCGCGGAGGTGCTGCAACACCCTCAAACCATTGAGATGCGTGAGGGGGTGCTGCACATCCGCGATGCTGAGGGACCAAGGAGGACCAGAAGCGTGGAGATAAGACTCAAAGCAATGGAACAACAAGTTTTCAAGTGCCAAGGGATGGTGGAACGCGGACTCAAGGCCAACCACATGATGATCACGGAGTTCACCAACAACCAGAAGCTGGATGCCAAGAACATTGGGGAAACCATCTTCAAGATTCATGAGAAAATCGAGCACCTCCAAGCCCAGATCTATGACCTGCAAAACCAAAACTGTGAGTATGAATATAGATTCAAGAGGATGAGTTTGGCTGCAGATTTGAGGATCCCGGAGACTCGATCATCCTTCTATGATGGTGAGCCTATGCCTTGCAAGATGGACGACAAGCCTACATCACCAACAACTCCATCGTCACCACCTCCGAAGAAGGAGACATAAACACATGGGTATGGGCACTCCCCTTGGCAACCGCCAAGCTTGGGGGAGGTGCCCTAGTATCGTATCACCATCACACTCCTATCTTTACTGTTTTTCTTAGTTTGATCCTTTTTGTAACATCTTGATCTAGTAGAATAAAGTTTTAGAGTGATCTAGTTTTGAGTTTTGCTTTATGATCCCTCTATGTAATTGAGTCTTTGAGCTATATATAATAAAGATTAGTCTTGAGTCAAGGGCTTTTCTATCTTGCTATGATCTTGAGGGAATAAAAGAAAAAGAAAGAATAAAAAGAAATAAAGAGATCATATGGATCTTATGGAGAATAACGACTTCACATATTAAGAGTATGATGAATAAAAGTTGTTGAGAGTTGGCAAACATAGTTTTGGTCATTGTTGCAATTAATAGGAAGTAATAAAGAAAGAGAAGTTTTCACATATAAATATACTATCTTGGACATCTTTTATGATTGTGAGCACTCATTAAAATATGACATGCTAAAGAGTTGATGTTGGACAAGGAAGACAACATAATGTGTTATGTTTTCTTATATCCGAAATAAAGTATATTGTCATGGATCATCCAACATGTTGAGCTTGCCTTTCCCCCTCATGCTAGCCAAATTCTTTTCACCAAGTAGAGATACTACTTGTGCTTCCAAATATCCTTAAACCCAGTTTTGCCATGAGAGTCAATCATATCTACCTATGGATTGAGTAAGATCCTTCAAGTAAGTTGTCATGTTGCATGCAATAAAAATTGCTCTCTAAATATGTATGATTTATTAGTGTGGAGAAAATAAGCTTTATACGATCTTGTGATGTGGAAGCAATAAAAGCGACAGACTGCATAATAAAGGTCCATATCACAAGTGGCAATATAAAGTGACGTTCTTTTGCATTAAGATTTTGTGCATCCAACCATAAAAGCACATGACAACTTCTGCTTCCCTCTGCGAAGGGCCTATCTTTTATTTTTGTCTTATACCTTTTACTAGAGTCATGGTGATCTTCACCTTTCCTTTTTACATTTTATCCTTTGGCAAGCACCTTGTGTTGGAAAGATCATGATATATATATATATATATATATATATATATATATATATATATATATATATATATATATATATGTTGGGGAACGTAGTAATTTCAAAATATTTTCCTACGCACACGCAAGATCATGGTGATGATATAGCAACGAGGGGAGAGTGTTATCTACGTACCCTCGTAGACCGAAGCGGAAGCGTTGACGCAACGTAGAGGAAGTAGTCGTACGTCCTCCGGTTCAACCAATCCAAGTACCGTTACTCCGGCACCTCCGAGTTCTTGACACGCGTACAGCTCGATGACGCACCCTCGATCTCCGATCCAGCAGAGGCGCCGAGGGGGAGTTCCGTCAGCACGACGGTGTGGTGACGATCTTGATGTTCTCCTGTTGCAGGGCTTCGCCTAAGCACCGCTATAATATGACCGAGGTGTAATATCGTGGAGGGGGGCACCGCACACGGCTAAGGAACGATCAATGATCAACTTGTGTGTTCTAGGGTGCCCCCCTACCCCCGTATATAAAGGAGGGAGGGAGGAGGTGGCCGGACCTAGGGGGGCGCGCCATGAGGAGGGGGAAACCTACTCCAAGTAGGTTTCCCTCTCTTTTCCTTATCTTATTTGGAGGGGGAAGGAAAGAGTACTAGTATTAGGAAGTAGTACTAGTAGTAGTAATAGGAAGAGGGGGAAGGAGAAAGGAAAGGGGGGGCCGGCCCCCCTGCCCAATTTGGATTGGGCTTGGGGGGGCGCGCCCCCCTCCCTTGCTCCTTCTCTCTTCCTCCTACATGGGCCCAATAAGGCCCATATACCTCCCGGGGGGTTCCGGTAACCTCCCGGGGCTCCAAACTTCTCCGGAACCTTTCCGGTGTCCAAATATATCCGTCCAATATATCAATCTTTATGTCTCGACCATTTCGAGACTCCTCGTCATGTCCGTAATCATATCCGGGACTCCGAACAACCTTCGGTACATCAAAATACATAAACTCATAATATAACTATCATCGAAACCTTAAGCGTGCGGACCCTACGGTTCGAGAACGATGTAGACATGACTGAGACACATCTCTGGTCAATAACCAATAGCGGGACCTGGATGCCCATATTGGTTCCTACATATTCTACGAAGATCTTTATCGGTCAAACCGCATAACAACATACGTTGTTCCCTTTGTCATCGGTATGTTACTTGTCCGAGATTCGATCGTCGGTATCCAATACCTAGTTCAATCTCGTTATCGACAAGTCTCTTTACTCGTTCTGTAATACTTCATCTTATAACTAACTCATTAGTTACATGCTTGCAAGGCTTAGGTGATGAGCATTGCCGAGAGGGCCCAGAGATACCTCTCCGACAGTCGGAGTGACAAAACCTAATCTCGAATTATGCTAACTCAACATGTACCTTCGGAGACACCTGTAGTACTCCTTTATAATCACCCAGTTACGTTGTGACGTTTGGTAGTACCCAAAGTGTTCCTCCGGTAAACGGGAGTTACACAATTCTCATAGTTACAGGAACATGTATAAGTCATGAAGGAAGCAATAGCAGAATACTAAACGATCAAGTGCTAAGCTAACGGGATGGGTCATGTCAATCACCTCATTCTCCTAATGATGTGATCTCATTAATCAAATGACAACACATGTCAATGGTTAGGAAACATAACCATCTTTGATTAATGAGCTAGTCAAGTAGAGGCATACTAGTGACTATATGTTTGTCTATGTATTCACACATGTATCATGTTTCCGGTTAATACAATTCTAGCATGAATAATAAACATTTATCATGATATGAGGAAATAAATAATAACTTTATTATTGCCTCTAGGGCATATTTCCTTCAATCTCCCACTTGCACTAGAGTCAATAATCTAGATTACATAGTAATGATTCTAACACCCATGGAGTCTTGGTG
>NC_041391.1:277172511-277177053 GCF_002162155.2 Triticum dicoccoides
AGACTCCTTCATTTGCTGCTTCAGAAGCAGCTATGTACTCCGCTTCACATGTAGATCCTGCCACGACGCTTTGTTTAGAACTGCACCAACTTACAGCTCCACCGTTTAATAAAAACACGTATCCGGTCTGCGATTTAGAATTGTCCGGATCAGTGTCAAAGCTTGCATCGACGTAACCATTTACGACTAGCTCTTTGTCACCTCCATATACGAGAAACATATCCTTAGTCCTTTTCAGGTATTTCAGGATGTTCTTGACCGCTGTCCAGTGATCCACTCCTGGATTACTTTGGTACCTACCTGCCAAGCTTATTGCTAAGCATACGTCAGGTCTGGTACACAGCATTGCATACATGATAGAGCCTATGGCTGAAGCATAGGGAACATCTTTCATTTTCTCTCTATCTTCTGCTGTGGTCGGGCATTGAGTTTGACTCAACTTTACACCTTGTAGCATAGGCAAGAATCATTTCTTTGCCTGATCCATTTTGAACTTTTTCAAAATTTTGTCAAGGTATGTACTTTGTGAAAGTCCTATTAAGCGTCTTGATCTATCTCTATAGATCTTGATGCCCAATATGTAAGCAGCTTCACCGAGGTCTTTCATAGAAAAACTTTTATTCAAGTATCCCTTTATGCTATCCAGAAATTCTATATCATTTCCAATTAATAATATGTCATCAACATATAAAACTAGAAATGCTACAGAGCTCCCACTCACTTTCTTGTAAATACAGGCTTCTCCAAAAGTCTGTATAAAACCATATGCTTTGATCACACTATCAAAACGTTTATTCCAACTCCGAGATGCTTGTACCAGTCCATAAATGGAACGTTGGAGCTTGCACACTTTGTCAGCACTTTTTGGATCAACAAAACCTTCAGGTTGCATCATATACAATTCTTCTTCTAGAAATCCATTCAAGAATGCAGTCTTGACATCCATTTGCCAAATTTCATAATCATGAAATGCAGCAATAGCCAACATGATTCGGACAGACTTAAGCATCGCTACGGGTGAGAAAGTCTCATCGTAGTCAACCCCTTGAACTTGTCGAAAACCTTTTGCAACAAGTCGAGCTTTGTAGACAGTAACATTACCATCAGCGTCAGTCTTCTTCTTAAAGATCCATTTATTCTCAATGGCTTGCCGATCATCGGGCAAGTCAACCAAAGTCCATACTTTGTTTTCATACATGGATCCTATCTCAGATTTCACGGCCTCTAGCCATTTTTGCGGAATCTGGGCTCATCATCGCTTCCTCATAGTTCGTAGGTTCATCATGGTCTAGTAACATGACTTCCAGAATAGGATTTCCGTACCACTCTGGTGCGGATCTTACTCTGGTAGACCTACGAGGTTCAGTAGAAACTTGATCTGAAGTTTCATGATCAATATCATTAGCTTCCTCACTAATTGGTGTAGTTGTCACAGGAACCGGTTCTTGTGATGAACTACTTTCCAATAAGGGAGTAGATACAGCTATCTCATCAAGTTCTACTTTCCTCCCACTCACTTCTTTCGAGAGAAAACTCCTTCTCTAGAAAGGATCCGATTTTAGCAACGAAAATCTTGCCTTCAGATCTGTGATAGAAGGTGTACCCAATTGTCTCCTTTGGGTATCCTATGAAGATACATTTCTCCGATTTGGGTTCGAGCTTATCTAGTTGAAGTTTCTTCACATAAGCATCGCAGCCCCAAACTTTGAGAAACGACAACTTTGGTTTCTTGCCAAACCACAGTTCATAAGGCGTCATCTCAACGGATTTTGATGGTGCCCTATTTAACGTGAATGCGGCCGTCTCTAAAGCATAACCCCAAAACGATAGCGGTAAATCGGTAAGAGACATCATAGATCACACCATATCAAGTAAAGTACGATTACGACGTTCGGACACACCATTTCGCTGTGGTGTTCCAGGTGGCGTGAGTTGCGAAACTATTCCACATTGTTTCAAATGTAAACCAAACTCGTAACTCAAATATTATCCTCCACGATCAGATCGTAGAAACTTTATTTTCTTGTTACGATGATTTTCTACTTCACTCTGAAATTCTTTGAACTTTTCAAATGTTTCAGACTTGTGCTTCATCAAGTAGATATACCCATATCTGCTCAAATCATCTGTGAAGGTGAGGAAATAACGATATCCGCCACGAGCCTCAACATTCATCGGACCACATACATCTGTATGTATGATTTCCAACAAATCTGTTGCTCTCTCCATAGATCCGGAGAACGGTGTTTTGGTTATCTTGCCCATGAGGCACGGTTCGCAAGTACCAAGTGATTCATAATCAAGTGATTCCAGAAGTCCATCAGTATGGAGTTTCTTCATGCGTTTTACACCGATATGACCTAAACGGCAGTGCCACAAATATGTTGCACTATCATTATCAACTCTGCATCTTTTGGCTTCAACATTATGAATATGTGTATCACTACTATTGAGATTTAATAAAAAATAGACCACTCTTCAAGGGTGCATGACCATAAAAGATATTACTCATATAAATAGAACAACCATTATTCTCTGATTTAAATGAATAACCGTCTCGCATCAAACAAGATCCAGATATAATGTTCATGCTCAACGCAGGCACCAAATAACAATTATTCAGGTCTAAAACTAATCCCGATGGTAGATGTAGAGGTAGCGTGCCGACCGCGATCACATCGACTTTGGAACCATTTCCCACGCGCATCGTCACCTCGTTCTTAGCTAATCTTCGCTTAATCCGTAGTCCCTGTTTCGAGTTGCAAATGTTAGCAACAGAACCAGTATCAAATACCCAGGTGCTACTGCGAGCATTAGTAAGGTACACATCAATAACATGTATATCACATATACCTTTGTTCACTTTGCCATCCTTCTTATCCGCCAAATACTTGGGGCAGTTCCGCTTCCAGTGTCCAGTCTGCTTGCAGTAGAAGCACTCAGTTTCAGGCTTAGGTCCAGACTTGGGTTTCTTCATTTGAGCAGCAACTTGTTTGCCGTTCCTTTTGAAGTTCCCCTTCTTCTTCCCTTTTCCCCTTTTCTTGAAACCAGTGGTCTTGTTGACCATCAACACTTGATGCTCCTTTTTGATTTCTACCTCCGCGGCTTTCAGCATCGCGAAGAGCTCGGGAATAGTCTTGTTCATCCCTTGCATATTATAGTTCATCACAAAGCTCTTGTAGCTTGGTGGCAGTGATTGGAGAATTCTGTCAATGACGCTATCATCCGGAAGATTAACTCCTAGTTGAATCAAGTGATTATTATACCCAGACATTTTGAGTATATGCTCATTGACAGAACTATTCTCCTCCATCTTGCAGCTGTAGAACTTATTGGAGACTCCATATCTCTCAATCCGGGCATTTGCTTGAAATATTAACTTCAACTCCTGGAACATCTCATATGCCCCATGACGTTCAAAACGTCGTTGAAGACCCGGTTCTAAGCCGTAAAGCATGGCACACTGAACTATAGAGTAGTCATCAGCTTTGCTCTGCCAGACGTTCTTAACGTCGTCAGTTGCATCAGCAGCAGGCCTGGCACCCAGCGGTGCTTCCAGGACGTAACTCTTCTGTGCAGCAATGAGGATAATCCTCAGGTTACGGACCCAGTCCGTGCTACCATCATCTTTCAACTTTGCTTTCTCAAGGAATGCATTAAAATTCAACGGAACAATAGCACGAGCCATCTATCTACATACAAACATAGACAAGCAAAATACTATCAGGTACTAAGTTCATGATAAATTTAAGTTCAATTAATCATATTACTAAAGAACTCCCACTTAGACAGACATCTCTCTAGTCATCTAAGTGATTACGTGATCCAAATCAACTAAACCATGTCCGATCATCACGTGAGATGGAGTAGTTTCAATGGTGAACATCTCTATGTTGATCATATCTACTATATGATTCACGCTTGACCTTTCGGTCCCCGTGTTCCAAGGCCATATCTGTATATGCTAGGCTCGTCAAGTATAACCTGAGTATTCCGCGTGTGCAACTGTTTTTGCACCCGTTGTATTTGAACGTAGAGCCTATCACACCCGATCATCACGTGGTGTCTCAGCACGAAGAAATTTTGCAACGGTGCATACTCAGGGAGAACACTTCTTGATAATTAGTGAGAGATCATCTTAAAATGCTACCGTCAAACAAAGCAAGATAAGATGCATAAAGGATAAACATCACATGCAATCAATATAAGTGATATGATATGGCCATCATCATCTTGTGCTTGTGATCTCCATCTTCGAAGCACCGTCGTGATCACCATCGTCACCGGCGCGACACCTTGATCTCCATCGTAGCATCGTTGTCGTTACGCCATCTATTGCTTCTACGACTATCGCTACCGCTTAGAGATAAAGTAAAGCAATTACAGGGCGTTTGCATTTCATACAATAAAGCGACAACCATATGGCTCCTGCCAGTTGCCGATAACTTCGGTTACAAAACATGATCATCTCATACAATAAAATATAGCATCATGTCTTGGCCATATCACATCACAACATGCCCTGCAAAAACAAGTTAGACG
>NC_041391.1:277177129-277209097 GCF_002162155.2 Triticum dicoccoides
TAGACGTCCTCTACTTTGTTGTTGCAAATTTTACGTGGCTGCTACGGGCTTAAGCAAGAACCAATCTCACCTACGCATCAAAACCACAACGATAGTTTGTCAAATAGACTCCGTTTTAACCTTCACAAGGACCGGGCGTAGCCACACTCGGTTCAACTAAAGTGAGAGAGACAGACACCCGCCAGCCACCTTTAAGCACGAGTGCTCGTAACGGTGAAACCAGTCTCGCGTAAGCGTACGCGTAATGTCGGTCCGGGCCGCTTCATCTCACAATACCGCTGAACCAAAGTATGACATGCTGGTAGGCAGTATGACTTATATCGTCCACAACTCACTTGTGTTCTACTCGTGCATATAACATCAACACATAAAACCTAGGCTCGGATGCCACTGTTGGGGAACGTAGTAATTTCAAAATATTTTCCTACGCACACGCAAGATCATGGTGATGATATAGCAACGAGGGGAGAGTGTTATCTACGTACCCTCGTAGACCGAAGCGGAAGCGTTGACGCAACGTACAGGAAGTAGTCGTACGTCCTCCGGTTCAACCGATCCAAGTACCGTTACTCCGGCACCTCCGAGTTCTTGACACGCGTACAGCTCAATGACGCACCCTCGATCTCCGATCCAGCAGAGGCGCCAAGGGGGAGTTCCGTCAGCACGACGGCGTGGTGACGATCTTGATGTTATCCTGTTGCAGGGCTTCGCCTAAGCACCGCTACAATATGACCGAGGTGTAATATCGTGGAGGGGGGCACCGCACACGGCTAAGGAACGATCAATGATCAACTTGTGTGTTCTAGGGTGCCCCCTACCCCCGTATATAAAGGAGGGAGGGAGGAGGTGGCCGGCCCTAGGGGGGCGCGCCATGAGGAGGGGGAAACCTACTCCAAGTAGGTTTCCCTCTCTTTTCCTTATCTTATTTGGAGGGGGAAGGAAAGAGTACTAGTATTAGGAAGTAGTACTAGTAGTAGTAATAGGAAGAGGGGGAAGGAGAAAGGAAAGGGGGGGCCGGCCCCCCTCCCCAATTCGGATTGGGCTTGGGGGGGCGCGCCCCCCTCCCTTGCTCCTTCTCTCTTCCTCCTACATGGGCCCAATAAGGCCCATATACCTCCCGGGGGGTTCCGGTAACCTCCCGGGGCTCCAAACTTCTCCGGAACCTTTCCGGTGTCCAAATATATCCGTCCAATATATCAATCTTTATGTCTCGACCATTTCGAGACTCCTCGTCATGTCCGTAATCATATCCGGGACTCCGAACAACCTTCGGTACATCAAAATACATAAACTCATAATATAACTGTCATCGAAACCTTAAGCGTGCGGACCCTACGGTTCGAGAACGATGTAGACATGACTGAGACACATCTCTGGTCAATAACCAATAGCGGGACCTGGATGCCCATATTGGTTCCTACATATTCTACGAAGATCTTTATCGGTCAAACCGCATAACAACATACGTTGTTCCCTTTGTCATCGGTATGTTACTTGTCCGAGATTCGATCGTCAGTATCCAATACCTAGTTCAATCTTGTTATCGACAAGTCTCTTTACTCGTTCTGTAATACTTCATCTTATAACTAACTCATTAGTTACATGCTTGCAAGGCTTAGGTGATGAGCATTGCCGAGAGGGCCCAGAGATACCTCTCCGACAATCGGAGTGACAAAACCTAATCTCGAATTATGCTAACTCAACATGTACCTTTGGAGACACCTGTAGTACTCCTTTATAATCACCCAGTTACGTTGTGACGTTTGGTAGTACCCAAAGTGTTCCTCCAGTAAATGGGAGTTACACAATTCTCATAGTTACAGGAACATGTATAAGTCATGAAGGAAGCAATAGCAGAATACTAAACGATCAAGTGCTAAGCTAACGGGATGGGTCATGTCAATCACCTCATTCTCCTAATGATGTGATCTCATTAATCAAATGACAACACATGTCAATGGTTAGGAAACATAACCATCTTTGATTAATGAGCTAGTCAAGTAGAGGCATACTAGTGACTATATGTTTGTCTATGTATTCACACATGTATCATGTTTCCGGTTAATACAATTCTAGCATGAATAATAAACATTTATCATGATATGAGGAAATAAATAATAACTTTATTATTGCCTCTAGGGCATATTTCCTTCAATATATATATATATATTGGATGTAAGTTAGCATGAATAATAATTGTTGACATTACCCTTGTGGTAAAAGGTTGGGAGGCAACACTATAAGCCCCTACCTTTCTCTGTGTCCGATTTAAACTCCATACCCATTAGTATTGTGTGAGTGTTAGGAACTGTGAAAGACTAAATGATAGTTGAGTATGTGGACTTGCTGAAAATCTCTTATATTGACTCTTTCCGATGTTATGATAAATTGCAATTGCTTCAATGACCGAGAGCATAGTTTGTTAGTCCTAGATGAAGTTTCTGATTCATACTTGACATTGTAGATAGATTATTACTTGAGCATAAGAAATAATACTAGAGGATTATTGTTCATGCTAACTTACATCCCAGTCTTGGTATTCTTGTAGATAGCTTTGATGTATGTTGTCATCAATTACCAAAAAGGGGGAGATTGAAAGCACAAGTGCTCCCTGGGTGGTTTTGGTAATTAATGTCAACATATATCTTGTTGGACTAACACTTTTATCTAGTATGTTTCAGATAAGTTCAACAATGGAGTGGCATGGACTAAAGGATGTGGGAACTCCTTCAAGATGCTAAGGACAAAGGATTGGCTCAAGCTTCAAGCCCAAGACTCTTCATTTTATATTTTAGTGACCCAAGATCACATTGAGTCTATAGGAAAAGCCAATACTATCAAGGAGGGATGAGGTGTTGCTTAATGAGCCTCTTGCTTCATGTGCTTAGTGATATGCTTCAAAACCCTCAGCTACTTTCCCACTTCCACAAATGACCTAAACCCAAAGCCAAAATCGGTCACACCGATTCTTCCTATCCGGCACCATCGATTCCAAAGGTCATAGCCACTGCCACAAACCCTAAGCAAATCGGTCTTACCGATAGGGATCTCGGTCTCACCGAGATGGGATTGTAATCTCTCTGTGTATATCCATTATCAAAATCAGTCTCACCGAGTTTGATCAATCAGTACTACCGAGATTACAATGCAAACTTTCTGTTAACTCATTATCAAAATCGGTCCCACCGAGTTTGTGTAATCAGTCAAACCGAGTTTGCCTGACCAACTCTCTGGAAAGCTTATTACCAAATCGGTCTCACCGAGTTTGTGTAATCGGTCTTACCGAGATTACGTTATGCCCTAATCCTAACCATATCGGTCTCACCGATTTGCATTTCGGTCCCACCGATAAACCTAACGATCACATTATTTGCTAAATTGGTCTGACCGAGTTTAATGATTCGGTCCCTCGAGTTTGTTAGATTGTGTGTAACAGTTAGATTTTGTGTGGAGGCTATATATACCCCTCCACCTCCTCTTCATTCGTGGAGAGAGCCATCAGACTGAACCTACACTTCCAGCATACATTTTCTGAGAGATAACTACCTACTCATGTGTTGAGGCCAAGATATTCCATTCCTACCATATGAATCTTGATATCCAGCCTTCCCTAAGTTGCTTTCCACTCAAATCTTCTTTCCACCAGATCCAAAACCTATGAGAGAGAGTTGAGTGTTGGGGAGACTATCATTTGAAGCACAAGAGCAAGGAGTTCATCATCAATGCACCATTTGTTACTTCTTGGAGAGTGGTGTCTCCTAGATTGGCTAGGTGTCACTTGGGAGCCTACGACAAGATTGTGGAGTTGAACCAAGGAGTTTGTAAGGGCAAGGAGATCGCCTACTTCATGAAGATCTACCGCTAGTGAGGCAAGTCCTTCGTGGGCGACGACCATGGTGGGATAGACAGGGTTGCTTCTTCATGGACCCTTCGTGGGTGGAGCCCTCCATGGACTCGCGCAACCATTACCCTTCGTGGGTTGAAGTCTCCATCAACGTGGATGTACGATAGCACCACCTATCGGAACCACGCCAAAAACATCCATGCCTCCAATTGCGTTTGAATCCTCCAAACCCTTCTCTTTACATTCTTGCAAGTTGCATGCTTTAATTTCCGCTGCTCATATACTCTTTTGCATGCTTGCTTGATATGTATTGTGAATGTTAAACTTGTGCCTAAACTCCACTTTAACTTAAGAAAACTTAAAAACTGCAACTTTGGTACTTAGTGTCTAATCACCCCCCTCTAGACACCTCTTCTCAAGGTCCTACAAGTGGTATCAGAGCTTTGGTCTCCATTGCTTTGGTTTAATCACCATTGGAGGAAGATGGATGAGTCTACTTTGGGGAGTCTTAGACATAGAGTGCCTATTCTTGATGGAGAGTATTTTCATGAGTGGAAAAATGAGATGCTTGTAATTTTCAATCAATATCATTTGAACAAGTACATTGCTAGCCCTTGTGCACCTTATGTTGATCCTATGCATCCTACCCATGATGAGTCAATTGACATGATTAGGAATCTTAGAACTGCCGAACTTATCATTAGAGGATTGCCTAGAAACTTGATTGGATGCTTGCCTACTTTCAAGTGTGCCTACACTATATGGAAATTTCTTGAGGAACGATTTCCAGATTATTCCTTGAAAAATCTTGATGAAACTCTCCATAAGTCTATTGCCTTGAGTAAGATGAATTCTAGTGATCCTATGTTTGGTGATCGTCTATTTGAGCTTACAAACCTTATGCGTGCCAAAGGAAATGTTGGGATTATTAGTGATATTATTTCCGAAGCTATAAAAATTCATAAACAAGATCATTGTCAAACTCATTCTAATGAATTACCCTCTCTAGGACTTGATCTACCACATGACGATGTTGAACATGGATACTATGATGAGGATGATGATAGTGACTTCGATCTTGATGATGCTATGAGACACTTTGGTCTTATGGCAAATCTTCGGGGATATATGTCAGGAGGAAAGGAATGGGTTCTTGATAGTGGATGTACCGATCACATGACCGGAGATAAAGACATGTTTCGTGAGCTTGCCGATAATGATAGTCCTTGAAAGTATGTCACTTTCAGTGACAACTCAAAGGGTAAGGTGGTTGGCCTCGGTAAGGTGGCCATATCACATAGCTCCATACAAAATGTCATGCTCGTTGAATCTCTTGGATACAACTTAGTTTCAGTATCTAGACTTGCTGATTTCGGTTTCAATGTCCTATTTACTGAAGTAGATTGCCAAGTGTTTCGTCGAGACAATCATAAAATGGTCTTTACCGGCGTGCGTTGAGGTGATCTATACATTGTTGATTTCACTAAAAAGGCTCAACCTAAAACTTGCTTCATTGCTAAATCCTCAAAAGGTTGGTTATGGCATAGACGACTAGGTCATGTTGGTATGCGAAACCTTGACAAGCTTATTAAAGGAAATCATATCCTTGGAGTTAACGATGTCATATTTGATAAGGATAGACTTTGAGTGCTTGTCAAGCAGGTAAACAGGTTGGAGGAAGACATCCCGTGAAGAACATCATGACCACAAGGAGGCCACTCGAGCTACTTCACATGGATCTTTTTGGTCCCAACTCTTACAAGAGTCTCGGTGGAAATTCTTTTGGTCTAGTTATAGTTGATGATTTTTCAAGATTTACGTGGGTGTTCTTTCTCGATGATAAATCGCAGGTCCAAAAGATCTTCAAAAACTTCGCAAGGAAGGCCCAAAATCAATTTGAAGTGAAGATCAAGAAGGTTCGCAGCGACAACGGAACGGAGTTCAAGAACGCAAATGTGGACACCTTTCTTGACGAAGAAGGGATTTCACACGAGTTCTCGGCTACGCACACACCTCAACAAAACGGAGTTGCTGAGAGGAAGAACCGAACGCTCATCGAAATGGCGAGAACGATGCTTGATGAGTACAAGACACCGAAGCACTTTTGGGCAGAAGCGGTTGAGACAGCTTGTCATGCAACAAATCGCTTGTATCTTCACAAGCTACTCGGAAAAACTGCATATGAGCTCCTCACCGGAGACAAAGATCCTTCGGAAGCAATCCAAGACTTGTCTATTGGCAAGGTTCGTCCAACGGAGGTGAAGGAGAGTACCTCGTCCGTCCAAGTGGAAGCTTCCACTTCACAACAAGGTGAACCAAGAGTTGATACGGAAGCATCCACAAGTGGGACACACCAAGATGAAGAAAACGAGGAAGTGCATCAAGATGAACGTCAACAACCTCCTTCTCCACCACGACAAGAGAGCGACAACGCCAACAATGAAGAAGGCCAAGAAGAAGAACAAGATGAAGAAGATGTTCAACGAAGACCCAAGCAAAAGCTTTCACGAGTTCGAGCAAGAGTTGCTAAAGATCATCCCATCGAGCAAATCTACAATGACATTCAAACCGGGAGAATCACTCGCTCTAAAACTCGTTTAGCTAACTTTTGTGAAAACTATTCTTTCATCTCTAGCATTGAACCTATGAAGGTTGAAGAAGCATTGGAAGATCCGAATTGGATAAATGCTATGCATGAAGAGCTACACAACTTTGAGATGAACCAAGTTTGGACATTGGTTGAGAAGCCCGACAACAACCACAACATCATCGGTACCAAATGGGTGTTTTGCAACAAGCAAGATGAAGAGGGACAAGTAGTTCGCAACAAAGCACATGTCGTCGCCCAAGGCTACACACAAGTCGAAGGTATGGACTATGGTGAGACTTGCGCCCCCGTTGCTAGACTTGAGTCCATTCGCATCTTACTTGCCTATGCTAATCATCATGATATCACCCTATACCAAATGGACATTAAAAGTGCTTTTCTAAATGGTGAAATAAAGGAGGAAGTTTATGTTAAGCAACCTCCCGGCTTTGTCAATCCTAAGAAACCCAATCATGTTTACAACTTCACAAAGCTCTTTATGGTCTTAAACAAGCTCCTAGAGCATGGTATAAATGCTTGACCAAGTTCCTTATTGAAAAAGGCTTTGAAATTGGGAAAATTGATTCTACTCTTTTTACTAAAAGGGTTAATGGAGAACTATTTGTGTGCCAAATCTATGTTGATGATATTATATTTGGTTCAACTAACCCTCATTTTAGTGAAAAGTTTGGGAAGCTAATGTCGGAGAAGTTTGAGATGTCTATGATGAGTGAACTCAAATTCTTTCTTGGGTTGCAAATCAAGCAAACGAAGGAAGGTACCTTTGTTTCTCAAACGAAGTACACCAAGGACTTGTTCAAGAAGTTCAATATGCAAGAATGCAAAGGTACACCCATGCCTACTAGTGGACATATTGACTTGACTAAAGATAGTGAACCGGTTGATCAAAAGGTTTATCGCTCTATGATTGTTTCATTGTTATATCTATGTGCTTCACGTCCCGATATCATGCTAAGTGTGTGCATGTGTGCACGATATCAAGCTGCTCCTAAGGAATGTCATCTTAAGGCCGTGAAAAGGATAGTGAGATACTTAATCCATACACCAAACTTTGGCATTTGGTATCCTAAGAGGGCCTCTTTCGATCTTGTTGGCTATTCCGATTCGGACTATGCCGGAGACAAGGTTGATAGAAAGTCCACTTCGGGTACTTGTCAATTTCTTGGTAGATCTCTTGTGTCTTGGTCCTCCAAGAAACAAAACTCGGTATCCTTATCCACCGCCGAAGCTGAATATATTGCCGCTGGTTCATGTTGTGCTCAATTACTTTGGATGACCCAAACTCTTAAAGATTATGGAATATATGTGAGACATGTTCCATTGCTTTGTGACAATTAAAGTGCTATCAAAATTGGTCATAATCCTGTGCAACATTCTTGAACTAAGCATATTGAAGTTCGTCATCATTTCATTCGAGATCATGTTGCTAAGGGTGACATTGACCTTAAGCATGTTCGCACCGAAAAGCAATTAGCGGATATATTCACTAAACCTCTTGATGAGAAAGTGTTTTGCAGGTTAAGAGGAGAATTGAACATCATCGATGCTTCAAACTTGGAGTAGAAACTCCATTGGATACATGCAAGACATGAGCTTATGATTAATCCTTGATATTTCTCTTATGATGAAAATCTTATGTCTTGGATATATTTGTATCTTGCATGTTATCTAACCCATGTAGGTACTTGGTGGAATCAAACTCCATGAGATTGTAATCTACTCATATCTTGAGCAATCTCTACATTACCAAGTCTCTACACTATGGTGGTTGAAGACAAGGAAGCACGGAACCATTTAAACATATCCTTTGACAAATACTATGTTGAGCTTCATGATTGTCATTTTTGGATACACAAGTGCTCTTCCTTGCAATGACTAACCCATGTAGGTAGATGGACTCAAATTCCAAGTGGTGCTCCACATTCTTGATGAGCTACATCAACCTTGAGCACCCACACAAGTTCAACTACATGGACAACACCACCAACCAAGGTATGTAATTCCATCTTAGAGAAGCTTTACTCTAAGTCATGAGCTAAAGCAACTCGACAAGATGTGAATACATCAAGATGCTTAAACGAAAAATGGCAACCCCATTTTGAGCTTAAACAATGAGTATGACCTATGATCAAGTGATCTCACTTGACTCCTAAGTCAATATACTCTAACATAGGTGACTTTGTCGCCGACCATCTCTAGATGAAGTTCTCTTGTGTTCTTTTCTGTGTTTTTGCATTTGTCTCATGCATATTTGTTTCCCCTTTCAAAAAAAAAACTTCATCTAGATTTCTTTCTGTTTGCTATGCATTTTCTGCATCCCAATTCCTTACATATCTTTCAGTTAATTCCTTGCAAATCTTTGTGAGATCTTACTAGTCTAGTGAGCTGAGGTGACAAGTGTTTTCCCTGAGATGAACTCGGTTTCACCGATTTGTTGCTTTCGGTCCAATCGAATCCTTTCGGTACAACCGAAGCATACCACTTGGTGCCACCGATTTCACAATAGGAAAAACAGTTTGCGACATATTCTATGTTTCTTCTGATCCAGCTCCACTCAATGAATCTTGTCCTCTACAAGCATCACATTTTTATCATTGCTTTGTGCTGTGTCTCAAGGACCAAACCCATTAGAGAGATTCCAGAAGACCCTTCTTGGAAATTGATGTCAAAGGGGGAGAGAGTGAACATCAAAGCTTATCATTTAGAAAGAGATCCTTAAGGGGGAGAGAGATCTTCTAGGGGGAGAGACCCTCAAAGGGGAGAGAGAGATCTCCAGGGGGAGAGAATACTTAAGTAAAAGTATTTCTCAAGGATCCCAGATGCTTGGTGTTCAAGAGGAGAGATGCCACATGTCTTCTTAAGGGGAGAGAATGTTCATATGATCTGTTGTGCTTATTTGCATTAGCATACATCAGCTCTGATCATCATTCATATCTTTCAGCTCTGATTTTTAAGCTCTGATTTTCTATTCCCTATCTTCTCCCAGTATCCCATGTTAGATTCAAGGGGAGCAAGACATCAAAGGGAAAGAAATCATTTAAATTCATTGCATATCTTTTACTCTTGGGGACATGTCTAATCCAATGTGGTACTTAGTACTCACTCTCTACATGTCATCCCAGTCTTGGTATTCTTGTAGTTTCTTCTGTTTGCTTTTGGCTAGTAGATGTATCTGTGTTATCTAACCTTGTTTACATAGGTTCATTCCATCCTAAGCTAACTCAAGACTACAAGGTAAGTATATGCATCACAATCATGTGTATGAGGAATTCTTGCTGATGTACATATTGTTTGCAAGAAAGACTCATGAGCATGAAGGTATTTTCCTTAATATTCTTTGCTCTGATGCATATGACCAAGATACATGTAACACATTTCCTGCTCTATCATGTTTATGCTCTCACATGCTTCTATATTCCATATTCACATGATTGCATACATGTAGGGGGAGCCTATGTTTGTTACATGTCTTTCCAAAGCTTTACTTGCTATTCTTTATATCTTTATCTAAAGCTTTGATGTATGTTGTCATCAATTACCAAAAAGGGGGAGATTGAAAGCACAAGTGCTCCCTAGGTGGTTTTGGTAATTAATGTCAACATATCTCTTGTTGGACTAACACTTTTATCTAGTATGTTTCAGATAAGTTCAACAATGGAGTGGCATGGACTAAAGGATGTGGGAACTCCTTCAAGATGCTAAGGACAAAGGATTGGCTCAAGCTTCAAGCCCAAGACTCTTCATTTTATATTTTAGTGATCCAAGATCACATTGAGTCTATAGGAAAAGCCAATACTATCAAGGAGGGATGAGGTGTTGCTTAATGAGCCTCTTGCTTCATGTGCTTAGTGATATGCTCCAAAACCCTCAGCTACTTTCCCACTTCCACAAATGACCTAAACCCAAAGCCAAAATCGGTCACACCGATTCTTCCTATCCGGCGCCACCGATTCCAAAGGTCATAGCCACTGCCACAAAACCTAAGCAAATCGGTCTTACCGATAGGGATCTCGGTCTCACCGAGATGGGATTGTAATCTCTCTGTGTATATCCATTATCAGAATCAGTCTCACCGAGTTTGATCAATCGGTACTACCGAGATTACAATGCAAACTTTCTGTTGACTCATTACCAAAACCGGTCCCACCGAGTTTGTGTAATCGGTCAAATCGAGTTTGCCTTACCAACTCTCTGGAAAGCTTATTACCAAATCGGTCTCACTGAGTTTGTGTAATCGGTCTTACCGAGATTACGGTATGCCCTAACCCTAACCATATCGGTCTCACCGAGTTGCATTTTGGTCCCACCGAAAAACCTAACGGTCACATTATTTGCTAAATCGGTCTGACCGAGTTTAATGATTCGGTCCCATCGATTTTGGTAGATTGTGTGCAACGGTTAGATTTTGTGTGGAGGCTATATATACCCCTCCACCTCCTCTTCATTCGTGGAGAGAGCCATCAGACTGAACCTACACTTCCAGCATACATTTTCTGAGAGAGAACTACCTACTCATGTGTTGAGGCCAAGATATTCCATTCCTACCATATGAATCTTGATCTCTAGCCTTCCCCAAGTTGCTTTCCACTCAAATCTTCTTTCCACCAGATCCAAAACCTATGAGAGAGAGTTGAGTGTTGGGGAGACTATCATTTGAAGCACAAGAGCAAGGAGTTCATCATCAACGCACCATTTGTTACTTCTTGGAGAGTGGTGTCTCCTAGATTGGCTAGGTGTCACTTGGGAGCCTACGACAAGATTGTGGAGTTGAACCAAGGAGTTTGTAAGGGCAAGGAGATCGCCTACTTCGTGAAGATCTACCGCTAGTGAGGCAAGTCCTTCGCGGGTGACGGCCATGGTGGGATAGACAAGGTTGCTTCTTTGTGGACCCTTCGTGGGTGGATCCCTCCATGGACTCGCGCAACCGTTACCCTTCGTGGGTTGAAGTCTCCATCAACGTGGATGTACGATAGCACCACCTATCGGAACCACGCCAAAAACATCCATGTCTCCAATTGCATTTGAATCCTCCAAACCCTTCTCTTTACATTCTTGCAAGTTGCATGCCTTACTTTCCGCTGCTCATATACTCTTTGCATGCTTGCTTGATATGTATTGTGAACGTTAAACTTGTGCCTAAACTCCACTTAAACTTAAGAAAACTTAAAAAACTGCAACTTTGGTACTTAGTGTCTAATCACCCCCCTAGACACCTCTTCTCAAGGTCCTACAGAGTAGTTACGATTGTTCCTGAGGACATGGGAGAAGTGATGTGGAGCATCCTACGGACATCACCATGTCAAGAGTCTGTTTGGTAAGTGACACGTGCGACATCTACTTCGCATACACAAAGGTGAATCATCTCCTTTACACGTGCTCACTTGACCCCTTCGAGGATGGTATACTACTTGACACTTCTCCCGTGTGCATGCATAGACATTGTTGGAACTTCACGAGTGTCGAGGAGGAGTGCGAGCGCAAGTGTACGTCTACACCATCCGCGAGGGAAGCATGAAAGAGAAGATGGAAGAAAGGAGAAGAAGAAGACGGAGCGGCTGTTGGAGCCAAGCAGGACGTCCGGACCGCCGTCCGGATCATCCGGGCTCAGCCGGATCATCCGGACTCCACCCCGGACTGTCCGGGTAACTGTGCCTTAGACACCCGTAGGCTTCCACCTGAAGTCGGATCATCCGGGACTCCATCCGGATCATCCGGACCCCGATGCCCGGATCATCCGGGACCCCGTACGAATCATCCGGCCTTGACTGCGCGCATGACTTGGGCTGAGGCATGTGTACCCATTCACCCCTCACTTACCCCTTCGCCCCTTGGGCCATAAATAGACCTCTTCCACATCCTTTCTAGGGGAAGCAAATATGATAGCTCATTCTTAGGATAGCTTTGCTCCTACCTCCTCCTCTTGAGAGAGAGAGACCACTCCCATGGAGTTCAAGACCTCCATGTGAGAAGATCCCGCGGGATATCATCAAGACCCCCTTGTGCGAAGATCCGTCTAGGATACCATCAAGACCTCCTCTTGGAGATGAACTCTACCTTGTATCTTTCCTTTTGTTGTTCATGTACCCTTGTGGATCTTGTGTGTTTGATTGTCTAGTGGATGTGTGATTGGACTTGTTCTTGAGTGTTTCCCCTTGTGATTTATCTTTGTTCTTCCCTGTATTCTTCGTGTTCCTCGTAGGGATCCGCTCCAATCGTGAAAGATCGACCTCTAGGTTTCTATCCTACATCAAGAAGTCTTGCTATAAGTAGTCATGTGAATTTGGTATTCGTTCGATATTTTGATGAGATGTATGTTGTCTTTCCTCTAGTGGTGTTATGTGAACATCGACTACATGACACTTCACCATTGTTTGGGCCTAGAGGAAGGCATTGGGAAGTAATAAGTAGATGATGGGTTGCTAGAGTGACAGAAGCTTAAACCCTAGTTTATGAGTTGCTTCGTAAGGGGCTGATTTGGATCCATATGTTTCATGTTATGGTTAGGTTTATGTTAATACTTCTTTTGTAGTTGCGGATGCTTGCAATAGGGGTTAATCATAAGTGGGATGCTTGTCCAAGGAAGGGCAGCACCCAAGCACCGGTCCACCCACATATCAGATTATCGAAGTAACAAACGCGAATCATATGAGCGTGGTGAAAACTAGCTTGACGGTAATTCCCATGTGTCCTCGGGAGCGTTTTCCTTCATATAAGAATTTATCCAGGCTTGTCCTTTGCTACAAAAAGGATTGGGCCACCTTGCTATACCTTATTTACTTTTGTTACTTGTTACCCGTTACGAATTACCTTATCACAAAACTATCTGTTACCGATAATTTCAATGCTTGCAGAGAATACCTTACTGAAAACCGCTTGTCATTTCCTTCTGCTCCTCGTTGGGTTTGACACTCTTACTTATCAAAAGGACTATGATAGATCCCCTAAACTTGTGGGTCATCACTGGTCCTAGTTAACTAATTAGAGCTAGCCCTAGCCACCTCTAATCCTCATAATTAGAAGCCCCGTGTGGTTCTAATCTCCTCCCTCTAATTCTTCGGTGATTATTAGCTCTAGACGCCGAAGCACTGCTAGACCGTGAAGACTGTACGCTTGCGACCAAGTAGAGAGGTTGTGCATTCAGTCTTCCATTCGAGGGATCGTTCAGGCAGTTCGCGGGATCGTCATCGACGTTCAAGGGACTCCAAGTACATTCTACACTGACTCGTCTACTTATGCTCCACTCCCAGAGTTGGTACAATCATTGATCACAACTTGTTATGCATCTTCATATTGTTCTTGGGTGATCATAGGGCAATTTTTTTTGTTTTCTACTATGTTTCCCAATAGTGGCATCATGAGCGGTTCTATGACTAGATGCAGGTTGCGATCTAGATCACATATGATATGTGAGGGTTGATGCTCTTTCTATGCTTCCCACGAGTGTTGCTTCGGTCCAGTTCATCGGCGGAATGATGTAGTTTTTCTACAAGGTTCTGACAATCGATCGGCTCTAGCTGTCAACGATCTGCTGACAGTTCCTTGGGCTACATCATAGTCGGGAATAGTGAACTGTCGCGTAAACAAGAGGGTGCCAAAGATGGATGATCTTCTAGGGGGTCACACGTATTGACGAAGTTTAATGTGGGGGATGAGACTTTAATTAAGTCTCTCTTTCACACACCCCGAAACTTAATCTAGCATCAAGAACATCACCTTGTTGTGCTTGCTTAGGCAGCTAGGTTTATCCTTAAACCCTAGAAGCCACGTAATTAAAATTTTCCAAACCTATTAGAGGACGTCTAACCTGGTTTTGCAGGGTTTGCATATGATGTGGTATAGCCTTCGTCATGATAATGAGTTTATGTATGAGATGGTTATATGTTGTAATGTTAAGTGGCCTATGCATCACGGCATGATGGCTGGAGCCACGAGATTACCACCTTAATGTAAATATCATAGACATATGTTTTAGGTAATGGTGGCAAGACGTACATGGAAAACCCCGTCAAGGAGAAGGTGTACCTAGGCGCGGGACGAGGAGCTATAATTTCGTGCCATGGCGGAATTTTAAATTTCGGTGCCACGACAACGTTTTTGAAATGGTGGCCATGGCAACATTTTCTGAGATTTCCACCACGGTGACATTTTTGAAATAGTTGCCACAACAATGAAATATCGGCCGTTGATACGTCTCCAACGTATCTATAATTTTTGATTGCTCCATGCTACTTTATCTACTGTTTTAGGCAATATTGGGCTTTATTATCCACTTTTATATTATTTTTGGGACTAACCTATTAACCGGAGGCCCAGCCCAGATTTGCTGTTTTATGCCTATTCCAGTGTTTCGAGGAAAAGGAATATCAGACGGAGTCAAAACGGAACGAAATCAACTGGAGAAGTTATTTTTGGAAGGAAACCCACCTGATGGACTTGGACCCCACGTCAGAAGATACGGGAGGTGCTCACGAGGGTGGGGGGTGCGCCCACCCCCCCGGGCGCGCCCCCCTGCCTCGTGGGGCCCCCGTAGCTCCACCGACGTACTCCTTTCACCCATATATACCTACGTACCCTAAAACTTCTAGAACAGAAGATAGATCGGGAGTTCCGCCGCCGCAAGCCTCTGTAGCCACCAAAAACCTCTCAGGAGCCCATCCCGGCACCCTGCCGGAGGGGGATCCCATCACCGGTGGCCATCTTCATCATCCCGACGCTGTCCATAACGAGGAGGGAGTAGTTCACCCTCGGGGCTGAGGGTATGTACCAGTAGCTATGTGTTTGATCTCTCTCTCTCGTGTTCTCTCTCGTGTTCCCTCTATGGCACGATCTTGATGTATCCCGAGCTTTGCTATTGTAGTTGGATCTTATGATGTTTCTCCCCCTCTACTCTCTTGTGATGAATTGAGTTTCCCCTTTGAAGTTATCTTATCAGATTGAGTCTTTTATGAGAACACTTGATGTATGTCTTGCCGTGATTACCTGTGGTGACAATGGGATATCATGTGCCACTTGATGTATGTTTTGGTGATCAACTTGCGGGTTTCGTGACATTGGGAACCTATGCATAGGGGTTGGCACACGTTCTTGACTCTCCGATAGAAACTTTGGGGCACTCTTTGAAGTACTTTGTGTTGGTTGGATGAATCTGAGATTGTGTGATGCATATCGTATAATCATGCCCACGGATACTTGAGGTGACAATGGAGTATCTAGGTGACATTAGGGTTTTGGTTGATTTGTGTCTTAAGGTGTTATTCTAGTACGGACTCTTTTATAGATTGATCCGAAAGAATAACTTTGAGGTGGTTTCGTACCCTACCATAATCTCTATGTTTGTTCTCTGCTATTAGTGGCTTCGGAGTGACTCTTTGTTGCATGTTGAGGGCTTGTTATATGATCTATCTATGTTATTATTGTTGAGAGAACTTGCACTAGTGAAAGTATGAACCCTAGGCCTTGTTTTCTATCATTGCAATACTGTTTACGCTCACTTTTACCACTTGTTACCTTGCTGTTTTTATATTTTCAGTTTACAAAAACCTATATCTACTATCTATTTTGCACTTGTATCACCATCTCTTCGCCGAACTAGTGCACCTATACAATTTACCATTGTATTGGGTGTGTTGGGGACACAAGAGACTCTTTGTTATTTGGTTGCAGGGTTGCTTGAGAGAGACCATCTTCATCCTACGCCTCCTACGAATTGATAAACCTTAGGTCATCCACTTGAGGGAAATTTGCTACTGTCCTACAAACCTGTGCACTTGCAGGCCCAACAACGTCTACAAGAAGAAGGTTGTGTAGTAGACATCAGCCGTCACGTTGCTTCAACTAAAGATTGAAGACGATCATGGAATACTCCCGGCGCCCAGGACTATACCATGTCATGCTTTTTTGAATTGTCTGAGATGTTTATCCCTTTATTGTTTGCACCCTTTGATTGCGCAGTAGTCAATTATTAGGGTGATCTCTCACAGTAAATATCAAGATAAAAGGTGCTCTTCCCAGTGTTGCAACTGTCCATAACATGTAGCATTCCAAAGTGAGTCATGTCCACATGAGCACAAACAGGACGTGAAGTGTAAGACGTGTATGGTCAGACCATACTTGCAGATAGCACTCGGTTGTCTTGAAGTTCTAGCAGAATCGTTCTAAGCTCAGAGCACAAAGCATCGAAAGATGAACAAGAGTCATATGTGTTGGAAATATGCCCTAGAGGCAATAATAAATTGGTTATTACCATATTTCCTTGTTCATGATAAAGGTTTATTATTCATGCTAAAATTGTATTGACCGGAAACTTAAATACATATGTGGATACATAAAAAAATACCAAGTCCCTAGTAAGCCTCTACTAGACTAGCTCGTTGATCAAAAGATGGTTAAGGTTTCTTGACCATAGGCATGAGTTGTCATTTGATAACGGGATCACATCATTAGGAGAATGATGTGATGGACAAGACCCATTCGTTAGCATAGCATATGATCATTCAGTTTATTGCTACTGCTTTCTTAATGTCAAATACATGTTCCTTTGACCATGAGATCATGCAACTCCCGGCCTCCGGAGGAATGCCTTGTGTGTATCAAACGTCACTTCATAACTGGGTAATCATAAAGGTTCACTAGAGGTGTCTCCGAAGGTGTCTGTTGAGTTGACTTGAATAGAGATTGGGATTTTTACTTCGTATTATGGAGAAGTATCTCGGGGCACTCTAGGTAATACAACATCACAAGGAACTTGCAAGCAAAGTGACTACGGAGTTAGTTACAAGATGATGTATTACAGAATGAGTAAAGAGACTTACCGGTAACAAGATTGAACTAGGTATGGAGATACTGACAATCGAATCTTGGGCAAGTAACATGCCGACGGACAAAGGGAACTATGTATGTTGTCATAAAGGTTCGACCAATAAAGATCTTCGTAGAATATGTAGGAACCAATATGGGCATCAAATGTCACTTGAACTACGTCGGTATTTCCCCAAAGAGGAATGGATGATGTAGCACATCTTCGGTAGGTATTTTCCTCAGTTATGAAACCAAGGTTATCGAACCAGTAGGAGAACCAAGCAACACTATGTAAGCGGTACCTGCACACAAAGAATAAATACTTGCAACCCGACGTGTAAAAGGGGTTGTCAATCCCTTTCGGGTAATGGTGCCAGAAATTGTCAAGTTGACAGGGTAAAAATTGTGATAGACTGATAGATGCTAATAACGGCAAATAAAACTCAGCGAGGTATTTTTGGGTTTTTGAATATAGATATGAAAATAAAAGATGCAAAAACAAAAGAAAAGGCAAATAGCAATGTAGATCTGCAAATATATGATGGAAAATAGACCCCGGGGCCGTAGATTTCACTAGTGGCTTCCCTCAAGAAATAGCACACGGTGGGTAAACAAATTATTGTTGGGCAATTGATAGAACATCAAATAATTATGATGATATCCAGGTAATGATCATTATATAGGCATCACGTCCAAGATTACTAGACGGACTCCTGCCTGCATCTACTACTATTACTCCACACATCAACCACCATCCAACATGCATCCAGTGTATTAAGTTCATAGAAAAATGGAGTAATGCAATAAGAACGATGCCATGATGAAGACAAGATCTATTCATGTAGGAATAGACCCCATCTTGTTATCCTTAATGGCAACAATCAATACGTGTCTTGTTGCCCCTTCCAGGAAAGAACACCGCACATGCAAACCCATCACAAAGCACCTCTTCCCATGGCAAGACAAATCGATCTAGTTGGCCTAACTAAACCAAAGATTTGAAGAAGAAATACGAGGCTATAAGTAATCATGCATATAAGAGATCAAAGAAACTCAAATAACTTTCATGGATAAATAGATCTGATCATAAACTCAAAGTTCATTGAATCCCAAAACACACACCGCAAAAAGAGTTACATCAAATATATCTCCAAGAGAATATTGTATTGAGAATCATAAAGATAGACGAAGCCATCTAGCTACTGCCTATGGACTCGTAGGTCTACAATGAACTACTCACGCACCATCGGAGAGGCACCAATGAGGATGATGAACCCCTCCGTGATGGTGTCTAGATTGGATCTGGTGGTTCTGGAACTTGCGGCGGTTGGAATTGTGTTTCATCGACTCCCCTAGGGTTTTTGGATTTTCGGGGTATTTATAGCGCAAAGACGCGGTGCGGGAGGCAGACGAGGCGGGCACAACCCACCAAGGCGCGCCTGGGGGCCCAGGTAGGTTGTGCTCCCCTCGGAGGCCCCCTTTGGTACTTCTTTGGCCCAACAGGTGTCTTCTAGTCCAGAAAAATTCTCCAAAAAGTTTTGCTGTGTTTGGACTCTGTTTGGTACTGATATTCTGCAAAGTAAAAAACAAGCAAAAACAACAACTAGCAATAGGCACTATGCCAATAGGTTAGTCCCAAAAATAATATAAAGTTGCTATAAAATGATTGTAAAAAATCCAAGAATGATAATATAACAGCATGGAACAATAAAAAATTATAGATACATTGGAGACGTATCAGCATCCAGGTCCCGCTATTGGTTATTGACCGGAGAGAGTCTCGGTCATGTCTACATCATTCTCGGCATGCTTAATGTTCATTGACGATATAATGTTATATGAGTTATGTATGTTGGTGAATGAATGTTGTTCGGAGTCCCGAATGAGATCACGGACATAACGAGGAGCTCCAGAATGGTCCAGAAGGTAAAGCTTGATATATAGGATGACAATATTCGGTCTCCGGAAGAGTTCCAGAATACACCGGATAATTATTCGATCACCGTAAGGTTAGTTGGGTCAAGGGGTAAGGCCCACGGGGCTATAGGTTGGTGCAAAAGGAAGTATCGTGGAGGTCAGGGACCAGACGCCAGGGACGCTGGTGTCTAGGCCAAACGCCAAGGAACGTGGCGTCTGGTGCTGGAATCCAAGAAGGACTCTTCCTTGCGTTCCAAACCGACTTTGGGGAGGCCCTCTCCCCAAGTTGCAACCCTCAGGATCAACATATGAATAGAGGTAGGGCTAGCCCCTAGAACACAAGTTTTGGAACCTCCTATAGTTCTTCTAGTTCTAGTTGGTCCTAGTTGACTAATTAGAGCTAGGCTAACCTTCTAGTTCCTCCTCCACTCTAAATCCGTTGTGCTTGGTGAAGCCCCGCGGAAATAGTTTCACCACCACCGTCACCATGCCGTCAGGCTGCCGGAACGCATCTACTACTTCGCCCCTCTTGCTGGATCAAGAAGGCGAGGACGTCATCGAGCTGAAAACATGCTGAACGCGGAGGTGTCGTACGTTCGGTGCTTGATCAGAACAGATCGTGAAGGTGTACGACTACATCAACCGCATTGATAAACACTTCCGCTTAGCAATCTACAAGGGTATGTAGATGCTCCCCCCTCTCATCGCTATGCATCTCCATGGATAGATCTTGCATGTGCATAGATTTTTTTGGTTTTCCATGCAACGTTCCCCAACAGTGGCATCAGAGCCAGGTCTATGCGTAGATGATACCCATGAGTAGAACACAAAGGAGTTGTGGGCGGTGATGTTCATATTGCTTACCACCTATGTCTTAATTTGATTAGGCGGTATTGAGGGATGAAGCGACTCGGGCCAATCTTACACATCCACGCACATGAGACCGCTTCCACCGATTGACATGCAACTTGTTTTGCTTAAAGGTGGCTGGCGGGTGTCTGTTTCTCCCACTTTAGTTGAATCTGATTTGACTACGGCGGTCCTTACAGAAGGTTAAATAGCAACTTGATAATCACCGTTGTGGTTTTGCATAGGTAAGAGTGGTTCTTGCTAGTTGCCTATACCAGCCACTGTAGGACCTTGAAGTATGTCTAGAGGGGGGGTGATTAGACTACTTGACAAATAAAAACTTAACCTTTTCCCAATTTTAGAGTTTGGCAGATTTTAGCTACTTTAGGACAAGTCAAGCAATCATCACACAATTCAAGCAAGCATGCAAAGAGTATATAGGCAGCGGAAATTAAAGCATGCAACTTGCAAGAAAGTAAAGGGAAGGGTTTGGAGGATTCAAACGCAATTGGAGACACGGATGTTTTTGGCGTGGTTCCGATAGGTGGTGCTATCGTACATCCACGTTGATGGAGACTTCAACCCACGAAGGGTAACGACTGCGCGAGTCCACGAAGGGCTCCACCCAAGAAGGGTCCACGAAGAAGCAACCTTTTCTATCCCACCATGGCCGTCGCCCACGAAGGACTTGCCTCACTAGCGGTAGATCTTCACGAAGTAGGCGATCTCCTTGCCCTTACAAACTCCTTGGTTCAACTCCACAATCTTGTCGAAGGCTCCCAAGTGACACCTAGCCAATCTAGGAGACACCACTCTCCAAGAAGTAACAAATGGTGCGTTGATGATGAACTCCTTGCTCTTGTGCTTCAAATGATAGTCTCCCCAACACTCAACTCTCTCTCAATGGGTTTGGATCTGGTGGAAAGAAGATTTGAGTGGAAAGCAACTTGGGGAAGGCTAGAGATCAAGATTCATATGGTAGGAATGGAATATCTTGGCCTCAACACATGAGTAGGTGGTTCTCTCTCAGAAATGGTAAGTTGGAAGTGTAGGTTCATTCTGATGGATCTCTCCACGAATGAAGAGGAGATGGAGGGGTATATATAGCCTCCACACAAAATCTAACCGTTACACACAATTTACCAAACTCGGTGGGACCGAATTGTTAAACTCGGTCGGACTGATTTAGTAAACCTAGTGACCGTTAGTGATTTTCGGCGGGACTGACATGCATCTCGGTGAGACCGATTCGGTTAGGGTTAAGGCATAACGTAATCTCGGTAAGACCAATTACACAAACTCGGTGAGACCGATTTGGTAATAAGCTTTCCAGAGAGTTGGTCAGGTAAACTCGGTGGGACCGATTTGCTCTTTTCAGTGAGACCGAAATGTTACAAAAAGGAAACAGAGAGTCTACATTGCAATCTCGGTGGGACCGATCACTCACTTCGGTTAGACCGAAACGTTACGAAGGGAAACAGAGAGATTGCAACCCCATCTCGGTGAGACCGAGATCCCTATCGGTAATACCGATTTGCTTAGGGTTTGTGGCAGTGGCTATGACTTTTGGAATCGGTGGTGCCGGATAGGAAGTTTCGGTGTGACCGATTTTCGCTTTGGGTTTAGGTCATTTGTGGATGTGGGAAAGTAGTTGAGGGTTTTGGAGCATATCACTAAGCACATTGAAGCAAGAGGCTCATTAAGCAACACATCATCCCTCCTTGATAGTATTGGCTTTTCCTATAGACTCAATGTGATCTTGGATCACTAAAATGTAAAATGAAGAGTCTTGAGCTTTTGAGCTTGAGCCAATCCTTTGTCCTTAGTATTTTGAGGGATCCACTTTCATCATCCATGCCCTGCCATTCATTGAGCTTTCCTGAAATAATAGTCTTGGAATAGTATTAGCTCAATGAGCTATATGTTGTTATTAATTACCAAAACCACCTAGGGATAGTTGCACTTTCAATCTCCCCCTTTTTGGTAATTGATGACAACATATAGATCAAAGCTTCGACAAATGATAATAAGATTGAATAACATTGTCGCTTTGAGAAGTATGTGATAAGAAAGAGCTCCCCCTAAATTTGTGCATAGTTTAAGATTTGCTTTGGACTGCAAATGCACAATGAATTAGGCTCATGGGTTACTCTTCCATGTCACATACATCTTGGTGGAGCGCTCAAAATAATAAACAATGAATACATGCAGTCATCACCAAGCATAGTGAATGATCACATAGGATAGATAGGATAATATCAAGCATGCATAAGTGTAGCTTATGATCAAACACATGATCATCAAGGTCTCACAGTCATAGTATCTCAACCAAAAGCAAACAAAGTTTGAAAAACCACCAAATAAAGCAAGAGAGAATAAAAGCAACACTCTCTCTCGAAGCCTATGATCTATACATTTTTCTCCCCCTTTGGCAACAAGTTACCAAAAAGTTCATAGAAAATGCGTAGTGCTAGATCGTCTCTCAGGCTTGATCTTCTGGTGGTGGTGTAGAGATGGCTCCTTGGACGAAGGCTTCAGTTGAAGTAGAGGGTGCTGGAGGAGTTGGTGCTGGAGCTAGTTGCACTGGAACTGTTGGGGCAGTAGCTGGTGCTGAAGTTGTAGCTCTAGTGTCTGTCACTGGCACTACAACTGACCTCTGGGCTCTGGGCACTCTGGCAAACACATTGGTGGTTGTCTTGCCCTTCCTCTCCTGCATGTCATCCTACAGCTGCTCCACAACCGACTGAATCTCAGTTACCTTGACATCTAGATCATAGAACTTTTGTTCCATGATTCTCTCCAGGCTCTCCTGGTTTTGAGTTAGGGTGGCCAACCCTTTCTCAATCCTCAGAGTTGATGCTATCAAGTAACCAAGCTGATCCTGTTTGGTTTTCAAGAAATACTCAGATGCCTCCTCTTGAGTTGGCATCTTGGCAGCCTTCTCCTTCTTTGCCTTCTCCTTCTTCTCCTGAGCTTGGACTGATTGTGGATCATCTTCATTCATGACAACCTCATTGTCCTCAAAGTCTGGATAAATTGGAAAATGTTCCTTATCCAACTGATATTTCCCTATGCCCATCTTTGAGTTGATCAATTCTTGAATTTGAGGTGCATATCCACAACTCCTCTTCTGATCTGTTGCAGTCCTCTTGATTGTTTCAATGATGACGCTCATGACTTTGAATTTCTGGGGCACGTCAAACACATGCAGCATGTTGATGGCATGTCCTCTGATCATGTTATGGTCACCTGACTTGGGCAACAAAGTATGCCTCAGAATCCAATTGATGGGTGCCAATCCTGACAGCAGAAAGTGAACTGATCCAAACTTGTGAGTCTCTATAGCCTTGTCAGGAATTTCCTTGTACATGTGAGCCATTGAATTGTGACCCAACTTCTTCTTTGCATATATGTCCAGGTCATCTTCTTCTTCCTTGGGGGCATTGATCAAACTTGCCCCTTCTTCAACAGTGGATTGGTACCTTGTACCTTCAGACATCCAAACAATTCTACCATCTGGCTAAAAATGTGCTGTGGAGTAGAACTACATGATAAGCTCATCATTCCAGTTGGTGAACTTCTGTCCAACAAAATCTGCTACTCCACAAGCAATAAAGCTCTCCTCCACTCCATGGTAGTGCTACTCATTCTCCCTGATGAATTTCTAGTCAACCACCTCATATCACAGACAATGGGCTTCTTGTCCAACAGAATGGTCTCATAAAAGTCCCGTTGTTCCTTTGTGTGGAACCTGTAGTCAACAGCAGTTCTTCTTCTTGAAGCATATGGGTCTTCCATCCTCCACAGCCTCAGCCCGGAATCCTTCCTGATTCTCATGTCCTCAGCCACAGGATGGGCATCATTGTGGTCTGGTATCTTGGGCTTGAGTTTTCTAAGGACTTGTCCTTCTTCATCTTCATCTTCTGCAACATTGGGCACTGGGGCCTTGTTCTTTTCAGCAGCTGGAATACTCCTAGTATTCCTCTTTGGAGCTTGCTTGGCCTTGGAGGCAGCTTTGGGTGCATCTTTGGGCTTGGATGTTGCAGCCCCTGACCTGATTGCATCTCCCATAAGCTTAGCTGCCTTAGGAGCTGGTGCAGCATCCTCTTCCTCTTCATCAGAATCCCTTCTCGTTGAGGGCTTTCCAAGGACCTTGGCAGTTGTGGTTCTAGCTCTGTTCTTTTTCTTATCCTGATCACCATCATCCTCTGATTCAATTATGAACTTCATGGTTGCACCAGTGGGGACTTTCTGAGGTTTTGATGGTGCTTCTTTCCTTGCAGGTGCCTCTTTGGGTTGAGCTTGAGCTGGCACTTGAGTGGACTTCCTGGCCTTTGGCATTGGAGTTCTCTTGGCAGGAACTTTCTTCTTCAGACCTAGCTTTGTGCTTTGTGCAGAGCCATACTCTTTCTTGAGCACCACTTTCTTGGAAGTGGCCTCATCCTCCTCAGCTTTGTAATCCTCATCCTCTGAGTCTGAGGTTCTCTTCCTCCTTTGCCTAGTTGCAGCCTTAGGCAAGTTGCTAGGAGTGCTTCTGCTCCCATCATCTGAAGTTGAGGGACTAGTGCCCTCACTCAAGTCCATCTGTTCTTCAGACCTGTTCTGGCTGTCACTCTGATCAAACATACTGCAAAAGTTGACTGCTGACCCTGTGAAGAGTTATAGATGAGATAGAATAGATGAGCATCACAAAATGCAAAGATTTTTGCAAAAGAATGATTCAAAAGTTCAGTTTTAATTTTCCGCAGAAAGCATTTCAGATCAACCGATTTTCAAACTCGGTGATACTGAAGCAGTTTTGGAACCTAAACTGATGATCTCGGTTGGACCAAGTTTCAGTTCGGTGGCACCGAGACTGCTAGGGTTTCACAGAATCCTCAAATCATTCGCACCGATTAGTAATTCTCAGTCAGACCAAGAGTCACTAGTGCAATGGCATACGCCAAATCGTGAGACCGAGTTTTTCAACTCAGTGGGTCCGAGATGGTTTCGGCGGAAACCTAACCCTAAAAATTTGAATCACATCTAAACTACGGACTATTTTGGTTGGATAGAAGAATCTCAATTGTGGCAAGAATCAATATGAAAACAATGTGCTAGGAATCAGATGTGGATAGCATAAGGATCAAGTCCATACCCTAACTTGGCGGTGGACTTGCTACGGCGGCAACGGCGGGGACGAATTTCATTGACGACGACGAAGACCAGCGACAGGAGGTTGCTGGCGGCGAGGAGATGATCTGGAGACCATGATGGCAGAGCGAGCTATTGCGCGGGCGAAGGGTTTTGGAGAAATTTCCAAACTTTTGCCCGTGGCTATACATAGCCCGACCCTATCGATGTGACCGAGTGGAACAACTCGGTGGCACCGAGATGCATAACTGTGTTCAGTTATAGCAAATCGGTGAGACCGAAAAGTTCAAATCGGTTGCACCGAGATTGAAAACTCAGATCAACTTGGTGATCTCGGTAGGACCAAAATGGAAGAATCGGTCAGACCGAGAATCACAAAGAGGTTTTGGAAGTTTAAGTCTATGACGAATCGGGGACTCCGAGTGCTCCTCACACAGAGTGGTTCGAATCTGACTTGATCAAATTTTATGATGTAGCATGAATAGAGTTTGAGATGAGAAAAGCATAGATAGCTAAAGAAGGTTCTTAGGCATTCTTGTCCATCCACTTGGCAAAAGGAAAAGAAACCAAACAATCAAAACAACAAGTGGATGTCCTTGAATGAGCAAAATATGCACCAACATGCTCACACAATAAGATAGCAAATGAAATATGTGGCAAAGCATGCAGAACCAATTCTAGTATCTATCAAGCAATTTGGCGATGACTAGGTCATCTATATATGAGTATATTGACTTAGGAGTCAAATGAGAACAGTTGATCATAGGTCATACTCATCGTTTAAGCTCAAGTGGGGTTACCACTTTTACATAAGGCATTAATGTGTTCACACCATTAGAGTTGCTTTGACTCAATTCTTAGAGTTAAGCTCCCCCTATATGTGAGATCCCCCCTTAGAGGGATGAACTAACCTTGGGTTTTGTCGATGATGACTTCATGTAGGTGTTGAAGATGTGGATGCTCAATGTTGGTGTAGATCATTTGGAGCAATCCTTTGGAGTGAGTTGCACTTTCAACTTACCTACATGGGTTAGTCCCACAAGGAACAAACAAGAATATCCATAGACATAGAGTGATGCACACACAAGATGATGTCAATGAAATCATTAGGTTACCTTGTCCCTTGTCTTACTAACATGAGGGTTTGTGACTCCTTGAACTAGTGCAAGATGTGGAAGTTGATTGCACTTGTTCTTGCCAAAATGATATGAGTGAAGAATGTTGGCGGAGTCACCCTCAAGAACTCTCTAGTTCTTCTTCTTCGGGATCCACATCATCTTGATGGGAATCCTTGGAGTTGTAGTTGTACTTGATGAAGTAGAACTTGACGTAGTCTTGGGGACCCACTTGAACGAGGCTTGGGTGCTTCTTCAAATGCATCAATCTCTTCTTGAAGCTTGTCCTTGCCTTTGTTCTTGTGGTCTTGTGGTGGAAGATCATCTTGAGCTTGTGTTCCTTTGAAGGAAGTAGGATCATACTTCTCTTGTTGAGGAACAAACTTCGTCTTGGGGTATTGATCTTCTTCCCACTCAACTCCATTGGCATTGAACTTTCGTTCAAAACCAACACCTTGATTCTTCCGGTGCCTTCCTTGCTTGCGTACAATTTCCTCGAATTGCTTACTCCCGGCAAGGCTCTTGTAAACACCTTTCTCTATAATTCCCTTCAATAAGCTATTTTCTTGCTCAAGTGTAACTTGGCTAAGAGAATCATTAGTGGAATCAAGAGAACTACTAGAAGCAACAATATTGGATTTGACATTATTATTGTTACTACTAGAGGAAGTATCTTTCTTGTACTTGTTACTAGACTTGACTTGAGGCATGTAAGTAGATAAGAGTAAACACTTGGAAATGTAAGAAGAACTTTTCTTGCGAAGATCATCATTGATTGCTTTTAATAACTCATGCTCTTGCTCAAGATTGAGCTTTTCAAAGCGTAACTTCTCATGAGCCCTTAAAAGTTCTCAATGATCTTCGTAGATAGTTTCATGAGCTAACTTAAGAGAGTTTAATTCTTTAGTTAGAAGCTCAATCTTCTCCTTATCATTGTCATTCGTTTTAGCATGATTAGCATGATTAATTGGCATTTCATCATAGTATTCATCACTAGAGTTGTCAACAAGTAAATCATCATCCACAAGCAAGTCATCTTCATCACTATTGAAATCAACATACTCGGGATGTGTTACCTTTGGACCTTTGGCCATGAATCATCTTCCAACACCTTCATTTGGTGAATAAAATATGTCATAGGAGTTGGTTGACACAAGTGCTAGACCGGCAACACCTTCATCTTGAGTATATTCGGAGTCGGAGTGATAGCTTCTCTCGGAGTGATTGTCGGAGTCGGAGCCGGATACCCATTCACCAACATGAGCTTGATGTCTTTGTTTTGTGTAGCTCCTTGATGACTTGTCCTTCCTTTCCGAATCCTTGCTTCTCCGTGAGGGTCTTCGTTCATAACGATCATCTCTACTCCTCCTCTCTCTTGGTGGTGATTCTTCTCTTTTGCTCCTTCTTCTTGGAGAATCTTCTCTTCTTTTGTAGGGTGCCGTACACTCATTGGAGTAGTGTCCGGGTCTCCCACAATTGTAGCAATTGCGCTCATGGCTAGAAGATCTCTTGTCATTGTAAGACCTTGATTTGGAGCTTCTTTCTTTGCTTCTACTCTTGTAGAATTTGTTGAAGTTCTTCACCATTAAGCTCAATTCTTCATTGAAGGTTGGTTTCTCACTTGATGATGTGGGGGCTTCACTTGAGGCTTTGTAAGCACCACTTGACTTGTTGTGAAGTTCCTCCTTATCCTTGTGTGACATCTCATGAGCAACAATCCTTCCAATGACTCTCGTTGGCTTGAGATCTTTGTAGTTTGGCATCATATGAATCAATGTGCACACGGTATCATACTTTCCATCCAATGCTCTTAAGATCTTCTTAATGATGAATTTGTCAGTCATCTCTTCACTCCCTAAGCCGGCAATCTCATTTGTGATAAGAGCAAGCCTAGAGTACATTTCAGCGACACCTTCACCATCCTTCATTTTGAACTTGTCAAGCTGACTTTGGAGCACATCCAACTTGGATTCCTTGACGGACTCGGTACCTTCATGCATATCAATCAAAGTATCCAAAATTTCCTTTGCATTCTCAAGACGGCTGATTTTGTTGAATTCTTCGGGGCACAATCCGTTGAAGATGATATCACAAGCTTGAGCGTTGTATTGCAGCATCTTCAATTCTTCCGCATTAGCTTCACGGTTCGGTTCTCTCCCATCGAAAAATTCACCTTGCAAGCCAATACAAATAATTGCCCAAACGGCGGGGTTATGTCCAAGAATATGCATTTTCATCTTATGCTTCCAACTAGCAAAATTAGTACCATCAAAGTAAGGACCTCTACGGTGATAATTTCCCTCGCTAGACGCCATACTCTCCTAGGTTGTGAAACCAAGGCTATGACCACCAAAAGCTATGGAAATCAAAGCAAATGGAGACCAAAGCTCTGATACCACTTGTAGGACCTTGAAGTATGTCTAGAGGGGGGGGGGTGATTAGACTACTTGACCAATAAAAACTTAACCTTTTCCCAGTTTTAGAGTTTGGCAGATTTTAGCTACTTTAGGACAAGTCAAGCAATCATCACACAATTCAAGCAAGCATGCAAAGAATATATAGGCAGCGGAAATTAAAGCATGCAACTTGCAAGAAATTAAAGGGAAGGGTTTGGAGGATTCAAACGCAATTGGAGACACGGATGTTTTTGGCATGGTTCCGATAGGTGGTGCTATCGTACATCCACGTTGATGGAGACTTCAACCCACGAAGGGTAACGGCTGCGCGAGTCCACGAAGGTCTCCACCCAAGAAGGGTCCACAAAGAAGCAACCTTGTCTATCCCACCATGGCCGTCGCCCACGAAGGACTTGCCTCACTAGCGGTAGATCTTCACGAAGTAGGCGATCTCCTTGCCCTTACAAACTCCTTGGTTCAACTCCATAATCTTGTCGGAGGCTCCCAAGTGACACCTAGCAAATCTAGGAGATACCACTCTCCAAGAAGTAACAAATGGTGCGTTGATGATGAACTCCTTGCTCTTGTGCTTCAAATGATAGTCTCCCCAACACTCAACTCTTTCTCAATGGGTTTGGATCTGGTGGAAAGAAGATTTGAGTGGAAAGCAACTTGGGGAAGGCTAGAGATCAAGATTCATATGGTATGAATGGAATATCTTGGCCTCAACACATGAGTAGGTGGTTCTCTCTCAGAAATGGTAAGTTGGAAGTGTAGGTTCGTTCTGATGACTCTCTCCACAAATGAAGAGGAGGTGTAGGGGTATATATAGCCTCCACACAAAATCTAACCGTTACACACAATTTACCAAACTCGGTGGGACCGAATTGTTAAACTCGGTCGGACCGATTTAGTAAACCTAGTGACCGTTTGTGATTTTCGGTGGGATCGACATGCATCTCGGTGAGACCGATTCGGTTAGGGTTAAGGCATAACGTAATCTCGGTAAGATCGATTACACAAACTCGGTGAGACCGATTTGGTAATAAGCTTTCCAGAGAGTTGGTCAGGTAAACTCGGTGGGACCGATTTGCTCTTTTCGGTGAGACCGAAATGTTACAAAAAGGAAACAGAGAGTTTACATTGCAATCTCGGTGGGACCGATCGCTCACTTTGGTTAGACCGAAACGTTACGAAGGGGAACAGAGAGATTGCAACCCCATCTCGGTGAGACTGAGATCCCTATCGGTAAGACCGATTTGCTTAGGGTTTGTGGCAGTGGCTATGACTTTTGGAATCGGTGGCGCCGGATAGGAAGTTTCGGTGTGACCGATTTTGGCTTTGGGTTTAGGTCATTTGTGGATGTGGGAAAGTAGTTGAGGGTTTTGGAGCATATCACTAAGCACATTGAAGCAAGAGGCTCATTAAGCAACACCTCATCCCTCCTTGATAGTATTGGCTTTTCCTATAGACTCAATGTGATCTTGGATCACTAAAATGTAAAATGAAGAGTCTTGAGCTTTTGAGCTTGAGCCAATCCTTTGTCCTTAGTATTTTGAGGGATCCACTTTCATCATCCATGCCATGCCATTCATTGAGCTTTCCTGAAATAATAGTCTTGGAATAGTATTAGCTCAATGAGCTATATGTTGTTATTAATTACCAAAACCACCTAGGGATAGTTGCACTTTCAGCCACGTAAAACTTGCAACAACAAAGTAGAGGACGTCTAACTTGTTTTTGCAGGGTATGTTGTGATGTGATATGGTCAAGACGTGGTATGATATATGTTGATGTATGAGATGATCATGTTTTGTAAAAAGTTCATGACTTGCATGTCGATGAGTACGACAACCGACAGGAGCCTTAAGGTTGTCTTTAATTTATTGTATGACCTACGTGTAAATCACTAAGTGCCATGTAATTGCTTTACTTTATCGCTATGCGTTAGCAATAGTTGTAGAAGCAATAGTTGGTGAGACGACCCTAATGCAACAATGGAGATCAAGGTGTCGCGTCGGTGACGATGGAGATCATGTTATTGCTTTGGAGATGGAGATCAAAAGCACACGATGATGATGGCCATACCATGTCACATATTTTGATTGCATGTGATGTTTAACCTTTATGCATCTTATTTTTCTTACTACGACGGTGGCATTATAAGACAATCCCTTCACTTAATTTCAAGATAAAAGTGTTCTCCCCAAGTATGCACCGTTGCTAAAGTCCGTCGTTTCGAAGCACGTCGTGATGATCAGATTGTTGGAAATATGCCCTAGAGGCAATAATAAAGTGGTCATTATTATATATCCTTGTTCATGATAATCGTTTATTATCCGTGCTATAATTGTATTGACTGGAAACTCAAATACATGTGTGGATAAATAGACAACAACATGTCCCTAGTAAGCCTCTACCGGACTAGCTCGTTGATCAAGGATGGCTATGGTTTCCTAGCCATGGACATGAGTTGTCATTCGATAACGGGATCACATCATTAGGAGAATGATGTGATGGACAAGACCCAAACTATGAACGTAGCATATGATCATAGCAAGTTTATTGATATCGTTTTCCTGCATGTTAAGTATATGTTCCTATGACCATGAGATCATGCAACTCACTGACACCGGAGGAGTGCCTTGTGTGTACCAGACGTTGCAACGTAACTAGGTGACTATAAAGGTGCTCTAGATGTATCTCCAAGGGTGTCTATTGAGTTGGCATGGAACAAGACTGGGATTTGTCACTTCGTATGACGGAGAGGTATCTCAGGGCCCACTCGGTAATACAACATCACAATAAGCTTGCAAGCAATTTGACCAATGAGTTAGTCACGATATCTTGTATTACGAAACGAGTAAAGAGACTTGCCGGTAACGAGATTGAACTAGGTATGGAGATACCGACGATCGAATCTCGGGCAAGTAACATACCAATAGACAAAGGAAATTGCATACGAGATTAGCTGAATCCTTGACATCGAGGTTTGACCGATAAGATCTTCGTAGAATATGTAGGAACCAATATGGGCATCCAGGTCCCGCTATTGGTTATTGACCATAGAGGTGTCTCGGTCATGTCTGCATAGTTCTCGAACCTGCAGGGTCTACACACTTAATGTTTGGTGATGGTATAAGTATAGTTGAGTCATTATGGTGGTTACCGAAGGTTGTTCGGAGTCTCGGATGAGATCCCGGACATGACGAGGAACTCCAGAATGGTCTGGAGGTGACGATTGATATGTTGGACAAAGGGTATTGTAGTCCAGAATTGTTCCAAGGGTAACGGGTGATGACCAGCGTC
>NC_041391.1:277209398-277281299 GCF_002162155.2 Triticum dicoccoides
GGGGCATGGGCCAAGGGGAGTGGGCAAACCAGCCCACTAAGGGGCTGAGCGCCCCCTCACCCCATCTCACGTAACTAGGAGGGTTGGGGGCGCCCCCTAGGGCTTCCCACCTCCCGGCTTGGGGGGCAAGTCACCCTAGGGGAGATCCCATCTGCCCTGGTCGCCCCCCTTGGGGAAACCCTAGGGGCGCCACCCCCTCCTCCCTTCCCCTATATATAGAGAGGTAGAGGGCAACCGCACCCTAGAGCACATCTCCATGCCACGGTGCTGCCTCTCCTTTCCCTCGCATCCCTCTTCATCTCCGTAGTGCTTAGCGAAGTTATGCTAAGATTCCGCCACCACCACCGCCACCACGCCATCATGTTGCCGGAGGACTCGAGCTACTACTTCACCATCGCTCACTGTATCGAGGAGGTGAAGGCGTCATCAAGCCGTACGTGTGTTGAACGCGGAGGTGCCATCCGTTCGGCACCTGGATCGGGAGTTCACGGGACGGATCGTGATTGGGTCGCGAAGACGTTCGACTACATCAATCGCGTTTCTTAATGCTTCCGCTTAGCGATCTACAAGGATATGTATATCCAATCTCTCCTCTCATAGATGGTCATCTCCTAGATTGGATCTTGGTGTGCGTAGGAAATTTTTTGTTTCCCATGCAACGTTCCCCAATAGTGGTATCAAAGCTAGGTCTATGCGTAGACGACATCACGAGTAGAACACAAAGGAGTTTGTGGGCGTTGATATTCAGATTGCTTCCTTCTTTGGTCTTTTCTTGATTCGGCGGTATTGTGGGATGAAGCGGCCCGGACCAACTTTACATGTCCACGTACATGAGACCGGTTCCATTGACAGACATGTGAGTTTGTTGCATAAAAATGGCTGGCGGGTGTCCATCTCTCCTCCCTTAGTTGAATCAAATTCAACAAAGGCGGTCCTTGTAGAAGGTTAAATAGCAACTTGCATATCACTGTTGTGGCTTTGCGTAGGTAAGAATCGTTCTTGCTAGATACCCATAACAGCCACATAAAACATGCAACAACAATTAGAGGACGTCTAACTTGTTTTTGCAGGGTATGTTGGTGATATGATATGGCCAAAGACATGATGAGATATATTTGATGTATGCGATGATCATGTTTGTAATAGTTTATATCAACTTGCATGTTGATGCATACGACAATCGGCAGGAGCCATAGGGTTGTCTTTAATTATTGTATGACCTGCATGTCAATCATTAAGCGCCATGTAATTCTTTACTTTATCACTAAGCGGTAGCAATAGTAGTAGAAGCATGGTTGGCATGACAACCCCGATGGCGACACGATGATGGAGATCATGGTGTCATGCCGGTGACGACGGAGATCATGCCAGTGCTTTGGAGATGGAGATCAAAGCACAAGTTGATGGCCTATCATGTCACTTATGATTTGCATGTGATGTTAATCCTTTTATGCATCTTATTTTGCTTAGGACAACGGTAGCATTATAAGGTGACCCCTCGCTAAAAGTTCAAGATAAAATTGTGTTCTCCCCAAGTGTGTACAGTTGCAAAAGTTCGTCGTTTCGAAGCACCATGTGATGATCGGGTGTGATAGACTCTATGTTCACATACAACGGGTGCAAGCTAGTGTTTCACATGCGGAACACTCGGGTTAAACTTGACGAGCCTAGCATGTATAGACATGGCCTCCGAACACAAGAGACCGAAAGGTCAAACATGAGTCATATAGCAGATATGATCAGAATGGAGATGTTCACAATTGAAACCACCTCATCTCACGTGATGATCGGACTTGGGCTGGTAAATTTGGATCGTGTTACACTCGGACAACCGGAGGGATGTTGATTTGAGTGGGAGTTCTTAGGTAATATGCTTAATTGAACTCATTATCATGAACAATAGTCTAAAGTTGTCTGTGCAAATTTATGTTGTAGATCAATGGCTCACGCAATAGCTCCCCTGAATTTCAATGTGTTCCTAGAGAAAGCTAAGCTGAAAGATGATGGAAGTAACTTTGTGGACTGGGCCCGTAATCTGAGGATTCTCACGGCTTCACATAAGTCTTATGTCCTCGATGCACTGCTTGGTGCATCATGATGACCCACAAGTGTAGGGGATCTATCGTAGTCCTTTCGTTAAGTAAGAGTGTCGAACCCAATGAGGAGCAAAAGGAAATGACAAGCGGTTTTCAGTAAGGTATTCTCTGCAAGCACTGAAGTTATCGGTAACAGATAGTTTTGTGATAATCGTAACGGGTAACAAGTAACAAAAGTAAATAAAGTGTAGCAAGGTGGCCCAATCCTTTTTGTAGCAAAGGACAAGCTTGGACAAATTCTTATATGAAGGAAAACGCTCCCGAGGACACATGGGAATTATCGTCAAGCTAGTTTTCATCACGCTCATATGATTCACGTTCATTACTTTGATAATTTGATATGTGGGTGGACCGATGCTTGGGTACTGCCCTTTCTTGGACAAGCATCCCACTTATGATTAACCCCTATTGCAAGCATCCGCAACTACAAAAGAAGTATTAAGGTAAACCTAACCATAGCATGATACATGTGGATCCAAATCGCCCCTTACGAAGCAACTCATAAACTAGGGTTTAAGCTTCTGTCACTCTAGCAACCCATCATCTACTTATTACTTCCCAATGCCTTCCTCTAGTCCCAAACAATGTGAAGTGTCATGTAGTCGACGTTCACATAACACTACTAGAGGAAAGACAACATACATCTCATCAAAATATCAAAGGAATACCAAATTCACATGACTACTTATAGCAAGACTTCTCCCATGTCCTCAGGAACAAAAGTAACTACTCACAAATCATATTCATGTTCATAATCAGAGGGGTATTAATATGCATATAGGATCTGAACATATGATCTTCACCGAATAAACCAACTAGCATCAACTACAAGGAATAATCAACACTACTAGCAACCCACAGGTACCAATCTGAGGTTTTTGGGACAAAGATTGGATACAAGAGATGAACTAGGGTTTGGGAGGAGATGCTGCTGGTGAATATGTTGATGGATATTGACCCCCTCCCGCTGAGAGGATCGATGGTGATGATTTCCCCCTCCCGCAGGGATGTTTCCCTGGCAAAACAGCTCCGCCGGAGCCCTAGATTGTTTCCGCCAAGGTTTCGCCTCGTGGCGTCGGTGTTTCGTCCCGAAAGCTTGCTTATGATTTTTTCGAGGGTAAAAGACTTCATATAGCAGAAGCTGGGCACCGGAGGCCTGCCAGGGGGCCCACGAGGCAGGGGGCGCGCCCCCACCCTCATGGACGGTGGGTGGTCCCCCTCTGGTATTTTTTTCGCTTAGTATTTTTTATTAATTCCAAAAATAATTTCCGTGGAGTTTCAGGACTGTTGGAGTTGTGCAGAATAGGTCTCTAATATTTGCTCCTTTTCCAGCCCAGAATTCTAGCTGCCGGCATTCTCCCTCTTCGTGTAAACCTTGTAAAATAAGAGAGAATAGGCATAAGTATTGTGATATAACGTGTAATAACAGCCCATAATGCAATAAATATTGATATAAAAGCATGATGCAAAATGGACGTATCAACTCCCCCAAGATTAGACCTCGCTTGTCCTCAAGCGGAAGCCGATAACTAAAAATATGTCCACATGTTTAGAGATAGAGGTGTCGATAAAATAAAATACGGACATGAGGGCATCATGATCATTCTTATAACAACAACACACACACACACACACACACACACACACACACACACATATATATATATTGTCATATGATTTCTTATGCTAAAGTGACAATCTATTCACAATGTCAAGTATGAATCAAAAACTTCAATGAAAACTAACAAACTATAATCTCGATCACTGAAGCAATTGCAATTTATCATAACATCGGAAAGATTCTATATAAGAGCTTTTCAGAAGTCCACATACTCAACTATCATTTAGTCTTTCACAATTGCTAAACTCACGCAATACTTATGGGTATGAAGTTTTAATCGGACACAGAGAAATATAGGGGCTTATAGTGTTGCCTCCCAACCTTTTACCTCAAGGGTAATGTCAACAATAATAGTTCATGCTAACTTACATGCAATTGGATATATATATATATATACATATATATATATATATATATATATATATATATATATATATATATCAGGATCTTTCCAACACAAGGTGCTTGCCAAAGGATAAAATGTAAAAAAAGGAAAGGTGAAGATCACCATGACTCTAGTAAAAGGTATAAGACAAAAGTAAAAGATAGGCCCTTCGCAGAGGGAAGTAGAGGTTTTCATGTACTTTTATGGTTGGACGCACAAAATCTTAATGCAAAAGAACGTCACTTTATATTGCCACTTGTGATATGGACCTTTATTATGTAGTCCGTCGCTTTTATTTCTTCCATATCACAAGATCGTATAAAGCTTATTTTCTCCACACTAATAAGTCATACATATTTAGAGAGCAATTTTTATTGCATACAACAATGACAACTTACTTGAAGGATCTTACTCAATCCATAGGTAGGTATGGTGGACTCTCATGGCAAAACTGGGTTTAAGGATATTCAGAAGCACAAGTAGTATCTCTACTTGGTGCAAAGAATTTGGCTAGCATGAGGTGGAAAGGCAAGCTCAACATGTTGGATGATCCATGACAATATACTTTATTTCGGATATAAGAAAACATAACCCATTACATTGTCTTCCTTGTCCAACATCAACTCTTTAGCATGGCATATTTTAATGAGTGCTCACAATCATAAAAGATGTCCAAGATAGTATATTTATATGTGAAAACCTCTCTTTCTTTATTACTTCCTATTAATTGCAACAATGACCAAAACTATGTTTGTGAGCTCTCAACAACTTTTATTCATCATACTCTTAATATGTGAAGTCATTACTCTGCATAAGATCCATATGATCTCTTTTATTTCTTTTTATTCTTTCTTTTATTCCCTCAAGATCGAAGTAAGATAATCAATCCCTTGACTCAACACTAATCTTTATTATATATAACTCACGGACTCGATTACATAGAGGGATCATAAAGCAAAACTCAAAACTAGATCATTCTAAAACTTTATTCTACTAGATCAAGATATTACCAAAAGGATCAAACTAAGAAAAACGGTAAAGATAGGAGTGTGATGGTGATACGATACCGCGGCACCTCCCCCAAGCTTGGCAGTTGCCAAGGGGAGTGCCCATACCCATGTGATTATGTCTCCTTTGCTAGTGAAGAAGGTGGTGGTGATGATGAATAATCGTACACCGAGCATAGGAGCTCCTCCAGTTTGCGGATAATGCCCTTGAGTGCGGTGATATGCTCCTTCAACAAAATATTTTCACGTGTGTGATACTTGTTTTGTATGCGAGCTAACTCAATCATCTTGAAAGCTTCAATCTCAATTGGGGTAAGAAGGTTGTGATGAGGTTGAAGGATGTCTTCTTCTTCTGCTGTCGGAGCTTGATCCTCCATGACTGATACGTCTCCATCGTATCTATAATTTTTGATTGTTCCATGCCAATATTATACAACTTTCATATACTTTTGGCAACTTTTTATACTATTTTTGGGACTAACATATCGATCCAATGCCCAGTGCCAGTTCCTGTTTGTTGCATGTTTTTTTGTTTCATAGAAAATCCATATCAAACAGAGTCCAAACGGGATAAAAACTGACGGAGATTATTTTTGGAATATTTATGAATTTTGGGAAGTGGAATGAACGCGAGACGATGCTCGAGGGGCCCACAAGGCAGGGGGCGCGCCCCTAACCCTCGTGGACACCCCGTAAGGAAGTTGTTGCCCTTCTTTCGCTGCAAGAAAGCTAATATCCGGAGAAAAATCGTGTTCAAAGTTTCAATCCAATCGGAGTTACGGATCTCCGAGAATATAAGAAACGGTGAAAGGGCAGAATTAGGAACGCAGAAACAGAGAGAGACAGAGAGACAGATCCAATCTCGGAGGAGCTCTCACCCCTCCCACGCCATGTAGACCATGGACTAGAGGGGAAACCCTTCTCCCATCGAGGGAGAAGGTCAAGGAAGAAGAAGAAGAAGGGGGGTTCTCTCCCCCTCTCTCCCGGTGGCGCCGGAACACCGCCGGGGCCATCATCATCACCGCGATCTACACCAACACCTCTGTCATCTTCACCAATATCTCCACCTTCCCCCATCTATCTACAGCGGTCCACTCTCCCGCAACCTGTTGTACCCTCTACTTGAACATGGTGCTTTATGCTTCATATTATAAACCAATGATGTGTTGCCATCCTATGATGTCTGAGTAGATTTTCGTTGTCCTATCGGTAATTGGGAATTGCTATGATTGGTTTAATTTGCTTGTGGTTATGTTGCTATCCTTTGGTGCCCATCATATGAGCGCGCACGTGGATCACACCATAGGGTTAGTTGTATGTTGATAGGACTATGTATTGGAGGGCAAGAGTGATAGAAGCTTCAACCTAGCATAGAAATTGATGCATACGGGATTGAAGGGGGACCAATATATCTTAATGCTATGGTTGGGTTTTACCTTAATGAACGTTAGTAGTTGCGGATGCTTGCTAATAGTTCCAGTCATAAGTGCATAGAATTCCAAGTCAGGGATGACATGCTAGCAGTGGCCTCTCCCATAAAACTTGCTATCGGTCTAGTAAAGTAGTCAATTGCTTAGGGACAATTTCGCAACTCCTACCACCACTTTTCCACACTCGCTATACTAAATTTATTGCTTCTTTACCTAAACAGCCCCTAGTTTTTATTTACGTGCTCTTTGTATTCTTGCAAACCTATCCTATCACACCTACAAAGTACTTCTAGTTTCATACTTGTTCTAGTAAAGCGAATGTTAAGCGTGCGTGGAGTTGTATCGGTGGTCGATAGAAATTGAGGGAATATTTGTTCTACCTTTAGCTCCTCGTTGGGTTCGACACTCTTACTTATCGAAAGAGGCTACAATTGATCCCCTATACTTGTGGGTTATCAAGACCTTTTTCTGGCGCCGTTGCTGGGGAGTTATAGCATGGTGTGAATATTCTCGTGTGTGCTTGTTTTCTTTATCACTAAGTAATTTTTATTTGCCGTTCTAAGTTGTTCTCTATCTTTATTTATGGATATGGAACATGAAATACCAAAAAAAATTAGGTGTACTTGCTACTCATGGAGATGGGGAACCTCCTAAAACCCTCGATGCTCATTATGTGAAAGATATTATGTACTGCTTTGGTAATCCTGAGAAAACCCCATTCAACTTTATAATGGGAGTAACATTGGATCAACCTGAATACTTTAGGGATTATCACTTGACTCAAAAAGGGAAACTATTATGGGATCAAGTTCATATGTTGCATTGGTATGCTCGGGAACTGTGCTTGAGATATGATTATACTTGTTGCTCTAGGATGAAGGCTCCACACCTCCCCTTTTCATGCGAATTTAATGACAATAAAACCTCAGCTTCTTATGCTAATGGTATATATGATTACTATGATGTAGAACAAATAGAAGAATTCGTTGCTTTTATGGGTGCTTATGAAATTGAATCTTTGTTTAAAGTGTGTGAAAATCTTTATGATGCTGCTTACAGACCTGAAAATTTAGCTATCCTTAAATATTGCTATGAGAATTATAAATACAATTATGATATTGATGAATTTATTGAGAAAGTCTCCGCTGTCCAAGAAGAGACTAATATTTTGCAGGAATCTATGGAAGAAGAAATTGATGAAACTGTGAGCTCATTGGATGAAAAAGATGAGGAGGAGAGCGAAGAACAAAAGGAGGAAGAGTGGATTGATCACCCGTGCCCACCTTCTAATGAGAGTAACTCTTCAACTCTTACATTGTTTAATTTCCCTTCGTGCTTACCGAAGGATGATTGCTATGATGATTGTTATGATCCCGTTGATTCTCTTGAAATACCCCTTTTTGATGATGCTTGCTATGTTTGTGGCCATGATGCCAATATGAATGATGCTTATGGAGATGAACTTGCTATAGTTCCTTATGTTAAACATGAAATTGTTGCTATTGCACCCACACATAATAGTCCTATTATCTTTTTGAATTCTCCAAACTACACTATATCAGAGAAGTTTGCTGTTATTAAGGATTATGCTGATAGGTTGCATTTTACCGTTGCACATGATGATTTTGATAGATATAATATGCATGTGCTTGCTGCTCCAACTTGCAATTATTATGAGAGAGGAACTACATCTCCGCCTCTTTATGTTTCCAACACGATAGAATTGCAAGAAACTGCTTATTCTATGCATTGGCCTTTACTTGGTGTGCATGAATTGTTCTTTTATGACATGTCAATGCATAGGAAGAGAGTTAGACTTTGTTGTTGCATAATATATGTTACTTTGTGCTCACTACTAAATCACAAATCATTGTTAATTAAAATTGGCTTTGATATACCTTGGGATCCGGGTGGATCCATTACTTGAGCACTATATGTCTAGCTTAATGGCTTTAAAGAAAGCGCTGCCAGGGAGACAACCCAGAAATTTTAGAGAGTCATTTATTTCTGTTTTGTGCTTTCATAAAGTTTAAAAACAAAAAAGTAAAGAGGGAAACCCAAAACTTTTTCAAAAAGAAAAGCGAAAGTGAGAAAGACAAGCATTGTTAAAGTGGGAGCTAGCCTTGAACTTTGTTCATGCTCACGGAAACTTTGTGAATCTTGATTACAGAAACTTTTCAACAAAAATAATTATCCCCTTGTACAATTCTATTATATAATAAAAATAATGTGCCAAGGTTTGCCTTTAGGATGTTTACAATGCTTGTTGGTTTGTGCGGTGCAGGACCGAAACTTTGGCTGTAATGCGGGATTTTACATTTTTTACTGGAACATAAAACGGTTCTGAAACTTTTTGCACTGTCTTTATATATAAATATTTTATTTTTCCTAATTTTGGCAGAATTGTTTGAGTACCAGAAGTATGGTGAATGTTCAGATTACTACAGACTGCCCTGTTTAAGACAGATTCTGTTTTTGATGCATAGTTTGCTTGTTTTGATGAAACTATCAATTTCTATCAGTGGATTAAGCCATGGAAAAGTTATATTAGAGTAGCTAAAATGCAAAAACAAAATATGAATTGGTTTGCATCAGTACTTAGAGTAGTGATTTGCTTTATTATACTAACGGATCTTACCGAGCTTTCTGTTGAGTTTTGTGTGGATGAAGTGTTCGAAGATCGAGGAGGTCTCGATGTGAGAAGAAGAAGAAGAGGCAAGAGCTCAAGCTTGGGGATGCCCAAGGCACCCCAAGTAAATATTCAAGGAGACTCAAGCGTCTAAGCTTGGGGATGCCCTGGAAGGCATCCCATCTTTCTTCAACAAGTATCAGTATGTTTTCGGATTCGTTTCATTCATGTGATATGTGCAAACTTGGAGCGTCCTTTGCGTTTAGTTTTCACTTTTATTTTATGCACCATGCCGGTATGAGATAGTCTATGGTTGATTTATAGAATGCTCATTGCACTTCACTTAAATCTTTTGAGTATGGCTTTATAGAATGCTTCATGTGCTTCACTTATATCATTTGAAGTTTGGATTGCTTGTTTCTCTTCACATAGAAAACCGCCATTTGTAGAATGCTCTTTTGCTTCACTTATATTTGCTAGAGCGTGGGCATATATTTTGTAAAAAGAATTAAGTTCTCTTGCTTCACTTATATCTATTTAGAGAGATGACAGGAATTGGTCATTCACATGGTTAGTCAAAAAATCCTACATAAAACTTGTAGATCACTGAATATGATATGTTTGATTCCTTGCAATAGTTTTGCGATATAGAGATGATAATATGTGGGAGGTTCTAGTAAATGGTTGTGTTTAGTAAGAATATTGGTGTTAAGGTTTGTGATTCCCGAAGCATGCACGTATGGTCTCATAACTATGTAACCAAATTGGCGCGCATTGTATTTTGATTGTTTATCTTTGCGTGAAAGTCGGGCGCGCGCGATGGTTAACTCCTACCAACCTCCCCCCTAGGAGTATGCATAGTAGTACTTTGCTTTGAGGGATAATAAACTTTTGCAATAAGTATATGAGTTCTTTATGACTAATGTGAGTCCATGGATTATATGCACTCTTACCTTTCCGCAATTTGCTAGCCTCTATGGTACCATGCATTGCCCTTTCTCACCTCGAGAGTTGGTGCAAACTTTGCCAGTGCATCCAAACCCCGTGATACGATACGCTCTATCACACATAAGCCTCCTTATATCTTCCTCAAAACAGCCACCATACCTACATATCATGGCATTTCCATAGCCATTCCGAGATATATTGCCATGCAACTTCCATCATCATCATATACATGACTTGAGCATTCATTGTCATATAGCTTTGCATGATCGTAAGACAGCTAGCATGATGTTTTCATGGCTTGTCCGTTTTGATATCTTTGCTATGCTAGATCATTGCACATCCTGGTACACTGCCAGAGGCATTCATATAGAGTCATATTTTGTTCTAGTATCAAGTTGTAATGTTGAGTTGTAAGTAAATAAAAGTGTGATGATCATCATTATTAGAGCATTGTCCCATGTGAGGAAAGGATGATGGAAGCTATGATTCCCTCACAAGTTGGGATGAGTCTCCTGACTTTATGAAAAATTAAAGAGGCCAAAGAAGCCCAAATAAAAAGAAGAGGCCAAAGAAGCCCACCAAAAAAGGGAAAATAAAAAAATAAGAGAAAAAGAGAGAAGGGGCAATGCTACTATCCTTTTACACACTTGTGCTTCAAAGTAGCACCATGTTCTTCATAGAGAGAGTCTCCTATGCTTTCACTTTCATATACTAGTGGGAATTTTTCATTATAGAGCTTGGCTCGTATATTCCGATGATAGGCCTCCTCAAATGCCCGAGGTCTTCATGAGCAAGCAAGTTGGATGCACACCCACTTAGTTTCAGAGCTTTCATACACTTATAGCTCTAGTGCATCCGTTGCATGGCAATCCATACTCCTCGCATTGACATCAATTGACGGGCATCTCCATAGCCTGTTGATTAGACACATCGATGTGATACTTTCTCCCTTTTTGTGTTCTCCACACAACCTCCACCATCATACTCTATTCCACCTGTAGTGCTATATCCATGGCTTGCACTCATGTATTGTGTGAGGGTTGAAAAAGCTGAAGCGCGTTAAAAAGTATGAACCAATTGCTTGGCTGACAACAGGATGGGCATGAGAGGTACCTTGTGTTAAGAAAAGGGAGCATAAAAGACTATATGATTTTGTAGGATAACGTTCTTTAGCATTGATATTTTGAAAGACATGATTGTTTGTTGGGATGCTTGAGTATTAAATTCTTTTATGTCAAATGATACACTATTGCTTTGAATCACTCGTGTCTTAATATTCATGCCATGATCAGATATATGATCAAAATTATGCTAGGTAGCATTCCACATCAAAAATTATCTTTTTTATCATTTACCTACTCAAGGACGAGCAGGAATTAAGCTTGGGGATGCTGATTGTCTCCGTCGTATCTATAATTTTTGATTGTTCCATGCCAATATTATACAACTTTCATATACTTTTGGCAACTTTTTATACTAGTTTTGGGACTAACATATTGATCCAGTGCCCAGTGCCAGTTCCTGTTTGTTGCATGTTTTTTGTTTCGCAGAAAATCCATATCAAATGGAGTCCAAATGGGATAAAAACTGACGGAGATTATTTTTGGAATATTTATGAATTTTGGGAAGTGGAATCAATGCGAGACGATGCTCGAGGGGCCCACAAGGCAGGGGCGCGCCCCAGGGGGGTGGGCGCGCCCCTGACCCTCGTGGACACCCCGTAAGGCGGTTGTTGCCCTTCTTTCGCCGCAAGAAAGCTAATATCCGAAGAAAAATCATGTTCAAAGTTTCAATCCAATCGGAGTTACGGATCTTCGGGAATATAAGAAACGGTGAAAGGGCAGAATCAGGAATGCAAAAACAGAGAGAGACAGAGAGATAGATCCAATCTCGGAGGGGCTCTCACCCCTCCCACGCTAAGGGTACCACGGACCAGAGGGGAAACCCTTCTCCCATCTAGGGAGAAAGTCAAGGAAGAAGAAGAAGAAGCGGGGCTCTCTTCCCCTATCTCCCGGTGGTGCCGGAACACCACTGGGGCCGTCATCATCACCGCGATCTACACCAACACCTCCGTCATCTTCACCAACATCTCCATCACCTTCCCCCATCTATCTACAGTGGTCCACTCTCCCACAACCCGCTGTACCCTCTACTTGAACATGGTGCTTTATGCTTCATATTATTATCCAATGATGTGTTGCCATCCTATGATGTCTGAGTAGATTTTCGTTGTCCTATCGATAATTGGTGAACTGCTATGATTGGTTTAATTTTCTTGTGGTTATGTTGCTGTCCTTTGGTGCCCATCATATGAGCGCGCGCATGGATCACACCATAGGGTTAGCTGTATGTTGATAGGACTATGTATTGGAGGGCAAGAATGACAGAAGCTTCGACCTAGCATAGAAATTGATGCATACGGGATTGAAGGGGGACCAATGTATCTTAATGCTATGGTTGGGTTTTACCTTAATGAATGTTAGTAGTTGAAGATGCTTGCTAATAGTTCCAATCATAAGTGCATAGAATTCCAAGTCAGGGATGACATGCTAGCAGTGGCCTCTCCCACATAAAACTTGCTATCGGTCTAGTAAAGTAGTCAATTGCTTAGGGACAATTTCGCAACTCCTACCACCACTTTTCCACACTCGCTATACTAAACAACCCCTAGTTTTTATTTACGTGCTCTTTATATTCTTGCAAACCTATCCTATCACACCTACAAAGTACTTCTAGTTTCATACTTGTTCTAGGTAAAGCGAACTTTAAGCGTGCGTAGAGTTGTATTGGTGGTCGATAGAACTTGAGGGAATATTTGTTCTACCTTTAGCTCCTCATTGGGTTCGACACTCTTACTTATCGAAAGAGGCTACAGTTGATCCCCTATACTTGTGGGTTATCAATGACCTTCTTGATCCTATCATCCTTGTTGATCTCCCCGGATTCTTCTCTCTTCAGCTCTATCTTCATTAGCCAAGCATCGTTGCCTTAATTGTTGGAGGAGGGTGACGACATGATGCCTGGCCTTGACAACTCTAACAGAAAATAGCTCGAAAAAAGACAAAGGATATTTGCGTGATACGGTGGTCAAAACCTTCGGGAGATTATATAATGAATTTTTACTGACCAAAAGAAGTATCGTGCAAGAAAACGGAGTCCGGAGGGCACACGAGGTGCCCACGAGGCAGGGGCGCGCCCAGGGGGTAGGGCACGCCCTCCACCCTCGTGGACGCCTCGTGTCCTTCCCAGACTACTCCTTATTTTCCAATTTTCTTAAATATTCCAAAGCGGAAAAAATTCCTATTAGAATGTTTTGGAGTCGGTTTACTTACCGTACCACATACCTATTCCTTTTCGGAGTCTGAAACATTCTGGAAAGTGTCCCTTATGCATTCCTCCAGGGTTACGGTTTCAATAACATTAGTTTCAACATTTATTGGATTACCTGAGATATAATGTTTGATTCTTTGTCCGTTCACCACCTTTGGATTTGTGCCTTCGAAGTTGTTGATTTTTATGGCACTAGAACGATAGACCTCCTCGATTACGTAAGGCCCTTCCCATTTAGAGAGAAGTTTTCCTACAAAAAATCTTAAACGAGAGTTGAAAAGCAACACATAATCACCTACATTAAACTCACGCTTTTGTATCTTTTGTCATGCCATCTTTTAACTTTTTCTTTAAACAGTTTGGCATTCTCATAGGCTTGAGTTCTCCATTCATCAAGTGAGCTAATGTCAAATGACCTCTTCTCACCGGCAAGTTTGAAATCATAATTGAGCTCTTTAATGGCCCAATATGCCTTTTGTTCTAGTTCGAGAGGTAAGTGACATGCTTTTCCATAAACCATTTTATATGGAGACATACCCATAGGATTCTTATATGTAGTTCTATAAGCCCATAATGCATCGTCAAGTTTCTTGGACCAATTCTTTCTAGATCTATTAACAATCTTTTGCAAAATCAATTTAAGCTCTCTGTTACTCAGTTCTACTTGGCCACTAGACTGTGGGTGATATGGAGATGCAATTCTATGATTAACATCATACTTAGCAAGCATTTTATGAAAAGCACCATGAATAAAATGTGAACCACCATCAGTCATTAGGTATCTAGGGACTCCAAACCTCGAAAAAATAACTTTTTTAAGCATCTTAATAGAGGTGTTATGATCAGCACTACTAGTTGGAATGGCTTCTACCCACTTAGTAATGTAATCAACAGCAACTAAAATATGTGTATACCCATTAGAGGAAGGAAACGGTCCCATATAATCAAAGCCCCAAACATCAAATGGTTCAATAACAAGTGAATAATTCATAGGCATTTCTTGACGTCTACTAAAATTACCAATTCTTTGACATTCATCACAAGACAAGACAAACTTGCGGGCATCCTTGAAGAGAGTAGGCCAATAAAAACCCGATTGCAATACCTTATGTGTAGTTCTATCTCCAGCGTGGTGTCCTCCATAAGCGTCGGAGTGACACTTGCGTAGGATCTGTTCCTGTTCATGCTCAGGCACACAAAGTCTAATAACACCATCTAATCCTTCTTTATAAAGGTGTGGGTCATCCTAGAAGTAATGTCTTAAATCATAGAAAAACTTTTTATTTTTCTGGTACGTGAAACTAGGTGGTATAAATTTAGCAACAATGTAATTAGCATAATCAACATACCATGGAGCAGTACGAGAAGCATTTATGACAACTAATTGTTCATCGGGAAGCTATCATGAATAGGTAGTGGGTCATCAAGAACATTCTCTAACCTAGACAAGTTGTCTGCAACGGGGTTCTTAGCTCCCTTTCTATCAATAATATGCAAATCAAATTCTTGTAGTAGGAGAACCCATCTAATAAGTCTAGGTTTAGCATCTTTGTTCTCCATAAGATATTTAATAGCAGCATGATCAGTGTGAACAGTTACTTTAGAGTCAACGATATAAAGTCTAAACTTATCACAAGCAAATACAACTGCTAAAAATTCTTTTTCAGTAGTAGCATAATTTCTCTGGGCATTGTCTAGAGTTTTACTAGCATATTGGATAACATTTAGTTTCTTATCAACTCTTTGTCCTAGAACATCACCTACAGTATAATCACTAGCAACACACATAATTTCAAAGGGCAAATTCCAATCAGGTGGCTGAACAATAGGTGCAGAAATCAAAGCTTTCTTAAGTCTTTCAAATGCTTCTAAACAATCATCATCGAACACAAAAGGAATATCTTTTTGTAAGAGATTAGTCAGAGGCCTAGAAATTTTAGAGAAGTCCTTAATAAACCTCCTATAGAAACCGGCATGACCAAGGAAACTTCTTATACCTTTAATGTCTTTAGGACACAACATCTTTTCAATAACATCAACTTTAGCTTTATCAACTTCAATACCTGTTTCAGAAATTTTATGCCCCAAGATAATGCCTTCATTAACCGTAAAGTGGCATTTTTCCCAATTCAAGACAAGAATAGTTTCTTCACATCTCTGCAAAAGTCGATCAAGGTTGCTCAAGCAATCATCAAAAGAAGATCCATAAACGGAGAAATCATCCATGAAAACCTCAACAATCTTTTCACAAAAGTCATAGAATATAGCCATCATGCATCTTTGGAAGGTAGTGGGTGCATTACATAAGGCATACGTCTATAAGCAAAAGTACCGAAAGGGCAAGTAAAAGTGGTCTTTTCTTGATCCTCTTTTGACACAGGTATTTGAGAGAAACCAGAGTAACCATCTAGAAAGCAAAAATGTGTATGTTTGGATAATCTTTCTAGCATTTGATCAATAAGAGGCAAAGGGTAATGATCCTTTTTAGTAGCTTTATTTAATTTGTGGAAATCAATTACCATCCTATAACCTGTAACAATTCTTTGCAGGGTCGATTCATCTTTATCATTAGGAACAACAGTAATACCTCCCTTCTTAGGGACACAATGGACAGGACTTACCCACTGACTATTAGCAATGAGATAAATTATACCTGCCTCCAGGAGCTTTAGTATTTCTTTTCTTACCACTTCTTTCATCTTAGGATTTAACCGTCGTTGGTGATCAACAACTGGTTTGACGTCTTTCTCCAATTTTATTTTGTGTTGGCATAGAGTGGGACTAATGCCCTTAAGATCATCAAGAGTATATCCAATAGCAGCACGGTGCTTCTTCAGAGTTTTCAATAATTTCTCCTCTTCCTACTCTGAAAGGTTAGCACTAATAATAAAAGGATATATCTTCTTTTCATCAAGATAAGCATATTTAAGAGTATCAGGAAGTGGTTTAAGCTCAAACACCGGATCACCCTTGGGTGGTGGAGGATCCCCTAGAATTTCAACAGGCAAGTTGTGTTTCAAAATAGGTCCCTGTTCAAAGAATACTTCATCTATCTCCCTTCTTTCATTCATAAACATATCATTTTCATGGTCTAGCAAATATTGTTCTAAAGGATCATTAGGAGGCACGACAATAGAAGCAAGACCAATAATTTCATCCTTACTAGGCAATTCTTTATCATGGGGTTGTCTACGAAATTTAGCAAAATTAAAGTCATGAGACATATCCCCTAAACCAATCGTAACAATCCTTTTTGCAGTCTATCTTAGCATTAACAGTATTCAAGAAGGGTGTACCAAATATAATGGGACAAAAGTCATCTTGTGGGGAACCAAGAACAAGAAAATCAGCAGGATATTTAACTTTCCCACACAAGACTTCAACATCTTTAACAATCCCAACTGGTGAAATAGTATCTCTATTGGCAAGCTTAATTGTAACATCGATTTCTTCTATCTCAGCAGGTGCAATATCATGCATAATTTCTTTGTATAAGGAATGAGGTATTGCACTTGCACTAGCACCCATATCACATAAGCCATGATAACAATGATCTCCTATTTGAACAGAAATAACAGGCATGCCTACAATAGGTCTATGTTTATTTTTAGTATCGGGTCTAGCAATTCTAGTAGCTTCATCACAGAAGTAAATAACATGTCGATCAATATTATCAGCCAAGAGATCTTTAACCATAGCAATACTATGTTCAACTTTAATTTGCTCAGGTGGTGTAGGTGTTCTAGTATTACTCTTATGAACCACAGTTGAAGCTTTAGCATGATCCTTTATCCTAACAGGGAAAGGTGGTTTCTCAATATAGGTAGTAGGAACAATAGGATCATTATAAGTGATAGTCTTTTCTTCAACTTTAATAGGTGAAACTACTTTTACTTTCAATGGGAGGATTATATTTAAACCACTTCTCCTTAGGGAGGTCAACATGAGTAGCAAATGATTCACAGAAAGAAGCTACTATCTCAGAGTCAAGTCCATATTTAGTGCTAAATTCATGAAAAGCATCGGTATCCATAAAAGATTTAACACTCAAACTTAGGTGTTATACCTGACTCCTTACCTACGTTGAGATCCCAATCTTCAGATTTGCATTTAATTCTTTCCAATAAATCCCATCTGAATTCAATAGCCTTCATCATGAAAGAGCCAGTACAAGAAGCATCGAGCATGGAGCGATTGTTGAGAGAAAGCCGAGCATAAACATTTTTAATAATAATTTCTCTTGAGAGCTCATGATTGGGGCATGAATATAACATTGAATTAAGCCTCCTCCAAGCTTGAGCGATGCTTTTTCCTTACCGAGGCCAAAAATTATATATATAATTACGATCACGATGAACAAGATGCATAGGATAAAACTTTTGATGAAATTCCAATTTCAATCGATTGTAGTTCCATGATCCCATATCATCACATAGCCTAAACCATGTCAATGCCTTTCCCTTCAAAGATAAAGGGAAGACCTTCTTCTTGATAACAACCTCGGGCATACCTACAAGCTTAAATAATCCACAAACTTCATCCACATAGATTAGGTGCAAATCGGGATGCAATGTTCCATCTCTTGTAAAAGGATTAGCTAGCAGTTTCTCTATCATACCCGAAGGAATTTCAAAGTAAACATTTTCAGTAGGTTCAGTAGGTTGAGGAGCAACTCTTTGCTCTACTGGTCGGGGTGAAGATACCCCGAACAAGCCCCTCAAAGGATTACTTTCCATAGTAACAAGTGACAGTAAATTTCAGCACACTATATAAATTTTTCCTTACCAAGTTCCACTTACCAAAGGCGCTTCACTCCCCGGCAACAGTGCCAGAAAATAGTCTTGATGACCCACAAGTGTAGGGGATCTATCGTAGTCCTTCCGATAAGTAAGAGTGTTGAACCCAATGAGGAGCAGAAGGAAATGACAACGATTTTCAGTAAGGTATTCTCTGCAAGGACTGAAATTATTGGTAACAGATAGTTTTGTGATAAGGTAATTCATAACGGGTAACAAGTAACAAAAGTAAATAAAGTGTAGCAAGGTGGCCCAATCCTTTTTATAGCAAAGGACAAGCCTGGACAAATTCTTATATGAAGGAAAACGCTCCCGAGGACACATGGGAATTATCGTCAAGCTAGTTTTCATCACGCTCTTATGATTCACGTTCGTTACTTTGATAATTTGATATGTGGGTGGACCGGTGCTTGGGTACTAACCTTTCTTGGACAATCATCCCACTTATGATTAACCCCTATTGCAAGCATCCGCAACTACAAAACAAGTATTAAGGTAAACCTAACCATAGCATGAAACATGTGGATCCAAATCAGCCCCTTACGAAGCAACTCATAAACTAGGGTTTAAGCTTCTGTCACTCTAGCAACCCATCATCTACTTATTACTTCCCAATGCCTTCCTCTAGGTCCAAACAATGGTGAAGTGTCATGTAGTCGACGTTCACATAACACCACTAGAGGAAAGACAACATACATCTCATCAAAATATCGAACGAATACCAAATTCACATGACTACTTATAGCAAGACTTCTCCCATGTGCTCAGGAACAAAAGTAACTACTCACAAATCATATTCATGTTCATAATCAGAGGGGTATTAATATGCATATAGGATCTGAACATATGATCTTCCAACGAATAAACCAACTAGCATCAACTACAAGGAGTAATCAACACTACTAGCAACCCACAAGTACCAATATGAGGTTTTGGGACAAAGATGGGATACAAGAGATGAACTATGGTTTGAGAGGGAGATGGTGCTGGTAATGATGTTGATGGTGATTGACCCCCTCCCGCTGAGAGGATTGATGGCGATGACGATGGTGATTATTTCCCCCTCCCGGAGGGATGTTTCCCCGGCAGAACAGCTTCGCCGGAGCCCTAGATTGGTTCCACCTCGTGGCGGCGGTGTTTCATCCTAAAAGCTTGCTTATGATTTTTTTCCAGGGTAAAAGACTTCAAATAGCAGAAGATGGGCACCGGACGCCTGCCAGGGGGCCCACGAGGCAGGGTATTTTCTTTGCTCAGTATTTTCTTCGCTCAGTATTTTTTATTAATTCCAAAAATAACTTCCGTGGAGTTTCAGGACTTTTGGAGTTGTGCAGAATAGGTCTCTAATATTTGCTCCATTTCCAGCCCAGAATTCCAGCTGCCGGCATTCTCCCTCTTCATGTAAACCTTGTAAAATAAGAGAGAATAGGCATAAGTATTGTGACATAACATGTAATAATAGCCCATAATGCAATAAATATCGATATAAAAGCTTGATGCAAAATGGACGTATCACGCCACCCCCTCCACCGACTATGGATATTGTGAACGCCTGGCAGTCGCATGTTGATAACTACTCAATAGTTCATTGCACCATGCTTTATGGCTTAGAGCCGGGACTTCAAAGGCATTTTGAACGTCATGGAGCATATGAGATGTTCCAAGAGTTGAAGTTTATCTTTGAGAAGAATGCCCGGATCGAGAGTGAGACCTCCAATAAGTTCTATGCTTGCAAGATGGAGGGGAAGGGGTCTGTCAATGAGCACATACTCAGAATGTTTGGGTACTACAACCATTTGGCTGAATTGGGAATCAAGCTCCCACCAGAGGCTGTCACTGACAGAGTTCTTCATTCGCTACCATCTAGCTACAAGATCTTTGTGTTGAACTATAACATGCAAGGGATGAACAAGTCAGTCTCCGAGCTGTTCGCGATGCTGAAAGTCGCTGAGTCAGACATCCAGAAGGAGCGTCAAGTGTTGATGGTGAATAAAACCACTAGTTTCAAGAAGAGCAAGAGAAATAAGGGAAACTTCAAGAAGGTGTTGGGGAACGTAGTAATTTCAAAAAAATTCCTAGGCACACACAAGATTATGGTGATGCATAGCAACGAGAGGGGAGAGTGTGTCCATGTACCCTCGTAGACCGAAATCGGAAGTGTTAGCACAACGCGGTTGATGTAGTCGTACGTCTTCACGATCCGACCGATCAAGTACCGAACGCACGACACCTTCGAGTTCAGCACACGTTCAGCTCGATGACGTCCCTCGAACTCCGATCCAGTCGAGCTTTGAGGGAGAGTTTCGTCAGCACAACGGCGTGGTGATGATGATGATGTTCTACCGACGCATGGCTTCGCCTAAGCACCGCTACGATATTATCGAGGTGGATTATGGTGAAGGGGGGCACCGCACATGGCTAAGAGATCCAAGGGATCAATTATTGTGTCTCTGGGGTGCCCCCTTGCCCCCGTATATAAAGGAGGGAGGGAGAGGCCGGCCCTAGAGGGGGCGCGCCAAGTGTGGGGAGTCCTACTAGGACTCCCAAGTCCTAGTAGGATTCCCCTTTCCTTTCCGGAGTAGGAGAGAAGGAAAGAGGGGGAGAAGGAGAAGGAAAAAGGGGGCTGCACCCTTGTCCAATTCGGACAAGAGGGGGGGCGCACGCCTCCTTCCTTTCGGCCTCTCTCCTCTATTCCCGTATGGCCCAATAAGGCCCATATACTCCCCGGCGAATTTCCGTAACTCTCCGGTACTTCGAAAAATACCCGAATCACTCGGAACCTTTCCGAAGTCCGAATATAGTCGTCCAATATATCGATCTTTACGTCTCAACCATTTCGAGACTCCTCGTCATGTCCCCGATCTCATCCAGGACTCCGAACTATCTTCGGTGCATCAAAACACATAAACTCATAATATAACTGTCATCGAACTTTAAGCGTGCGGACCCTACGGGTTCGAGAACTATGCAGACATGACCGAGACACGTCTCCGGTAAATAACCAATAGCGGAACCTGGATGCTCATATTGGCTCCCACATGTTCTACGAAGATCTTTATCAGTCAAACCGCATAACAACACACGTTGTTCCCTTTGTCATCGGTATGTTACTTGTCCGAGATTCGATCGTCGGTATCTCAATACCTAGTTCAATCTCATTATCGGCAAGTCTCTTTACTCGTTCCGTAATACATCATCCCACAACTAACTCATTAGTCACACTGCTTGCAAGGCTTATAGTGATGTGCATTACCGAGAGGGCCCAAAGATACCTCTCCGACAATCGGAGTGACAAATCCTAATATCGAAATACGCCAGCTCAACAAGTACCTTCGGAGACACCTGTAGAGCACCTTTATAATCACCCAGTTATGTTGTGACGTTTGGTACCACACAAAGTGTTCCTCCGGTAAACGGGAGTTGCATAATCTCATAGTCATAGGAACATGTATAAGTCATGAAGAAAGCAATAGCAACATACTAAACGATCAAGTGCTAAGCTAACGGAATGGGTCAAGTCAATCACATCATTCTCCTAATGATGTGATCCCGTTAATCAAATGACAACTCATGTCTATGGTTAGGAAACTTAACCATCTTTGATTAACGAGCTAGTCAAGTAGAGGCATACTAGTGACACTAAGTTTGTCTATGTATTCACACATGTATTATATTTCCGGTTAATACAATTCTAGCATGAATAATAAACATTTATCATGAAATAAGGAAATTAATAATAACTTTATTATTGCCTCTAGGGCATATTTCCTTCAGTATCCCACTTGCACTAGAGTCAATAATCTAGTTCACATCACCATGTGATTTAACACCAATATTCACATCTGTATGTGATTAATACCCATAGTTCACATCGTCATGTGATCTACACCCAAAGGGTTTACTAGAGTCAATAATCTAGTTCACATCACTATGTGATTAACATCCAAAGAGTACTAAGGTATGATCATGTTTTGCTTGTGAGAGAAGTTTAGTTAACGGGTCTGTCACATTCAGAGCCGTATGCATTTTGCAAATATTCTATGTCTACAATGCTCTGCACGGAGCTACTCTAGCTAATCGATCCCACTTTTAATATGTATCCAGATTGAGACTTAGAGTCATCTGGATTGGTGTAAAAGCTTGCATCGATGTAACTCTTTACGACGGGCTCTTTTATCACCTCCATAATTGAGAAATATTTCCTTAGTCCTCACTAAGGATATTCTTGACCGCTGTCCAGTGATCTACTCTTAGATCAAAATTGTACTTCCTTGCCAAACTCAGAGCAAGGTATACAATTGGTCTGGTACACATCATAGCATACTTTATAGGACCTATGACTGAGGCATAGGGAATGACTTTTTCATTCTCTTTCTATTTTCTGCCATGGTCGGGTTTTGAGTCTTACTCAACTTCACACCTTGCAACACAGGCAAGAACTCCTTCTTTGACTGTTCCATTTTGAACTACTTCAAAATCTTATCAAGGTATGTACTCATTGAAAAATCTTATAGAGCGTCTTGATCTATCTCTATAGATCTTGATGCTCAATGTGTAAGCAGCTTTACTGAGGTCTTTATTTTAAAGAACTCCTTTCAAACACTTCTTTATGCTTTCCAGAAAAAATTCTACATCATTTCTGATCAACAATATGTCACTCACATATACTTATCAGAAAGGTTGTAGTGCTCCCACTCACTTTATTGTAAATACAGGCTTCAGTGCAAGTCTGTATAAAACTATATGCTTTGACCAACTTATCAAAGCGTATATTCCAACTCCGAGATGCTTGCACCAGTCCATAGATGGATCGCTGGAGCTTGCACATTTTGTTAGCACCTTTAGGATTGACAAAACCTTCTGGTTGCATCATATACAACTCTTCTTTAAGAAAACCATTAAGGAATGCAGTTTTGACATCCATTTGCCAGATTTCATAAAATGTGGCAATTGCTAACATGATTCAGACAGACTTAAGCATCGCTACAGTTGAGAAAATCTCATTGTAGTCAACACCCTGAACTTGTCAAAAACCTTTTTGCGACAAGTCGAGCTTTGTATATAGTAACACTACTATCAACGTCTATCTTACTCTTGAACATCCATTTATTTTCTACGGGTTGCCGATCATCGGGCAAGTCCACCAAAGTCCACACTTTGTTCTCATACATGGATCCTATCTCAGATTTCATGGCCTCTAGCCATTTCGCGAAATCTGGGCTCATCATCGCTTCCTCATAGTTCAAAGGTTTATCATGGTCTAGTAACATGACTTTCAGAACAGGATTACTGTACCACTCTGGTGCAGATCGTACTCTGGAAGACCTACGAGGTTCTGTAGTAACTTGATCTGAAGTTTCATGATCATCATCATTAGCTTCCTCACTAATTGGTGTAGGAATCACTGGAACTGATTTCAGTGATGAACTATTTTCCAATTCGGGAGAAGGTACTATTACCTCATCAAGTTCTACTTTTCTCCCACTCACTTCTTTCGAGAGTAACTTCTTCTCTAGAAAGGATCCATTCTTGGCAACGAATGTCTTGCCTTCGGATCTGTGATAGAAGGTGTACCCAATAGTTTCCTTTGGGTATCCTATGAAGACACATTTCTCCGATTTGGGTTCGAGCTTATCAGGTTGAAACTTTTTCACATAAGCATCGCAACTCCAAACTTTAAGAAACGACATCTAGGTTTATTGCTAAACCATAGTTCATATGGTGTCGTCTCAATGGATTTAGATGGTGCCCTATTTAACGTGAATGCAGCTATCTCTAATGCATAACCCCAAAATGATATTGGTAAATCGGTAAGAGACATCATTGATCGCACCATATCAAATAAAGTGCGGTTATGACGTTCGGACACGCCGTTATGCTGTGGTGTTCTAGGTGGCATGAGTTTGTGAAACTATTCCACATTATTTTAACTGAAGGCCAAACTCATAACTCAAATATTCATCTCCACGATCAGATCGCAGAAACTTTATTTTCTTGTTATGATGATTTTCCACTTCACTCTGAAATTCTTTGAACCTTTCAACTATTTTAGACTTATGTTTCATCAAGTAGATATACGCATATCTGCTCAAATCATCTGTGAAGGTCAGAAAATAACGATACCCGCCACGAGCCTGAATACTCATTGGTCTGCATACATTAGTATGTATTATTTTCAACAAGTCAGTAGCTCGTTCCATTGTTCCGTAGAACGGAGTTTTTGTCATCTTGCCCATAAGGCACGGTTCGCAAGCATCAAATGATTCATAACCAAGTGATTCCAAAAATCCATCTTTATGGAGTTTCTTCATGCGCTTTACACCAATATGATCCAAACGGCAGTGCCACAAATAAGTTGCACTATCACTATTAACTTTGCATCGTTTGGCATCAATATTATGAATATGTGTATCACTATGATCGAGATCCAACAAACTATTTTCATTGGGTGTATGACCATTGAAGGTTTTATTCATGTAAACAGAACAACAATTATTCTCTAAATTTAAATGAATAACCGTATTGCAATAAACATGATCAAATCATATTCATGCTCAACGCAAACGCCAAATAACATTTATTTAGGTTTAACACTAATCCCGAAAGTATAGGGAGTGTGTGATGATGATCATATCAATCTTGGAACTACTTCAAACCCTCATCGTCACTTACCCTCAACTAGTCTCTGTTTATTATGTAACTCCTGTTTCGAGTTACTAATCTTAGCAACCGAACAAGTATCAAATACTTAGGGGCTACTATAAACACTAGTAAGGCACACATCAATAACCTGTATATCAAATATACCCTTGTTCACTTTGCCATCCTTCTTATCCACCAAATATTTAGGGCATTTCCATTTCCAGTGACCATTTCCTTTGCAGTGTAAGCACTCAGTTTCAGGCTTTGGTCCAGCTTTGGGCTTCTTCGCGGGAGTGACAACTTGCTTGCCATTCTACTTGAAGTTCCCTTTCTTTCCCTTTGCACTTTTCTTGAAACTAGTGGTCTTGTCAATCATCAACACTTGATGCTCTTTCTTGATTTCTACCTTCGTTGATTTCAACATCGCGAAGAGCTCGGGAATCATTTTCGTCATCCTTTGCATACTATAGTTCATCATGAAGTTCTACTAACTTGGTGATGGTGACTAGAGAACTATGTCAATCACTATCTTATCTGGAAGATTAACTCCCACTTGATTCAAGCGATTGTAGTACCCAGACAATCTGAGCATATGCTCACTAGTTGAGCAATTCTCCTCCATCTTTTAGCTATATAACTTGTTGGAGACTTCATATCTCTCAACTCGGGTATTTGCTTGAAATATTAACTTCAACTCCTGGAACATCTCATATGGCCAATGACGTTCAAAACGTCTTTGAAGTCCCGATTCTATGCCGTTAAGTATGGTGCACTAAACTATCAAGTAGTCATCATATTGAGCTAGCCAAACGTTCATAACGTCTGCATCTGCTCCTGCAATAGGTCCGTCACCTAGCGGTGCATCAAGGACATAATTCATCTTTGCAGCAATGTGGACAATCCTCAGATCACGGATCCAATCCGCATCATTGCTACTAACATCTTTCAACATAGTTTTCTCTAGGAACATATCAAAATTAAACATATGAAAGCAACAACGCGAGCTATTGATCTACAACATAATTTGCGAAATACTACCAGGACTAAGTTCATGATAAATTTAAGTTCAATTAATCATATTACTTAAGAACTCCCACTTAGATAGACATCCCTCTAATCATCTAAGTGATCACGTGATCCAAATGAACTAAACCATAACCGATCATCACGTGAAATGGAGTAGTTTTCAATGGTGAACATCACTATGTTGATCATATCTACTATATGATTCACGCTTGACCTTTCGGTCTCAGTGTTCCGAGGCCATATCTGCATATGCTAGGCTCGTCAAGTTTAACTTGAGTATTCTGCGTGTGCAAAACTGGCTTGCACCCGTTGTAGATGGACGTAGAGCTTATCACACCTAATCATCACGTGGTGTCTGGGCACGACGAACTTTGGCAACGGTGCATACTCAGGGAGAACACTTTTATCTTGAAATTTAGTGAGAGATCATCTTATAATGCTACCGTCAATCAAAGCAAGATAAGATGCATAAAAGATAAACATCACATGCAATCAATATAAATGATATGATATGGCCATCATCATCTTGTGCTTGTGATCTCCATCTCCGAAGCACCGTCATGATCACCATCGTCACCGGCATGACACCTTGATCTCCATCGTAGCATCATTGTCGTCTCGCCAACTATTGCTTCTACGACTATCGCTACCGCTTAGTGATAAAGTAAAGCAATTACAGGGCGATTGCATTGCATACAATAAAGAGACAACCATATGGCTCCTGCTAGTTGATGATAACTCGGTTACAAAACATGATCATCTCATACAATAAAATATAGCATCATGCCTTGACCATATCACATCACAACATGCCCTGCAAAAACAAGTTAGACGTCCTCTACTTTGTTGTTGCAAGTTTTACGTGGCTGCTACGGGCTGAGCAAGAACCGTTCTTACCTACGCATCAAAATCACAATGATAGTTCGTCAAGTTAGTGTTGTTTTAACCTTCTCAAGGACCGGGCGTAGCCACACTCAGTTCAACTAAAGTTGGAGAAACTTACACCCGCTAGTCAACTGTGTGCAAAGCACGGCGGTAAAACTAGTCTCGCGTAAGCGTACGCGTAATGTCGGTCCAGGCCGCTTCATCCAACAATATCGCCGAACCAAAGTGTGACATGCTGGTAAGTAGTATGACTTGTACCGCCCACAACTCACTTGTGTTCTACTCGTGCATATAACATCTACGCATAAAACCTGGCTCGGGTGCCACTGTTGGGGAACGTAGTAATTTCAAAAAAATTCCTACGCACACACAAGATTATGTGATGCATAGCAACGAGAGGGGAGAGTGTGTCCACGTACCCTCATAGAATGAAAGTGGAAGCGTTAGCACAACGCGGTTGATGTAGTCGTATGTCTTCATGATCCGACCGATCAAGTACCGAACGCACAACACCTCCGAGTTCAGCACACGTTCAGCTCAATGACGTCCCTCGAACTCCGATCCAGCCAAGCTTTGAGGGAGAGTTCCGTCAGCACGACGACATGGTGATGACGATGATGTTCTATCGACGCAGGGATTCGCCTAAGCACCGCTACAATATTATCGAGGTGGATTATGGTGGAGGGGGGCACCGCACACGGCTATGAGATCCAAGGGATCAATTGTTGTGTCTCTGGGGTGCCCCTTGCCCCCGTATATAAAGGAGGGAGGGAGAGGCCGGCCCTAGAGGGGTTCGCCAAGTGTGGGGAGTCCTACTAGGACTCCCAAGTCCTAGTAGGATTCCCCTTTCCTTTCCGGAGTAGGAGAGAAGGAAAGAGGGGAAGAAGGAGAAGGAAAAAGGGGGCTGCACCCCTTGTCCAATTCGGACCAGAGGGGGGGGGGGCGCCTCCTTCCTTTTGGCCTCTCTCCTCTATTCCCGTATGGCCCAATAAGGCCCATATACTCCCCGGCGAATTCCCGTAACTCTCCGGTACTCCGAAAAATACCCGAAACACTCGAAACCTTTCCGAAGTCCGAATATAGTCGTCCAATATATCGATCTTTATGTCTCGACCATTTCGAGACTCCTCTTCATGCCCCCGATCTCATCTGGGACTCCGAACTACCTTAGGTACATCAAAACACATAAACTCATAATATAACCGTCATTGAACTTTAAGCATGCGGACCCTACGGGTTCGAGAACTATGTAGACATGACCGAGACACGTCTCCGGTCAATAAACAATAGCGGAACCTGGATGCTCATATTGGCTCCCACATATTCTACGAAGATCTTTATCGGTCAAACCGCATAACAACATACGTTGTTCCCTTTGTCATCGGTATGTTACTTGCCCGAGATTCGATCGTCGGTATCTCAATACCTAGTTCAATCTCGTTATCGGCAAGTCTCTTTACTTGTTCTGTAATACATCATCCTGCAACTAACTCATTAGTCACACTGCTTGCAAGGCTTATAGTGATGTGCATTACTGAGAGGGCCCAAAGATACCTCTTCGACAATCGGAGTGACAAGTCCTAATCTTGAAATATGCCAACTCAACAAGTACCTTCGGAGACACCTGTAGAGCACCTTTATAATCACCCAGTTATGTTGTGACGTTTGGTAGCACACAAAGTGTTCCTCTGGTAAACGGGAGTTGCATAATCTCATAGTCATAGGAACATGTATAGGTCATGAAGAAAGCAATACCAACATACTAAACGATCAAGTGCTAAGCTAATGGAATGGGTCAAGTCAATCACATCATTCTCCTAATGATGTGATCCCATTAATCAAATGACAACTCATATCTATGGTTAGGAAACTTAACCATCTTTGATTAACGAGCTAGTCAAGTAGAGGCATACTAGTGACACTAAGTTTGTCTATGTATTCACACATGTATTATGTTTCCGGTTAATACAATTCTAGCATGAATAATAAACATTTATCATGAAATAAGGAAATTAATAATAACTTTATTATTGCCTCTAGGGCATATTTCCTTCAGAAGGGTGGCAAAACAGTTGCTCCTCCTGTGAAGAAACCAAAGGCTGGACCCAAGCCAGAAACTGAGTGCTTCTATTGCAAGGGAATTGGCCACTGGAAGCGGAACTGTCCCAAGTATCTGGCTGACAAGAAGGGGGCCAACATCAACAAAGGTATATTTGATATATATGTTATTGATGTGTACCTTCCCAACTCTTGTTGTAGTGCCTGAGTATTTGATACCGGTTTGGTTGCTCACATTTGCAACTCAAAGCAAGAACTACAGAATAGACGGAGGCTGGCAAAGGAAGAAGTGATGATGCACGTGGGAAATGGTTCCAAGGTTGATGTGATCGCCATTGGCATGCTCGCTCTACGATTACCATCGGGATTAGTGATGAACCTAAATAATTGTTATTTAGTGCCTACGTTGAGCATGAACATTATATCTGGATGTTGTTTAATGCGAGACGGTTACTCATTTAAATCAGAGAATAATGGTTGTTCTATTTATATGGTAATATCTTTTATGGTCATGCACCCATTGTAAGGGGTTTATACTTTGAATCTCGATAGTGATGATACACATGTTCATAACATTGATGCCAAAATATGTAGAGTTAATAATGATAAAACCACTTTCTTGTGGACTATCGCTTAGGTCATATTGGTGTAAGGCGCATGAATAAACTCCATGTCGATGGACTTTTGGAGTCACTTGATTTTGAATCACTTGACACATGCGAACCATGCCTCATGGGCAAGATGACTAAGACCCCATTTTCCGGAACAATGGAACGGGCAAGTGACTTGTTGGAAATCATACATACTGATTTGTGTGGTTCGATGAGCATTGACGCGCGCAGTGGATATCGTTACTTTCTCACCTTCACTGATGACTTGAGTAGATACGAGTATATTTACTTGATGAAGCATAAGTCTGAAACGTTTGAAAAGTTCAAGAAATTTCAGACTGAAGTTGTGAATCATCATAACAAGAAGATTAAATTCCTATGATCCAATTGAGGGGGAGAATATCTGAGTTATGAGTTTGGCAATCACTTAAGACAATGTGGAATTGTTTCACAGTTGACGCCACCTGGAACACCACAGTGTAATGGTGTGTCTGAACGTCGTAATCGTACCTTATTGGACATGGTGTGTTCTATGATGTCTCTTGCCGATCTGCCACTATTGTTTTGGGTTTATGCGTTAGAGACAACTACATTCACTTTAAATAGGGCACCATCTAAGTCCGTGGAGACGATGCCGTATGAACTGTGGTTTGGCAAGAAACCTAAGTTGTCATTTCTTAAGGTTTGGGGCCGCGATGCTTATGTCAAAAGTCTTCAGCTGGAAAAGATCGAACCCAAAGCGGACAAATGTGTCTTCATAGGGTACCGAAAAGAGATGATTCGGTATACCTTCTATCTCAAATCCAAAGGCAAAGTGTTTGTCGCTAAGAACGGGTCCTTTCTCGAGAAAGAGTTTCTCTTGAAAAAATTGAGTGGGAGGAAGATAGAACTTGATGAGGTTGTTGAACCTCTACTTCAACCAGTGAGTAGTGCAACGCGGAAAGATGTTTCTGTGACACCTACGTCAGTTGAAGAGGAAACTAATGATAGTGATCATGAAGTTTCAGATCAAGTTACTATCAAACCTCGTAGGTCGACAAGGGTACGCACAACTCCTGAGTGGTACGACAACCCCGTCTTAGAGGTCATGTTGTTGGACAATGATGAACCTACGAGCTATGGAGAAGCGATGGTGGGCCCGTATTCCGACAAATGGTTAGAGGCCATGAAATCCAAGATGGGATCCATGTATGAAAACAAAGTATGGACTTTGGAAGTATTACCTGAAGGGCAAAAGGCCATTCAGAATAAATGGATCTTCAAGAAGAAGATGGACGCGGACGGTAATGTCACCGTCTAAAAAGCTCGACTTGTGGCAAAGGGTTTTTCACAAGTTCAAGGAGTAGACTATGATGAGACTTTCTCACCCGTAGCAATTCTTAAGTCCGTCAGAATCATGTTGGCAATAGCTGCATTTTTCAATTATGAAATCTGACAGATGGATGTCAAAACAACGTTCCTTAACAGTTTCCTTAAGGAAGAATTGTATATGATGAAACCGAAAGGTTTTGTCGATCCAGAGAATGCTGACAAAGTGTGCAAGCTCCAACGATCCATTTATGGGCTAGTGCAAGCATCTCGGAGTTGGAATATTCGCTTTGATGAGGTGATCAAAGCGTTTGGGTTTATTCAAGTTTATGGAGAAGCCTGTATTTACAAGAAAGTGAGTGGGAGCTTTATAGTGTTTCTGGTGTTATATGTGGATGACATATTGCTGACTGGAAACAATATAGAACTTTTGGAAAATGTGAAGGAATATTTGAACAAGAGTTTTTCAATGAAGGACCTAGGAGAAGTTGCTTTCATATTAGACATCAAGATCTATAGAGATAGATCAAGACGCTTGATAGGACTTTCACAAAGCACATACCTCGATAAGATTTTGAGGAAGTTCAAAATGGATCAGTCCAAGAAGGGGTTCTTGCCTGTTTTGCAAGGTGTGAAGTTGAGTCAGACTCAATGCCTGACGACTACAGAGGATAGAGAAAAGATGAGTGTCAACCCCTATGCCTCTGCCATAGGCTTTATCATGTATGCGATGTTGTGCACAAGACCGGATGTCAGCCTTACCATAAGTATGGACGGAAGGTTTCAAAGTAATCCAGGAGTGGATCACTGGACAGCGATGAAGAATATCCTTAAGTACCTGAAAAGGACTAAGGAAATGTTTCTCGTTTATGGAGGTGATCAAGAGCTCGCCGTAAAGGGTTACGCTGATGCAAGCTTTGACACTGATCCGGATGACTCTAAGTCTCAAACTGGATACGTATATATTCTAAATGGGGGAGCAGTAAGTTGGTGCAGTTCCAAGAAAAGCGTGGCAGCTGATTCTACATGCGAAGCGGAGTACATAGCTGCCTTGGAGGCAACAAAGGAAGGTGTCTGGATGAAGGAGTTCATGATAGGTCTTGGAGTTGTGCCCAGTGCACTGGACCTAATGATTCTGTTCTGTGACAACACATGTGCCATTGCTCTAGCCAAGGAACCAAAGTTTCACAAGAGGACTAGACACATAAAGTGACTCTTCAATTCTATCCGCGATTACATCAAGGAGGAAGACATAAACATTTGCAAAGTGCATACGAACCTGAATGTTGCAGATCCATTGACTAAACCTCTTCCACGGGTAAAGCACGATCAACACCAGAACTCTATGGGTGTTAGATTCATTACCATGTAATGCTAGACTATTGACTCTAGTGCAAGTGGGAGACTGTTGGAAATATGCTCTAGAGGCAATAATAAAGTGGTTATTATTATATTTCCTTGTTCATGACAATCACTTATTATCCATGCTATAATTGTATTGACCGTAAACTCAAATACATGTGTGGACACATATACAACAACATGTCCCTAGTAACCCTCTACCGAACTAGCTCGTTGATCAAAGATGGATATGGTTTCCTAGCCATGGACATGAGTTGTCATTTGATAACGGCATCACATCATTAGGAGAATGATGTGATGGACAAGACCCAAACTATGAACGTAGCATATGATCGTATCAAGTTTATTGCTATCGTTTTTCTGCATGTCAAGTATATGTTCCTATGACCATGAGATCATGCAACTCACTGACACCGAAGGAGTGCCTTTTGTGTACCAAAGGTCACAACATAACTGGGTGACTATAAAGGTGCTCTACAGGTATCTCCGAGGGTGTCTGTTGAGTTAGCATGGATCAATACTAGGATTTGTGAATCCGTATGACAGAGAGGTATCTCAGGGCCCACTCGGTAATAGAACATCACAATAAGCTTGCAAGCAATGTGACCAATGAGTTAGTCACATGATCTTTATTATGGAATGAGTAAAGAGACTTGCCGGTAACGAGATTGAACTAGGTATGGAGATACCGACAATCGAATCTCGGGCAAGTAACATACTGATACGTCTCCGTCATATATACTTTTCTTAATGCTTTTCCTCTTGTTTTGGACTATAATTTGCATGATTTGAATGAAACTAACTCGTACTGACGTTTGATACATCTTCATCGTATCTACTTTTCCAAACACTTTTGCCCTTGTTTTGGACTTTAACTTGCATGATTTGAATGAAATTAACCCGGACTGATGCTGTTTTCAGCAGAATTGCCATGGTGTTATTTTTGTGCAGAAATGAAAGTTCTCGGAATGACCTGAAACTTCACTGAGAATATTTTTGGAATTAATAAAAAATACTGGCGAAAGAATCAAGACCAGGGGGCCCACACACTGTCCACGAGGGTGGGGGCGCGCCCCCTGTCTTGTGGGCCCCCTGAGGCTCCACCGACCTCAACTCCAACTCAATATATTCACGTTCAGGGAGAAAAAATCAGAGAGAAGGATTCATCGTGTTTTACGATACGAAGCCGCCGCCAAGCCCTAATATCTCTCAGGAGGGCTGATCTGGAGTACGTTTGGGGCTCCGGAGAGGGGAATCCGTCGCCGTCATTATCATCAACCATCCTCCATCACCAATTTCATGATGCTCACCGCCGTGCATGAGTAATTCCATCGTAGGCCTGCTGGACGGTGATGGGTTGGATGAGATTTACCATGTAATCGAGTTAGTTTTGTTAGGGCTTGATCCCTGGTATCCATTATGTTCTAAGATTGATGTTGCTATGACTTTGCTATGCTTAATGCTTGTCACTATGGCCCGAGTGCCATGATTTCAGATCTGAACCTATTATGTTTTCATGAATATATGTGAGTTCTTGATCCTATCTTGCAAGTCAATAGTCACCTACTATGTGTTATGATCCGACAACCCCGAAGTGACAATAATCGGGGCCACTCCCGGTGATGACCGTAGTTTGAGGAGTTCATGTATTCACTAAGTGTTAATGCTTTGTTCCGGTACTCTATTAAAAGGAGGACTTAATATCCCTTAGTTTCCAATAGGACCCCGCTGCCACGGGAGGGTAGGACAAAAGATGTCATGCAAGTTCTTTTCCATAAGTATGTATGACTATATTCGGAGTACATGCCTACATTACATTAATGAACTGGAGCTAGTTCTGTGTCACCCTATGTTATAACTGTTGCATGAGAAATCGCAAACAACATAATTATCCATCACTGATCCAATGCATACGAGATTTTCACGTATTGATCTTTGCTTAGTTACTTTACCGTTGCCACTGTTACAATTACTACAAAACTGCTACTGTTACTTTTTCCGCCGTTACCGTTATTTCCATACTTGCTACTAAATACTTTGCTGTAGATATTAAGTCTTTCAGGTGTGGTTGAATTGACAACTCAACTGCTAATAGCTGGGAATATTCTTTGTCTCCCCTTGTGTCGAATAAATAAATTTGGGTTGAATACTCTACCCTCGAAAACTGTTGCGACCCCTATACTTGTGGGTTATCAAGACTATTTTCTGGCGCCGTTGCCGGGGAGCATAACTCTATTCTTTGAGTTACTTGGGATTTATATCTGCGGATCACTATGAAGAACTTGAAAGGCGAGAAAACCAAGATTTATCCCTTAACTACGAGGGGAGGTAAGGAACTGCCATCTAGCTCGACACTTGATTCTCCTTCTGTTTTGAGTAAACTTGCGACACCTAAACCTTCTTATCCCATTAATTCTGATATGTCGCATGTTATTGATGATGCCACTTCTGCTATGTGTGATGCTTATGATGAAACTACTTCTATGCTTGATAATACTGTGCCATTAGGTGAATTTCTTGATGAACAACTTGCTAGGGCTAGAGAGAATGAAATTATTGAAACTGATAATACTGATGAAACTAATGATGAAGATTCTCCCCCTATATATGAATTGCTTGTTGTGCCTGAGGGTTATGTTATGGATGAAGAAACTGTTAGAGATTTTCTTGCTTGCAATGATAGATCTGATCTTAAGAAATTATTAGCTAAGCTGAAAGAAAAGTCTCTGAATGCTAGAATGAAATATGACCATGCTTTTGCTACTTCACCTATCTGTATTACTGATAAGGATTATGATTTCTCTGTCGATCCTGAGATGATTACTTTGGTTGAATCTGATCCTTTTTATGGCTATGAATCTGAAACTGTTGTGGCACATCTTACTAAATTGAATGATATATCCACCCTATTCACTCACGAGGAAAAAATTCGTTACTACTATATCCTTAGGTTATTTCCATTCTCATTAAAAGGTGATGCTAAAATATGGTTTAATTCTCTTGATCCTGGCTGTGTGCATAGTCCCCAGGATATGATTTATTACTTTTCTGCTAAATATTTCCCCGCTCATAAGAAACAAGCTGCTGCAAGGGAAATATATAATTTTGTGAAAATTGAAGAAGAGAGTCTCCCACAAGCTTGGGGGAGGCTTCTCCAATTACTTAATGCCTTGCCTGATCATCCTCTCAAGAAAAATGAAATACTTGATATCTTTTATAGTGGACTAACCGATGCTTCTAGAGACCACCTGGATAGTTGTGATGGTTGTGTTTTCAGGGAAAGAACTGTTGATCAAGCTGAATTGTTATTGAATAATATGTTGACTAATGAAAACAATTGGACACTTCCTGAACCAACTCCTAAGCCAACTCCGAAGAAAAGGGGTATTCTATTTCTCAATCCTGAAGATATGCAAGAGGCAAAGAAATCTATGAAAGAAAAGGGTATTAATGCTGAAGATGTTAAGAATTTACCGCCTATTGAAGAAATACATGGTCTTGATAACCCAACATAGGTAGTAAAGGTAAATTCTCTCTATAGATTTGATGAAGGTGATATTCCTCGTTATAAGTCTGCTAGTCAATGCTTGGATGAGTTTGATAATTTTATTGTTAAACAAGAAAAATTCAATGCTTATGTTGGTAGACAATTGAAATGCAATGCTTATATGATTGAACACTTGAGTGATTATATGTCTAGAGTTAAAGGTGAACTTAAACTTATTAGTAAACATGCTTCCATGGTTAGCACTCAAGTAGAACCAGTGCTTAAAGCACAAAATGATTTTCTCAATGAATTAAATAATAAGAAAAATGATAATGTTGTTAGAGTTGTGACTAGAGGTGGTAGAATGACTGAGGAACCTTTGTATCCTGAGGGCCACTGTCGGTGTCAAAAGCGGCGGATCTCGGGTAGGGGGTCCCGAACTGTGCATCTAGGCGGATGGTAACAGGAGACAAGGGAAACAATGTTTTTACCCAGGTTCGGGCCCTCTCGATGGAGGTAAAACCCTACTCCTGCTTGATTGATATTGATGATATGGGTAGTACAAGAGTAGATCTACCACGAGATCAGAGAGGCTAAACCCTAGAAGCTAGCCTATGGTATGATTGTTGTTCATCCTACGGACTAAAACCCTCCGGTTTATATAAGCACCAAAGAGGGTTAGGGTTACACAGAGTCGGTTACAATGGTAGGAGATCTATATATCCGTATCGCCAAGCTTGCCTTCCACGCCAAGGAAAGTCCCATCCGGACACGGGATGAAGTCTTCAATCTTGTATCTTCATAGTCCAGGAGTCCGGCCAAAGGCTATAGTCCGGCCATCCGGACACCCCCTAATCCAGGACTCCCTCAGTAGCCCCTGAACCAGGCTTCAATGACGACGAGTCCGGCGCGCATATTGTCTTTGGCATTGCAAGGCGGGTTCCTCCTCCGAATACTTCATAGAAGATTTTGAACACAAGGATAGTGTCCGGCTCTGCAAAATAAGTTCCACATACCACCGTAGAGAGAATAATATTTACACAAATTCAATCTGCTGACGTATTCCGTGGCGTGACACCACACCATGGCCAAGCCTTTATTCAAATCGTTTTTACTGTTCCACCTCAGCGTGTTTAGCGAGGCGATTTCCTTGGCACGTCTTGTCAAAGCAGAGATCATGTCCCCTTATTCCGGGATTCTCATCAATACGTGCGTGGGTAACCCAACCGCGCCATTTATTATGGCGCTTGGGAGACAAGCGAGTTTTACCAGGCTGGTGGGGACGCATAGTTTTGTCTGTCCATATAAGGGGATAAGGATCCACCTTTTTACCTACGCCTTCTTCCTCCTTTGCTTATCCATTTCCGCGCACTCGAGCTCCAGCGCCCAAGTCCGCACATCTCGCCTCAACCTTCCCCAGCCATGTCCGGAGGGGGAGGCAAGTGGATGGTCTCCTCCGTCACGGAGGGGCACATCAAAAAGCTGCGTAAGGCCGGATACTTGTCCAGCGACATCGCGCATCGGCTCCCCGACAAGGGGCATCTCATCCCCACCCCCGGGCCCCATGAGAGGGTGGTGTTCCTCACCCACTTCCTCCGCGGACTAGGTTTTCCACTTCACCCATTTGTCCGGGGGCTCATGTTCTACTACGGCCTGGATTTCCACGATCTGGCCCCGAATTTCATCCTCAACATCTCGGCGTTCATCGTCGTGTGCGAGGCCTTCCTCTGCATCCAGCCCCACTTCGGCTTATGGCTGAAGACCTTCATTGTCAAGCCGAAGGTAGTGGGCGGCCGCCAAGCGGAGTGCGGAGGTGCCATGGTGGGCAGGATGCCCAACGTCCTATGGCTCGAGGGCTCTTTTGTGGAGACCATAAAGGGGTGGTAATCGGGGTGGTTCTACATCACCGAGCCGCGTGACCCTTAATGGGTGGCGGCCCTCGAATTCCGATCTGGCTTCCCTACACGGCTCACCTCCTGGAAGGAGACGGGCCTGACATGGGGTAATTCGGAGGAGCTGACCGGACTTCAATCCTGCGTCCAAAGCCTGGTGAACAAGAAGCTCAAGCTTGTCAACGTAGTCCAGGTCATGCTCATCCGCTGGAAACTCCCGTGCCAACAATAGGCCTTCAGCTTGTGGGAGTTTGATCCGGCACATCACCAAACCTTGAGCAGGCTCTTCGACACTACGTACGAAGATGCCTGGAAGGTGCTGTTCAAGGGCGCCGAGGCTCCCGCATCCGCTTCCGAAGATCGCGGATACAGCTCGCAGCGTCAAGCCAGCAAGGTAAGCTATTTTACCCTTTACGGGACTCTTGTTATCCATAGTTTGACTCTATGCGGGATCTAAACTCCCTTACCTTTGACAGGCCTGGCAAAAGACGTCCGGGCAGGTTAACTGTCCGGCTCCCTTGCTAGAAGACCCAGCGGACACCCGATTGACAGGGCTGCTGGTTCCGGCACCTCACGTGGTGCCGGAGAAGAAGGCCAAGAAGAAGGCCACGGGAACTCGAAAGAGTTCCCGGTGCCAGGTGTTATCGGACTCATCGTCCGACGACTCTGAGGCGGACTCCTCCCGCGAAGATGGGGAGGAGGAAAAAGAGGCCTCTTCCCCAGCGGGGAAGAGAAGAAAAGGAAGGCCACCCCAACGGGGGAGGCCGAAGGGTCCAAGAAGGGAAGGACCCTCCCTCCGGACTACTCCGCCAACGCCGATGACGGCGAAGAGGAGTGGCCACCGAGGACTAAGCCCCTGGCGACATTGTAAGTGTCCGAATACTAGAATAACTCATGGCGTTTCATTTGTCGCATAGAATCTCCTAACGCCAAATATAACCCTGGAGCCCGCCCAAGGACGGGCTCGACACTTCGACGAGCGGCTCCCTGGCATCATTGGACATGAATAGCACTTCACTTCTGGCCGTCTCCTCTCCTCGCGCTGCGGATGATGCCGAGGTGGGGTCCCAAAAGGGGCCCAGCCAGGAGGAGGAGGTCCCGGAGGTGCCGCAAGGCAACCTCCCAGACTTTGGGAGCAAGAGGGATCAAACCCCGAAGGATTCTGAGTCCGGCCCTGGGCCGGACTCCGCACCGGAACCGTCAGTGGTTCCAGAGCCCGACAGGCGGCCCCTTTGTAAGAAGGGCGAGACTGCGACACCGGTGTCCTCCGTCCAACCGAAGGCACCGGATAATTTGCTGGAGGCGCTTAACGGCGCCTCCATCGACGGGGAGCGCCGCACTGTTATGAGTGTGGTGATCCAGAAAGTTCAGTTTGCCAAGAGCGGGCTGACTGAAGCCTGTGCCAGCCTTCTAACAGGCTTTGAGGTATGTATTAAGATATGTAAAAATATTACCGCATAGACAGTAGCCCCTGATGCTCAGTTTGGTGTTCAGAAAGAAAAGCCGAATTGAGGATCTAAAAAGATGTACGTAGGAGTCTAACATAAGTATGTCAATATGGGAATGCAGGCTGCGCTGCTGACCTCTGCCGCACTGACCGCGGAGGTCAATGCATTGAAGCAGAGCCTCGAGTGGTCCGAGAACAAGCTCGTCCTTGCCAAGAAGCAGCTCGAGGACAAGGAAGGTAAGTAATACCTTATGGAAGTATATAAAAGATGTGGTTGCAAAAAATAACAGGAATAACGTGAGAATTGCAGGGGCCACGAACGAGGTGGCGACCCTGAAGGAAGCGGTGTCCACGGCCGAAAGCAATGCAGCCACGGAACACACCAAGCGAGAGAAGTAGGAGGCGCGGGTGGCGGAGGTGCGGCAAGAGCTCCATGCTCTCGTGGAAAAACACGAGAGTTTGGAGCGTGACTCAAAGACTCGAGAGTCCGAGCTCGCCTCGACTCTTGAGAGCGCCAAAGCCGCTAAGGCCGAAGCCCAAAAAGCCCTCCAGGAAATTGAGGCAACAAAGAAGATAGCGGCAGGTAAGGCATTCTTCATGCAAAGCAAGCACATGAAAGTGAATTACTTGTTACTTACCTGAATCCGGAGCTCTCCAGGAGCATTTGCAGATCTGCCCCGCAGTGTGTCCGACGCTGCTGCACTGTACTGGGCCGAGGAAGGGAGCTCAACAAAGAAGGTGTTCTGGTCTCTGTATGCTGAGGCCAGACACCCAGTGCCCTTGAGCGACCAGCTGAAGCAGCTGGTCGAGCTCCATAAGGTGGCCGAACAGGCCATGAAGGGCCTCATAGTTCGGCTGTGGCCGAAGGAGGCCATGCCTAGGAGCTACTTCGGGCTGCTGAGGCGGCTGGTGGACGCCTGTCCATGGATTGAAGTCGTCAAGCACTCCATCTGTATCGAAGGTGCCCGTAGGGCCCTTGCCCGTGCTAAAGTGCACTGGGGCAAGATGGACGCTGAGAAGCTTGTGACGGACGCTCCACCGCCGGGCAGGGAGTATCGCAAGCCCGAGATGTATTATGCGGGCGTCCTGAAGGGTGCCTGCCTTATAGCGGGTGAATGCTCCAAAGATGTAATTTTTGAGTAAACTCGCATTTGTTATCCTGTACGCTTGAAAACTTGTTCATATGCGCTAAGCAACGCTTGTGAATTTAAAATATTACCTTCTGTGCGGCCGTTTATTAAATTTGAGAGATGGCGAGTCGTCGGCTTCTGCCCCCATGCCACGAGTGCTGGGGTGTTCGGGATAAACTTGAGCACTCTTTTCCCATTCTTGGGTCCTTCGAGGGAGGCGCTCAACGCAACAAACAAGGCAACCAGACTATAATGCTTGAACACTCTCACTTAGCCATAAAATTGTATAATTTTGAATTTCGGCGAAGCCCCTAGTATTCGGAAGACTGAGTTCGGGGCGCTATCCACGCCTGGGCCGGACAAAGCCGACTCTCTAAGCGGCGTAAGTCTTTAGGGACTCGAAGAAACCTCTCGAACAACGACCGACTCTCGCCCTATCATGACGGTCAGTTTTAGCTTTCTCCACTGAGGTGCTTAACCCAGCTCAACCGGGGCACAATCGCAGTGGTTCTCCCAGCGCTACCTTAGCCGATATAACGGAACGTAAGGTACCAAAACATGGGAGCCGGGCAAACCCAACTATTGACCCAAGACATGATTCGGAGCTGATGCATATAGGGCTGCAATAAAAGCTCGAGGCTCGTGAGCCGCTCGAGATCGACTCATTTTTTGACTCGACTCGAGATCGACTCGACAAGAAACAAGTTGAGTTTGAACACTTTATGTAGCTCGACAGAGAAACAAGCCGATCTTGAGCCAATGTTGGATCGCTCGATTTTAGCTCGATAGCTTGATGGAATATCATTATGTTAAACAATCATGCCATATATTAAATGGAAATAAGATAATTTATTACCATATATGTTGTCCATAATTTGTCTCCATTTTATTTACCAACAAACATGGAAACTTAATTAAGTGCAGTCAAGATTTAGGCCTAATTATGGCATGTGGTCAACTATGTGTTAAATATCCTATATTTTTGGTAAAGGTTCCCAGCATATTCGCCTTATTTTTTTTTGTTTTTCATCCATAGATTTATAATTTTTACCATCTCAATCAGCTCGAAACTAGCCCGAGATCGACTCGAGATCATTACAAGCTGAGCACAAGTCATGTTCTACGGCTCGATGATGAGCTTCACTTAGTTTGAGCTCGCTCGAATTTTTATATGAGTTGAGCTGAGCCAACTCCAACTTGCTCGAGCTCGACTCGTTTGCAGCCCTAGATGCATATAATGCTATAAGTTCGGGGTGCCGCACTTGTGAAAGTGTTCGGACTTATCACACCATATTTGGGGTACTTAAGCCTCTAGTGTATTTGGCCGTACCAAAGCGTATGGGTGCAACATGTCATAAGTGAACATGTATAGATAAAATAAAAAAAAGGAATGCAATAATAGGCAAAAGCTATGCATTGTTTATTCAAAAAAGCTGCGGTAAAAGCAGAACGATACAAATAGTGCGATAAGCAAGGGACGGGACTATTTGACATGTCTCCCTCCAGGAGCGAGTTGCATGATGATATGTAAAACAAGTATACTGCTCGTTATAGAGACCACCTGGTACTCGACGTAGCTTTCTGCTTCCCTGGCTGTTGCATCGTGTGTTCGGCGATTCTACTGCCGGACAGGGCTTCTTGAGAAAGGAGTCCTGAAAGTAAGAGAAAAAAAGAGGAATGACACAATTGGGAGCCCCTGGTGCGGTTGAGCCGCATTCTGGGCCTGCCGTGGTCATGCCCCTCCCCTGTGCCCATGGTATTTCAAGAGCGTAATTATGTACGCGTAGTACTGGTTTCGCAATTTCGTGAGGGCTGGGGGTTGGGGCCGCATTGCTACACGTGCTCGGAACGTGCCAGGCGGTCTTGTTGTAGGTTACTCCGGGCGCGCTTGACGGTGTCCGAACGTTTAATAGCCGGACTCGAGAATTGCCTTAAGAGGCTGTTTTGTACTTCTGCCGCGAGGGCCGCCGTATGCTCCTCCGTTCGGAGAGAGCGTTCGGTGTTTCCGTTGACCGTAATGACTCCTCGAGCGCCTGACATCTTGAGCTTGAGGTATGCATAGTGCGGCACCGCATTGAACTTTGCAAATGTGGTTCGTCCAAGCAGTGCGTGATAGCCGCTGCGGAACAGGACTATGTCGAAGTTTAACTCCTCGCTTTGGAAGTTATCCGGGGATCCGAAGACCACTTCAAGTGTAATTGAGCCTGTACAGTTGGCCTCTACACCTGGTATGACGCCTTTAAAGGTCGTCTTTGTGGGTTTAATCCTTGAGGAGTCTATGCCCATTTTGCGCACTGTATCCTAATAAAGCAGGTTCAGGCTGCTGCCGCCGTCCATCAGGACTCTAGTGAGGTGAAATCCGTCAACGATTGGGTCTAGAACCAATGCGGCGAATCCGCCATGGCGGATGATAGTGGGGTGGTCCCTTCGATCAAAAGTGATCGGGCAGGAGGACCACAGATTGAACTTTGGGGCGACTGGCTCCATCACATATATGTCCCTTAGTGCATGCTTCCGCTCCCTTTTGGGTATGTGGGTTGCGTATATCATGTTCACCATCCGCACTTGTGGGGGAAATCCCTTCTGTCCTCTATTGTTCGGTGGCCGGGGCTCCTCCTCGTCATCGCTATGCAGCCCCTTGTCATTGTTTTCGGCAGCTAGCTTGCCTGCCTGCTTGAACACCCAACAATCCCTGTTGGTGTGGTTGGCTGGTTTTTTGGGGGTGCCGTGTATCTGGCACGAGCGATCGACTATTCGGTCCAAATTGGACGGGCCCGGAGTATTTCTTTTGAATGGCTTTTTCTGCTGACCGGGTTTGGAGCCTCTGAATCCGACATTGACTGCCGTATCCTGAACATTATCGCCGTTAATGCGGCGCTTGTGCTTGTTGCGATGCGACCTGCCGTTGCTGTCCTTGGTATTCGAATTACCAGGGCTCTTGGTCATGTTGTTACTACGAGCTAGCCAACTATCCTCTCCCACGCAGAAGCGGGTCATGAGTGTTGTGAGGGCTTCCATGGATTTCGGCTTTTCTTGTCCTAGGTGCCGGGAAAGCCACTCGTCGCGGATGTTATGTTTGAAGGATGCAAGGGCCTCTACATCCGGACAGTCGACGATTTGATTTTTCTTGGTTAGGAACCGTGTCCAGAATTCTTTGGCTGATTCCTCTGGCTTCTGAATTATGTGGCTTAGGTCATCGGCGTCTGGTGGTCGCACATAGGTGCCCTGGAAGTTGTCGAGGAATGCGGCTTCCAAGTCTTCCCAACAACCAATTGACTCTGCTGGCAAGCTGTTAAGCCAATGCCGAGCTGGTCCTTTAAGCTTGAGTGGGAGGTATTTGATGGCGTGTAGATCATCACCGCGGGCCATGTGGATATGGAGGAGATAGTCCTCGATCCAGACCGCAGGATCTGTTGTGCCATCGTATGATTCAATGTTTACGAGTTTGAAACCCTCAGGGATTTGATGATCCATCACTTCGTCTGTGAAGCATAGTGGGTGTGCGGCGCCTCTATATTGGGCTATATCACGACGCAACTCAAATGAGCTTTGTCTACTGCGTTCGGCCCGGCCGGAATTGCCATATCCGGCGTGACGGTTATCATCACGTATCGTGGGGTGCCCACGCGATCCATAGATCGGTCTTGTTTGCCTTGCCTTGTCCTCCAGTATATCCCGCTGGTCTGGCGCATTTTCCCGCGCCTTGGTATTTCTTGAGCGTTGCCGGGGTGCAGCTTGAGTGGAGGGCCGAAAGGCCTCTCTGTCGCGGCCACGAGGTGGCCGGTCGGCCGTATTATGCGCTGGTGATGTAGGTTTAGGTGCTTCCTCCTCTAATTGGGGTAGCAACCTGCGTTTTGGGTAGCTCTTGGAGGGGCGTTTGAGTTCATACTCTTTGGCCGCAAGGACTTCAGTCCATCTGTCGGCTAGCAAGTCTTGGTTAACTCTAAGTTGTTGCTGCTTTTTCTTGAGGCTGCTTGTTGTGGCCATAAGCCTGCGTTTGAAACGCTCTTGTTCGACGGGATCCTCAGGCACGACAAATTCGTCGTCGTCGAGGCTTGCCTCGTCTTCGGAGGGAGGCATGTAATTATCGTCCCCTACCTCTCTGCCTGCCGCTCTCTCATGAGGGCTGGCTTCTCCATCCTCCCGCACTGAATCCTGCTGGAGGGAGTTGTCTTCGGCACTGTCCGGGGTGTTATTGTCTCCCGTGCCGGAATCACCATTTTTGCTGTGGCGGGATTTAGAGCGGCGCCGCTGACGCCGACACTTAGGCTGTTTCTTGGAGGGGTCATCCTCCGTTGTTCCATCGCCATTCCCATCTTTTGGGATGTCCACCATGTAAATGTCGTATGATGAGGTGGCCTTCCAGTGCCCTGTAGGCGCTGGTTCTTGGTTGTCTCCTGCATCATCATCCATACCGTCGATGTCTTCGGAGTCGAAGTCGAGCATGTCGGTTAAATCATCGACAGTGGCTATGAAGTGGGTGGTGGGTGGGCTTTGAATTTCTTCGTCATCCGCATCCCAACCTTCCTGACCATAGTCCGACCAGGGCTCTCCGGATAAAGAGAGAGACTTTAGTGAATTCAGGATGTCGCCAAAGGGCGAGTGCTGAAAGATGTCCGCGGCGGTGAATTCCATGACCAGCGCCCAATCGGATTCGATTGATAGGGGCGCAGAAGGTTCGGAGTCCGGAGAGGAGTCCGGCACCTTGGAGTTACGAGCCTTGCAAAGGACAGGGATGGTGTTCGGCTCAATCGCCGTAGAGATCGCAGCCCCCGAGACGGTGTCCAGCCACCCGTCCTCGATCGGCGCAGTCGGCTCCGAGCTAAGGGTTGGAGCGGACACTAGTGCGGCCTCCAGGGCACTCTTCGGCGGCAGAGCTAGATCATGCCCATCGTGATAGTGCGGCGCGCTTGGCTGTGGCTCGAACCCATCAAAGATCGAGTCTCCGCGGACGTCAGCCATGTAGTTCAAACTTCCAAATCTGACCTGATGGCCAGGGGCATAGCTTTCAATCTCCTTGAGATGGCCAAGCGAATTGGCCCGCAGTGCAAAGCCGCCGAATATGAAGATCTGTCCGGGGAGAAAATTCTCGCCCTGGACCACATCATTGTTGATGATCGGAGGAGCCATCGGGCCTAAAGATGACGACACAGAGGAACTCTCAATGAAAGCACCAATGTCGGTGTCAAAACCGGCAGATCTTGGGTAGGGGGTCCCGAACTGTGCGTCTAGGCGGATGGTAATAGGAGACAAGGGAAACGATGTTTTTACCCAGGTTCGGGCCCTCTTGATGGAGGTAAAACCCTACTCCTGCTTGATTGATATTGATGATATGGGTAGTACAAGAGTAGATCTACCACGAGATCAGAGAGGCTAAACCCTAGAAGCTAGCCTATGGTATGATTGTTGTTCGTCCTACGGACTAAAACCCTCCGGTTTATATAAGCACCGGAGAGGGTTAGGGTTACACAGAGTCGGTTACAATGGTAGGAGATCTACATATCCGTACCGCCAAGCTTGCCTTCCACGCCAAGGAAAGTCCCATCCATACACGGGACAAAGTCTTCAATCTTGTATCTTCATAGTCCAGGAGTCCGGCCAAAGGCTATAGTCCGGCCATCTGGACACCCCCTAATCCAGGACTCCCTCAGCCACCCTAAGAGAATTGAGCAAGATTCTTAGAGAAATAATGTTGATGCACCTAGTCCTTCTAAAAAGAAGAAGAAGAAAAATGATAGGACTTTGCATGCTTCTAGTGAACCTGTTGTTGACACACCTGAGAATCCCAATGATATTTCTATTTCTGATGCTGAAACACAATCTGGTAATGAACATGAACCCAGTGATGATGTTAATGATGATGTTCATGTTGATGCTCAACCTAGCAATAATAATGATGTAGAGGTTGAACCTGCTGTTGATCTTGATAACCCACAATCAAAGAATCAACGTTATGATAAGAGAGACTTCGTTGCTAGGAAGCACAGTAAAGAAAGAGAACCATGGGTTCAGAAACCCATGCCATTTCCTCCTAAACCATCCAAGAAAAAGGATGATGAGGATTTTGAGCACTTTGCTGAAATGATTAGACCTACCTTTTTGTGTATGTGTTTGACTGATATGCTTAAAATGAATCCTTATGCTAAGTACATGAAAGATATTGTTACAAATAAAAGAAAGATACCGAAAGCTGAAATTTCCACCATGCTTGCTAATTATATTTTTATGGGTGGAATACCAAAGAAACTAGGAGATCCAGGAGTACAACCTATACCATGCTCCATTAAAAGAAACTATGTTAAAACTGCTTTATGTGATCTTGGAGCCGGTGTTAGTGTTATGCCTCTTTCTTTATATCGTAGACTTGATTTGAATAAGTTGACACCTACTGAAATATCATTGCAAATGGCCGATAAATCAACTGCTATACCTGTCGGTATTTGTGAGGATGTGCCTATTGTGGTTGCAAATGTTACTATTTTAACGAACTTTGTTATTCTGGATATTCCCGAGGACGATAGTATGTCAATTATCCTTGGCAGACCCTTTTTGAATACTGCAGGGGCTGTTATTGATTGCAACAAAGGCAATGTCACTTTTCATGTTGATGGTAATGAGCATACGGTACACTTTCCGAGGAAACAACCTCAAGTCCACAGTATCAATTGTATTGGAAAAATTTCAACGATTACTATTGGAGGTTTTGAATTTACTCTTCTTACTGTCAAGAAGAAATATGATACTCTTATTGTTTGGGACATGCATATCCCCGTTGAGGTAACTTAGTGATATTCGAAGATTCTCCGGTTTCATGCGATTCAGAATGAGTTTGTTTACAAGACTTGATCAACCTTGTTAGTGGATTCCTTTTGATGAGCATGAGATGGATGAAGCTAGAAAGCACAACTCTCTGTACCCTCCTTTTACTTTCTGTTATTTAGATTAAATAAAGCAAAAATAGTATTTTTCTATATGTTTTCTGATTTATCCTTGGAATAAAAATACCCTGAAAATAAAAGCTCTCCAATGTCCCGAAAATGAAATATGTTTTTTGTAGAATATTTAAGATTATTTGGCACTAAGAACACATCACGGGTCCACACCACCTGGCCATGAGGGTCCAGGGCACGCCCTCCCCCTGGGCGCGCCCCCTACCTCGTGGGCCCCACGTGGCCCCCTCCACTTATTCCTGCAGCCACACACTTCGTCTTCCTCCAAAAAAATCACCGCACAACTCAAACTCGTGTTCTAGCTCGTTTTGCTGCGGTTTTCGATCTCCTTGCTCAAAGCTTCATTCACGAAACTGTTTTGGGGGATTGTTCTTCGGGATGTGACTCCTCCAATGGTCCAATTAGTTTTTATCCTAGTGCTTTATTTATTGCAAATTTCTGCTGCTAAGGTGACCCTGTTCTTAATCTTGCATGTCGAATTTATATGGTCAAAAGTAGTTCTAATGCATGATGTAGCCTCTAGGCACTTGTGGGAGTAGTTGCTATCAATTTTGTTGAGTTTGGTTCACTTTTATTTTGAGTCATTAAAATTTTTCAGGAATTTTCAGAGAAAGAAAATGATGAAGAGATTGTTGAGGGGATCTTTGAGCCAAAGCTCGAAGGATAAGGAAAGTGAGGAAATAAGAAGCCCAAATATAATCTTCCTCGCACTTCGGAGGTTCGGCCATGTGAATGGCCTTGTGATGAGTTCTTGAAGGCAGCCGAGATTCATGATGATTTTTATCATTTGGCAGATAATGCAGGCTTCACCGACTTCCTCCACGACCAGCGCGAACAGTATCTCCTACTCACTAATATTTTCGTGCAAATTTTTTACTTTCATGCTAGGAAATCACCACCTTCAGTGGGGCTTCATTTATATGATGAGGTTAAGGAGATGTCATTATATGATTTTTGTCGGATCTGCAAGATACCCTTTGAGGGCAGCATAGAGGAACCACACCGTAATGATGTGGACGGGTTTATTGATATGATTACTGTAGGGGAAACGAGGAAAGTTTCAGGTGCAAGAATTACTAGCATACATTTTCCTGTTTTATGTTACTTGGCAATATTTGCTAGTAGATGTTTAATTGGTCGCGGGAACAGTGGAAATCTTAGTGCACCTGATATTGTTATTTTGCGCCATGCTTTGTTTCGGGATACAACTTTCAGTTTAGGTGCTGCCATTGCTAAGCGATTAAGTCTGAACCGTACAAAGTGCCCCATCTTCGGTGGTATCTTTGCTTCGTGCCTTGCTGCACACTGTAATATACCTATTAGGCATTATGAGAAAGAAGAAAAGTTGTTGCCCTCTGTTTTTCTAGATTATAAGAGTATGGTAGCACATGATTTTATTGTTAAAAATAAGAAGAAACTGCTTAAGTATAATTTGATATTTGATAAAAATTATTGTGAGATTATTACCTTGCCTGCGCCCTCTTTGTTTAGCATATTTTCAGGCAAGTACCTCATTTTGCCGGAGGACATTCATGCATACTTGAGCACGACACCTGCTCCAAAGGATAAGCCGGAGCCACAACTTGACCCTTATCGACAATCTATTTATTAGTGGGATCCGGAGGAGGTTGCTAACCAGTGGCACCCTGAGGACCCTCCTCAGTACACCGGAGAGAGTAGCTTTCATCCATGGGCATGGACCAACTTAGGACAAAATCCTAAGCTTGGGGGAGTACGTATTTCTCATCGACATTACATTCATGTTCACACACTCATTCCAGTTGTCGGTGCTCATACTTTTTCATTGTGCTATCCATGCTAGTTTATTTTATTTTCTAAGCCTTCTCCTCGTGTGTTTGAAAAATCTTAAGAAAAACCAAAAAAATTTAGTTATAGTTTTTAGCTAGTTTACTTTTCATGCTTGTAGTAGTAATTAAAATAAAATTCAAAAAGATTTTTCGTTCTTCTTTTACTTGTTGGGAGCTTTCCCGTGTAAATAGTTTTATTTCTTTTCTTTTCTTTGGGGGTCGAGAGGAGAAGACCATGATGAAAATGTTGAGTAGCTCTCATTTGCATTATTATTGATTTACCCAAGAGCCCATATTACCTTGTCTTCTCCTTTGAATTGAATGCTTGCAGATTCCAGCTTAGTCTAATGCACGTGCACTATTATTATTATCCACACCGTTCGGTCGTGCAAGTGAAAGGCAATAATGACGATATATGATGGACTGATTGAGATGAGAGAAGATGGTATGAACTCGACCTATCTTGTTTTTGTAAATATGATTGGTTCATCATTCCTGATTTAGCCTATTATGACTGAAACATGTTCGCAATGACAATTAGAGATTATAGTTTCTCATGCCATGCTTAATTAGCTAGGAGTTTATAATGGTTTACCTTGCGTGCCAACATGCTATTAAAATGGTTGTGATGTGGTATGATAGGGTGGTATCCTCCTTTGAACGATTGGAGTGGCTTGACTTGGCACATGTTCACGCATGTAGTTGAAACAAAATCAATATAGCCTCCACGATATTTATGTTCATGGTGAATTATATCCTACTCATGGTTGCACTGAGTGTTGATTAATTTTAATGCATGTTCATGACTATTGTCCCTCTCTAGTTGGTCACTTCCCAGTCTCTTTCTAGCCTTCACTTGTACTAAGCAGGAATACTGCTTGTGCATCCACTTCCATAAACCCCAAATATGAGTCCACCATACCTTCCTATATGTGGTATTTACCTGCCGTTCCAAGTAAATTTGTATGTGCCAAACTCTAAACGTTCAAATGAAATTTTGTTTTGTATGCTCGAACAACTCATGTATCAACTAGGGCTATCTATATATTCCATGCTAGGTGGGTTATTCTCGCGAGGAGTGGACTCCGCTCCTCACTCATGAGAAAATGGCGGGTAACTGGGATGCCCAGTCCCATGCTCAAATCAAAATAATTGCAAACAAAACTCCCCCAGGATTGTTGTTAGTTGGAGGCACCCGTTGTTTTAGGCAAGCCATGGATTGGTGCTTGTTGGTGATGGGGGAGTATAAACTTTACCATTCTGTTTGGGAACCTCCTATAATGTGTGTAGCATGGAAGGTATCGAGATCTCTTGGTTGTTATGTTGACAATGAAAGTATACCACCCAAAATATTATTTATCTCTATTTCAAAACTTGAGCTCTGGCACCTCTACAAATCCCTGCTTCCCTCTGTGAAGGGCCTATCTATTTACTTTTATGTTGAGTCATCGTCCTCTTATTAAAAAGCACTAGTTGGAGAGCATCGCTGTCATTTGCATCCATTACTATTAATTTATATTGAGTATAACTATGATTGGATCTCTTTTACCATGAATTACAATGTCCAGTCAGTCCTTGATCTTCAGAGGTGCTCTGCATTTATGTTTTGCGGTCTCAGAAAGGGCTAGGGAGATACCATCTTGTTATGTCATATTATGATTGTTTTGAGAAAGTGTTGTCATCCGAGCTTATTATTATTGCTCGCTAGTTGATTATGCCATTGATATGAGTAAATATGAGACCTAGATGTTATTGTGAATGTGGTTAGTTCATAATCTTTGCTGAAAACTTGAATGCTGGCTTTACATATTTGTAACAACAAGAGCAAACAGAGTTTGTAAAAGTTTTTCTTTATCACTTTCAGTTTGTCAACTGAATTGCTTGAGGACAAGCAAAGGTTTAAGCTTGGGGGAGTTGTTACGTCTCCATCGTATCTACTTTTCCAAACACTTTTGCCCTTGTTTTGGATTTTAACTTGCATGATTTGAATGGAATTAACCCGGGCTGACGCTATTTTTAGCAGAATTGCTATGGTGTTATTTTCGTGCAGAAATAAAAGTTCTTGGAATGACCCAAAACTTCACGGAGAATATTTTTGGAATTAATAAAAATACTGGTGAAAGAATCAAGAGCAGGGGGCCCACACCCTGTCCACAAGGGTGGGGGCGCGCCCCCTATCTCGTGGCCCCCCTGAGGCTCCACCGACCTCAACTCCAACTCCATATATTCACGTTCCGGGAGAAAAAAATCAGAGAGAAGGATTCAGCGTTTTACGATATGGAGCCGCCGCCAAGCCCTAATATCTCTCAGGGGGCTGATATGGAGTCCGTTCGGGGCTCCGGAGAGGGGAATCCGTTGCCGTCGTCATCATCAACCATCCTCCATCACCAATTTCATGATGCTCACCGCCGTGCCTGTGTAATTCCATTGTAGGTCTGCTGGATGGTGATGAGTTGGATGAGATTTACCATGTAATCGAGTTAGTTTTGTTAGGGTTTGATCCCTCGTATCCATTATGTTCTAAGATTGATGTTGCCATGACTTTGGTATGCTTAATGCTTGTCACTAGGGCCCGAGTGCCATGATTTCAGATCTGAACCTATTATGTTTTCATGAATATATGTGAGTTCTTGATCCTATCTTGCAAGTCAATAGTCACCTACTATGTGTTATGATCCGGCAACCCCGAAGTGACAATAATCGGGACCACTCCCGGTGATGACCGTAGTTTGAGGAGTTCATGCATGCACTAAGTGTTAATGCTTTGGTCCGGTACTCTATTAAAAAGAGGCCTTAGTATCCCTTAGTTTCCAATAGGACCCCGCTGCCACGGGAGGGTAGGACAAAAGATGTCATGCAAGTTCTTTTCCATAAGCACGTATAACTATATTCGGAATACATACATTACATTGATGAACTGGAGCTAGTTCTGTGTCACCCTATGTTATAACTGTTGCATGAGGAATCACATCCGACATAATTATCCATCACTGATCCAATGCCTACGAGCCTTTCACATATTGATCTTTGCTTAGTTACTTTACCGTTGCCACTGTTACAGTTACTACAAAACTGCTACTGTTACTTTTTCCACCGTTACCGTTACTTCCATACTACTTTGCTGCAGATATTAAGTCTTTCAGGTGTGGTTGAATTGACAACTCAACTTCTAATACTTGAGAATATTCTTTGGCTCCCTTGTGTTGAATCAGTAAATTTGGGTTGAATACTCTACCCTTGAAAACTGTTGCGATCCCCTATACTTGTGGGTTATCAACGTAGTTTTCAGTAGAACTACCATGGTGTTGTTTTTGTGCAGAAATAAAAGTTCTCAGAACGGAACAAAACTTTGCGAGGATTTTTTATACAATAAAAGGGAATTTTGGAGCCAAGAACCACCAGAGGAGGGCACCTGGGTGGGCACAACCCACCAGGGCGCGCCACCCCCTCCAGGCGCGGATAGGTGGGTTGTCCCCACCTGGTGGCCCTGCAGACCATGAAACCGATGCTATAAAATCACACATTTCCAGCAAAAAATCTTGGAGAAAGAATTATCGTGTTTCATGAGACGGAGCCGCCGCCGTCTCTTGTTCTTCATAGGTAGGCCAGATCTGGAGTCCGTTTGGGGCTCCGGAGAGGGGGATCTTCGATCTTCGTCATCACCAACCCTTCTCCATCACCAATCCCAAGGTTCTCCCCACCGGGAGTGAGTAGTTCCGTTGTAGGCTTGCTTGCCGGTGAGGAGTTGGATGAGACTCATCATGTAATTGAGTTAGTTTTGTTAGGGCCTGATCCCTAGTATCCATTATGTTCTGAGATTGATGTTGCTATGACTTTGCTATGCTTAATGCTTGTCACTTTGGGGTCGAGTGCCATGATTTCAGATCTATACCATTTATGTTATCACCATTATATCCGTGTTCTAGATCCGACCTTGCAAGTTATAGTCACCTGCTACATGTTATGATCCGGCAACCCCGGGGTGACAATAGTCGGGACCACTCCCGGTGATGACCGTAGTTTGAGGAGTTCATGTATTCATCGTATGTTAATGCTTTGTTCCGGTTCTCTATTAAAAGGAGGCCTTAATATCCCTTAGTTTCCAATAGGACCCCGCTGCCACGGGAGGGTAGGACAAAAGATGTCATGCAAGTTCTTTCCATAAGCATGTATGACTATTTACGGAATACATGACTACATTATATTTATGAACTGGAGCTAGTGCCGTATCGCCCTAGGTTATGACTATCTCATGATGAATATCATCCAACGAATTACCGATCCAATGCCTATGAATTTACCTTATTCTGTTCTTGCTAAGTTACTACTGCTGCTATTGCTAGCGTTACTGCTACAAAACCATTGCTATCAATGTTACCTTTACTGTTGCTGCTACCATTACTATCAAAACTATCATACTACTTTGCTAGTGATTACTTTGTTGCAGATAATTAATCTCCAGGTGTGGTTGAATTGACAACTCAGCTGCTTGTCAGTGTACAAAAGTAGGGGCTCTCCTTTTGGCCCCTTTACTTGTGCACGGGCAGTCGAAGCCACGCGCCATGGCCGCACATAGCAAGGCAAAGGAGGGGAGCTGGAGAGAAGCCGAGGGCACAAGACTAACAAGGCAACGCCGAAGACCAAGACCACAGAGATCAAACGGATGAAGCAGGTTTCCCCGGCAAGACCCTGGCCGGGGCAGCCTCAGCAGCCCCGGCAAGGCCCTTGCCGGGGCGGCTCACCCACACCAGCGGAGTGAGCCACCCTCGAACCCACGGTCTCCAACACCATCAACTACGTTGGGCCAAGGCTCGGGAGGCACCTCCATGGTGGCATGCAGATCTTTGTGAAGATAAAGGATATTCAAGGTCAGATAAGGATTGGAAGGCAATGACCCTCGATGAGATCCTTGCCGAGAAAACCCACAAGACCCCTAGCAAGATCCTTGCCGGGGACGCCAGCGCGCCATGACAAGACCCTTACCGCGCCACCCGGCAAGACCCTTGCCGGGCCACCCAGCAAGGCCCTCGCCAAGGGCGTAAGCGGGGCCACTACCAGGCCCATGCCAGCCAAGTATCCACCGCCGTTTTGCATGCAGCTGCCAGCCCAACCAGTTGGGCAGGCGCCTGCGTGGCAACATGCGGCTTCCAGGCCAACTCAGCGCACACCTGTGTGGTGGCATGCGGATCTTCGTGGAGGCTCCACCACCGCGCCACCTCAGCTGCTTGCCTGCCTACATGGCACCGCGTGCATCGCTGGCCAGGGCGCGTGTCGAAGCAAGGAGGACCGGCGACGGACGGGACGGGCCTCGCTCCTGTCCCCGATAAAGTGAGGGGACACCTAAGCTGCGCATTAAATGCGTCTTGTCCTGTAATACGAGCGATAAGCTCGCAACACTGTAGGCCTTTCCACCTCCTGTGTGCCACTGTGGCAACCCCTTTCGCCTATAAAAGGAGGCTCATGGCGTACTGGAAAAGGATTCGGCTCTTTCGAACCACACAGCGCCCGTAGCTAATTCAAGAGCTCAAGAACACTCAATACATCCACCAAGAAGGACTAGTGTTTTATGCATCCCCGCAGCCCGAACCTGGGTAAACGATCCTTGTGCTGATTGTTGATCGTGCTCTTCGCACAACCCCGCGCCCCACAACCATAGTAGGGATTCTTATGATCCCATAGGTGTCATTTCCCACCGACATCTTTGGCGCGCCAGGTAGGGGGCGCAATTGTGAGAATCTGGTCCAGCAGTTGGCCTAGCAGTTCTTCATCACCATGGCTCCTAAGAAGAAGAAGACCATGGCGATCGGTTCGTCCAGGAACTGACTGCCAGTACCGGTGCGGACCAGTAGCGGGCCAGTCGCGGAGAGAACCCGTGGGGCGGCCCGCGAACATCCACATCACCCTGGCAGTCCATGCCTGGTGAGCGGGGTCATTCGACGCCAGGCGACGAGCCACTCGTCGCGGGCTCCAGATACGGAGTCAGCCCCCCCGCAGGCGGCGTGGGGCCCTCCAGGGGCGCCGTCATGCTGGCGACGGTGGCGCGGCGACCTCCAAGACACCAACACCGGCGCCCATGACGCGCTCTTCTCAGGTCGTGCGCGATGAGCAGTGCCGCCCTGCTGGTGACCCTGGGCGCCGCCCTGGGAAGAGTCCCATGTGCCCTTCACATGATTAGGAAGGCCAGCATGCGCGCCGAGGTGCTGGTGGAGGTGGCTAACGGCTGCGGGGCCGTGATGGGGATCCTTCTAACGCGGTTAGAAGTCGAGGCGCATCACGGTCCACACAGCTTTTGCCGCCACCCACGCCAGCAGAAGCCCTAGCACGCGCGCAGCTGCTCCTCGATTTTCCTCCCGTTGCGAAGAAGCTTGACAAATGGAGGGCCACCGTCCGGAGCCTCGTCGACATCGCCAACAATGATGAGTTGCGGTCGGCGGGACCTATAGGCCATCGCTCCGTCGAGCCACCGCATGCCAGCGGAGGCTGGGCCGGAGGCGATGCAGCCACGATGCACTCTGCTCCTCCATCCCGGCCACCGCAGGTGTCGGTCCATCGCGATGACGCTCGTGATGATATTTCCATAGCGTCGTCTGACCCGCGAACCCACCGCGAGCAACGCGAAATTCTTCGGGAGCGAGTTCATGAATACGCTCGAACCACCATCGAGCGCTGGCGTGACGTGCGCCACCAGTCGGACAGGCAGGCATGGCCTAATACGGACCACCCAGCACCGGGAGGCTACGGTGGCCTACCCTACGAGGTGGGTTGTCTGGCCTTCACCCGTGAGCTGTGACAGTTCCAGTGGCCCTCCCACCGCATGTTCAAGCCCGACGTTGGCGAGAAGTACAATGGCAAGACTCACCCGTCGGAGTTCCTCAGCATCTACACCATCACGATGCAAGCTGCCGGGGCTCGCGACGATAAGGTGCTCGCCAACTATTTTTCGTTGGCACTCAAGCCCAATGTTATGTCATGGTTGATGCACTTGTCAATAGACTCCATTTCTTCTTGGGCGGATCTGTGTCATGAGTTTTTTGGCGCCTTTACTGGAGGCCACCAAGCTCATGGCCAGGCAAGCGACTTTCACATCATGCCCCAGAGAGAAGGAGAGAACTTGCGTAAGTACATTCAAAGGTTCAGCCGAGTGCAGTACAACATCCCCGACGTTCATCCCGCCACTGTGATCAATGCATTCCATCAGAATGTGCGCAATCGTAAGATGCGTGAAGAGCTGGCAATGAACAAGGTCAGGGATGTGGCCGAACTCTATGTTCTGGCCGATCGGTGCGCTCGCGCTGAGGAGGGAAGGAAGTACCCCGCCAAAGACGCCGGTGCGGAAACCGACTCCACGGATGATACCGCCACCCCGGCGAAGAAGGGCCGGCACCGTAACAGGAAGCGCAAGGGCAAGACCGTGCTTGCCGTCGAGGGGTCCGACGACACCGGCGCCACCAAGAAACCCAAGGCAAGTGATCCCGGCAAGGAGGTTGCCGGGTGTGCCGCTTGCCGGGCCTTGGTGGCTGCCGATAAGCCAGGGGGCTCCGACAAGAAGTATTGCAAGATCCACCACACCAAAGGCCACGATCTCTAGAACTACCGGCAAGTGGAGCTGCTCGCTGAGAAGCAGAAAGCCGAGTATGAGCGGCGGGACAAGGAGAAGGGCCAAGAGGGTGCCGAGGGATCCGGCAAGAAGCGTGGCGGACATGGAGGCCGCCGCGGCAAAGATAATCAGTAGGAGAGGCCCGCCCGGGGCCGCGACAAGAAGCAGGAAGATGAAGATCATGATGAGGACGATGAGTCCAGCGACGACGAGTTCCAGAAAGCCACAGAAGCCATGTGCGTCGATGGTGGCGCCTTGCTGCATACATCCCACCGCCAGCTCAAGCAGTGGGCGCGTGAGATCACAACGGTGGAGCCGTCGCTCAATGCACGGAAGCCACTGAGGTGGTCCAGCACGCCTATCTTCTTCGACACCGAGGACCATCCTGACCGCACTACTACGGTAGGGTGCTTGCCATTGTTGGTCTCACCAACAATCCGCAACCTCAAGGTGACGAAGATGCTGGTTGACGGCGGGACCGGTCTGAACTTGATCTCGCCTGTTGTGATCAAGAGGCTGCAGATCCCTGATGGAGACCTCGAGGAGACGGGCATGTTCCAAGGGGTCAACCCGGGGAGGAGCCAGCCGAAGGGAAAGGTCACGCTGCCTGTGATGTTCGGAGGCAAGCTGAACCAAAGGACGAAGAGGATTGTCTTTGATGTAGCCGAGATCCCCTTGCCCTACAACGGGGTCCTCGGCCGCCCGGCACTAGCCAAGTTCATGGCGGCTTCACACTACGCCTACAACATGCTGAAAATGCCCGGGCCGATGAACATCATCACCATCCCCTCCGACAAGAAAGTCGCGTTGATCTGCACCGACCAACTCTACCGGGAAGCAGTTGCAGCAGCTGCTGCCAAGGCACCTGCTCCTGCCGACGGAGCCCCGGGAGGGAAAAAGACCGGTGAGACCCCTTGCACCCACTCCGGCAAGAGCACCTCTTCGGGGTGTCGCGCTCCTGTTGAGGACGTGCCAGAGAGCTCCGCTAGCAAGAGCAAGAAGTCAAGCGCTACACCACCAGAGACCAAGAAGGTGCCCGTCAAGGAGGACGTTACGGGGGGAGCTTTTACCATAAGCTCCACCCTCAATAGCAAATAGGAAAGCAAGCTCATCACTTTCCTGCGAGCGAGTGTGGATGTGTTTGCATGGCAAGCTTCCGACATCCCCAGCGTTCCTAGGGAAGTGATTGAGCACCATCTTGCTATCTGTCCTCACGCACGGCCCGTCAAGTAGAAGGTCAGGAAGCAAGCTCTGGAAAGGCAGGAGTTCATCACGGAGGAGATCAGAAAACTAGAGGCGGCAGGCTTGGTAAGGGGAGTGATCCATCCAACATGGTTGGCCAACCCGGTTGTGGTGCGCAAGGCAAACGGGAAGTGGAGATTGTGTATTGATTACACGGACATCAATAAAGCTTGTCCAAAGGATCCCTTCCTGTTACCGCGCATCGACTAGATTGTCGACTCCACGGCTGGTGTGACCTGTTATCATACCTCGATGCCTACTCAGGGTACCACTAGATCTTCATGATGAAAGAAGACGAGGAGAAGACAACATTCATCACCCCATGTGGTACGTATTGCTTTTTACGAATGCCTTTCGGGTTGAAGAGTGCTGGCTCAACCTTTGCAAGAGCAGTCCAAATTGGTTTTGAGCCCCATCTACATGGAAATATGGAAGCTTATATGGATGACATAGTGGTCAAAACCAAGGACAAAGCAACACTTGTGCAAGATCTGGAGGAAAACATTTGCAAACCTGCACAAGATCAACCTCAAGTTGAACCCTGAGAAGTGTGTCTTCGGTGTCCCGTCCGGCAAGCTTCTCGGGTTCTTTGGGTCGCAGCGCGAGATTGAGGCAAACCCAGATAAGAACAAGGCCATCGAGCAGATTGAGGCACCTAAACGGATCAAGGACGTGCGTCAGCTCACTGGCTGCGTTGCCGCCATTAGTAGATTCATCTCCAAGTCCGCGGAGCGTGCCCTTCCCTTTTTCAAGATCTTGAAGAAGAGGTGCCCAATGGAGTGGACCTCGGAGGCCGAAGCAGCGCTACAGGACATGAAAAAGTACCTCTCCTCTACCCAGTGCTGGTTGCGCCCAAACCACAAGAACCGTTGATGCTGTACCTAGCGGCAACGAATCAGGTGGTTAGCGCCGCACTGGTGGCACATAGAGAGGTCGACGAAGAGGCAGCGGCAGCGGCAGAGTCAGCGGATGGCGAGCCGGAACCCTCCCCGGTAGGGCTCGGTCCCGGTAGGACTGAGTCCCCGGCAGAGGCTGACGCCAGTGCGACAGGGCCCACACGACTGGGTGAAGTGGCGCAGAAGAAGAAAATGGTGCAACACCCAGTTTACTTCATCAGCTCCCTCTTGCAGGGGGCTAGGTCAAGGTACTCAGGCGTGCAAAAACTGCTCTTCGGCCTTCTTATGGCCTCGAGGAAGCTGCGTCATTACTTCCAAGCACACGAGATCACCGTGGTCACCCGCCTCCCATTGCAACGGATACTACATAACCCAGGTGCAACGGGGAGGATCATGGAATGGGACCTAGAGTTGTTGAGTTTTGGTTTAAAGTTCGAAAGCACCTCGACGATTCAGAGCAGAGTCTTGGCAGAGTTTGTTGCAGAATGGACCTTGACGCCCGATGAAGAGGTACAGGAGACCACTCTCCCCGGCAAGGAAACGAGCTGCGACTGGATCATGTACTTTGATGGGGCTTTTTCGCTGCAAGGTGCCGGTGCTGGTGTGCTGCTTGTCGCACCCACCGGAGAGCACCTCAAGTATGTCATCCAAATGCACTTTCCCTGGGAGATGTCAACTAACAACACCGCCGAGTACGAGGGTTTGCTTGCCAGTCTCAAGATCGCGCTGGACCTCGGAGTAAAAAGCTCATCGTCAGGGCTGATTCGCAACTCGTCGTCAGGCAGATCAGCAAAGATTACCAAAGCCCGTTGATGGAAGCCTACATCGATGAAGTGAGGAAACTGGAGGAGCGCTTTGACGGTGTACGAGCGGAGCATGTCCCCCAGACGGAAAACGACATCGCCGACTACTTGTCAAAGCATGCTGCCCTCAAGCTACCTGTGGAACCAGGTACTTTTGTGCTTCAGTTAACTCGACCATCTGTCGAACCATCGACCGGGCAGAACAAGCGGAGGAAGCTAGGCCCCGGCAAGTACTTCCCCACCGAGCTCCCCGGAGCCACTGGCGAAGATGCTGCCATGAATGCCGATCCTGGCGCGGGGCAACCGACTCTGGCAGGGCCTCAGTCCATAGCCGTAGAGACGGCCACTCCCATGGCAGAAGAGATGCCTTTGGTCCTTGTCGTCGAGCCATAGGCTTCGGCATGGGTGCAGCACACCGTCCGATTCCTCCAAAAAGGAGAGCTTCCTGAGGAGCAGGAAGAGGCAGAAAGAGTAGCCCGCTGGTCTGCTCTGTACTAATTCATTGACAATGTATTGTACAGAAAAAGACCGAATGGGGTGAAATTGAAGTGCATCTCCCGGGAGGAAGGACTAGAGCTGTTGGCAGAGATACATGGAGGCATATGTGGCTCCCACATAGGGTCGAGGGTCCTTACCGGCAAGGCTTTCCAGCAAGGTTTCTTCTGGCCTACCGCCCTCCAGGATGCCATGGCACTAGTAACCAAATGTGAAGCGTGCCAGTTCCATTCAAAGAAGCTTCATCAACCAGCTCAAGCCCTTCAAACCATCCCTCTCTCCTGGCCCTTCTCGGTCTAGGGGCTCCACATATTGGGCCCTTTCCCTTGTGCCGTCGGGGGCTTTGAGTACTTGTACGTTGCAATAGACAAGTTCACAAAATGGCCAGAGGTGGAAGCAGTGAGGAAGGTGACATCGCAGTCAGCCATCAAGTTCTTCAAGGGACTAGTTTGCCGTTTTGGGGTACCCAACAGGATCATCACCGACAACAGCACACAGTTCACAAGCCATGCCTTCATGCAATACATTGAGGATCTCGACAGCAAAGTCTGTTTTGCTTCCGTGGCACACCCACGGAGCAACGACCAAGCGAAGAGAGCAAATGCTGAAGTTCTGTGAGGCTTAAGAGCGAAGACTTTTGACAGGCTACGCAAGAGTGGAAGGCGCTGGGTTAACAAGTTGCCAGCAGTTCTTTGGTCGATCAGAACGACGCCAAATCGAGCCACCAGCCAGACACCCTTTGCCCTGGTCTACGGGGCAGAAGCAGTTCTCCCCACAGAACTCATATACGGGTCACCTCGAGTGCTCGCTTATGATGAGCTTGGGCAAGAGCGATTGCGGCAAGATGATGCAATGCTCCTTGAGGAAGATCGTCTCCGGTCGGCTGTGAGAGCAGCACGCTACCAGCAAGCCTTGCGTCGCTACCATAGCCGCAAGGTTCATGCCCGGAGTTTTGAGGAAGGTGACCTTGTTCTTCGGCACGTTCAGTCGGCCAAGGATTCCAACAAGTTGACGCCAAAGTGGGAAGGCCCTTATCGGGTAACATGAGTCACCAGGCCTGGCGCAGTCCGCCTGGAGACCGAAGATGCCATTCCAGTGAGTAACTCCTGGAACATCGAGCATCTCTGCAAGTTTTACCCATAAGGCGCGGCTGCCGGGCCTCCTGGCAAGCCACCTTTTGTACAAGCCTTGCCGGCAAGGCATGTAACCCTTTGTACAAAGCCAAGCGCAGACCCTAAGCATAAATAAACGAAGCACCGGCGCCCTAAGTTATAGCATGCATGCTAGGTCAAGTCTCCTCCTTGGTTAGGGTTGATAGTGCTTAGCGGCGGCTAACCCCTAGCTTAGAGGTCGAGTGCGCGTTTCTCTATTCTTTTCTGTCCTCTTTGGTTCGCAGGGCACATAAGCACTTCTGCCGAGCTGTTTGGAAGAAAGGAACGGACCGGCGTCCCGACCCCGGCAAGCCAAAGTTGCCGGGGGCTGCAAGTACAAGGATCCATCCACGGCAAGCCAAGGTTGCCGGGGGCTGCAGATCCAGATAAGTCCTTTATCCTCTATCATGCATTTTGTTATGGACTGGGATATGTGAAACCTTGTTTTATTTCTAGGCTACCGTGCTCCCCTCTTTCCATACCCAAGGATTATCTCCTGGGTCCGAATTTGGTCGTAGTCGCGGCAGCAAGGAAATGGAACGAGGAGACAAAGCCCACCTCATCCCTGCCTCCACCAAGAGCGTGAGAAAGGTCGAGCAAAATGGGGGGACGGCAAGGCCTGTTGCCGTGCGAAAAACGTTTATCTTAAAAAGTAACAAGGAATCGCGGGTCTCACCCATGAACGAAAAACCCGGCAAACATCCCTTTTTCATTAAAAAGATCCCCTACAGGTACAGTTCATACGGAATGAAAAACATGAGCAAGGGGATTACAAGTTCTAAATCTAACGAAGGTCCGAAGGCCTACAAGACTAAAAAGAGATAAGATGCCCGTAATCTCTTTCTTGTCCCTCTCCTCAGAAGGCAGGTCAAGGAAGCGAAAAGGGGCAAAAGAGGCGCCTAGGCGAGCTACGAGCGGTAGAAAGCACCAAGAGAACATCTCGGTGGCCGTCCAAAGGCTGGCTGGTAATGACGACGCCGGGGGAAGAGCTCGAAGACGAGGCGGCAGGACGTCAATACGCGACGAAGGCGTCGGTGCCTGCATACTCTGACTTGACGGCCTTTCCGCCCACCCTCTTCCTCTTCCACAACCTCCCAACGCCAGCCGCCCAAGGTGACGACTCCAAGAAGTTCAAGGAGCCGGCGACACAGATGATGGGGTCGCCGGTGCCGCCTGGAGCGGCGCCCGACGCTTAGTCGGACCCGTCATCCTGCCGCCCGCTACCCTCGTTGTCGCTGCCGCTGTCTTCCTCGCCACTCTCGCTCGAGGAGGAATCTTCATCGTCAGAGGAGCTCTCCACGCAGCACCTTACGCGAGTCCCGAAGTGCCCGAAGATCTTGACAGAGAGGAGGCTACTCTCCATTAATTTGAAATGGAGAGTGAGCCCCTCCGTCAAGCTGTGGATGCGGGCAAAGGTCTTCCACCCTCGGCGGAGGTATATGACGTGAGGGGCGGGGAACTCAACGTCGGCCCATGTGCCGCTGTTCCCACAGCCCCTCATATGCAGCCGCAATGCCTGCGGCCGGTCCAGCTCCATCTCCCGCGCAAATGGAGTCGGGAGGCGAATATGACAGTGCGGCAGCTGGCGCATCCTGATGAAGAACTCGCAAGGGTTATCCCCGATGTGGCCCTCCACCGAGGGAGGGGCCGCTGGCGGAGGCGAGGCCGATCTGCTGCCCCGTCCTCCTCTCCCTCGAGCGCCACGGCAGCCTCGACCTCGCCCCCTCCCCCTCCCTCTAACGGCCGGCTCCGCCGCCACGAGCTCTTGGGGAGGAGCGTTGTGTTGTCTAGCTGAAACCCTCGCCGCCACTGATGAAGCATGCCACGCCCCCTCGCCATGGCAGAAGGGAGGAGGGAGCGGGAATGGAGAGAAGCGGATGACGAAGGATTGAGAGGCGCCGTTCCTCCCGCTCCCCTCCTTATAAAGGGGCGGGGGCGAAGCTCGGCCGCCCCTCTCGACCAATCCGGCCCATTGAAGTGACAACGGGAGAGACCGTCGACCGCCCTCCCCGCTCAATTGAAGGCGTCGACCGCCCTCTCCGCTCAATTGAAGGCGAGTGAGAATCGACCCACACGCGTGCGACTTCCCGTATCCCGCGCACATGTCATTCTCTCTGCATCATGCATGTAGCGGACGTGGCGCAAGAGACGGGCGCAATGGAACGCATGGAGCGACAGTTCCCGAGTAAAGGGCAGTAAATGAGAAGTGGCCCTGCGGCCTCGAGGAGACATGCAAGCCGCCTCTTTATTGTCCACCACAAGATGATGCCAGCGTGCTTTGGTCACGCACACGCGCGCGACCCCCACGTCGTGCATTCAACGCGAATCATGGGGAAGGGTAGCGGACGAAACAGTTACCGTGGTAAAATCTGCCCCACCTGCCCGCGCACCGTTCTGGGCCTGGCCCAACAACGTGTCGCGCTTATGTGTGGCCCAGGCCCGGGGGCTCCTGTCGGTGTACAAAAGTAGGGGCTCTCCTTTTGGCCCCTTTACTTGTGCACGGGAAGTCGGAGCCACGCGCCATGGCCGCACATAGCGAGGCAAAGGAGGGGAGCTGGAGAGAAACCGAGGGCACAAGACTAACAAGGCAACGCCAAAAACCAAGACCACAGAGATCAGACGGACAAAGCAGGTTTCCCCGGCAAGACCCTGGCCGGGGCAGCCTCAGCAGCCCCGGAAAGGCCCTTGTCGGGGCGGCTGGCCCACTCCAGCGGAGTGAGTCACCCTCGAACCCACGGTCTCCAACACCATCGACTACGTTGGGCCAGGGCTCGGGAGGCACCTCCATGGTGGCATGCAGATCTTTGTGAAGATAAAGGATATTCAAGGTCAGATAAGGATTGGAAGGCAAGGACCCTCGACGAGATCCTTGCCAAGAAAACCCACAAGACCCCCGGCAAGATCCTTGTCGGGGACGCCAGTGCGCCACGACAAGACCCTTGCCGGGCCACCCGACAAGGCCCTCGCCAAGGGCGTCAGCGGAGCCACTGCCAGGCCCACGCCAGCCAAGTATCCACCACTGTTTTGCATGCAGCTGCCAGTCCAACCAGCTGGGCAGGCGCCTACATGGCAACATGCGGCTTCCAGCCAACTCAGCACACACCTACGTGGCGGCATGTAGATCTTCGTGGAGACTCCACCACCGCGCCACCTCAGCTGCTTGCCTGCCTACATGGCATCGCATGCATCGCTGGGCAGGGCGCGTGTCGAAGCAAGGAGGAGCGGTGACGGATGGGACGGGCCTCGCTCCCGCCCCCGATAAAGTGAGGGGACACCTAAGTCGCGCATTAAATGCGTCTAGTCCTGTAATACGAGCGATAAGCTCGCAACACTGTAGGCCTTTCCATCTCCTGTGTGCCACTGTGGTAGCCCCTTTCGCCTATAAAAGGAGGCCCATGGCATACTGGAAAAGGATTCGGCTCTTTCGAACCACACAGCGCCCGTAGCTAGTTCAAGAGCTCAAGAACACTCAATACATCCACCAAGCAGGACTAGCGTTTTACGCATCCCCGCGGCCCGAACCTGGGTAAACGATCCTTGTGCTGACTATTGATCCTGCTCTCCTCCCAACCCCGCGCCCCGCAACCGTGGTAGGGATTCTTGTGATCCCATAGGTGTCGTTTCCCACCGACACTGCTAATACTTCCAAATATTCTTTGGCTCCCCATGTGTCGAATCTATAAATTTGGGTTGAATACTCTACCCTCGAAAATGGTTGCGATCCCATATACTTGTGGGTTATCAAGACCTTTTTCTAGCGCCGTTGCCGGGGAGCATAGCTATATTTGCTGAGTCACTTGGGATTATTATCATATTATCACTATGAAGAATCTAAAGGATGCTAAGACTAATATTTTTCCCTCAAGATGAAGGGAGGTAAGGAACTGCCATCCAGCTCCGCTTTAGATTCACCTTCCGTTATAAGTAAACTTGCAACACCACCACATGCTATTGATTTTGATATGTCGCAAGTTATTGATGATGCTACTTCTGCTATGAATGCTACTCATGATGATGTTAGTACCTTGCTTGATGATGATGTCCAACTAGGTGAATTTCTTGATGAACAAATTGCTAGAGTAAGACAACATGATATTGTTGTAACTGATGATGAGCTTGAAACTAAAAATCTTGAAACACCTACTAGAACTATCCCTCCTAGATATGAATTGCCAAAGGTATTGGAAGGTTATGCTATGAGTGAGGAGGCAACTAGAGATATTCTTGCTTGTAAGGATCGATATGATCTAGAAAAATTATTATGCAAGTATAAAGAAAGATCTTTGAATGCTAAAATGAAATGTGATCCTAAGTTTGCTACTTCACCTATCTTTATTGATGATAAGGATTATGAATTCTCTATCGACCCAGAGTTAATTACTTTGGTTGAATCTGATCCTTTCTATGGTTATGAAACTGAAACTGTTGTGGTACATCTTACTAAGTTGAATGAGATAGCCACCCTTTTTGCTCATGATGAGAAGATTCATTATTATTATATCCTCAAATTATTTCCGTTCTCGTTCAAGGGTGATGCTAAAGCTTGGTACAATACTCTTGCTCCTGGTTGTGTGCGTAGTCCCCAGGATATGATTTATTACTTCTCTGAAAAATATTTCCCTGCTCATAAGAAACAAGTTGCCTTGCAGGAAATATTTAACTTTGTGCAAATTGAAGAAGAGAGTCTCCCACAAGCTTGGGGGAGACTTCTCCAACTCCTTGATGCTTTGCCTGATCCTCCTCTTAAGAAAAATGAAATACTTGATATCTTCTATAATGGACTAACCGATGCTTCTAGGGATTTCCTAGATAGTTGTGTTGGTTGTGTTTTCAAGGAACGAACTATTGCGCAAGTTGAAGAATTATTGAATAATATATTGAAAAATTATGATGATTGGACTCCTCGTGAAACACCGATTAAACCCACTCCAAAGAAGAGGGGTATCTTATATCTCAGTCCCGAAGATATGCAAGAGGCAAAGAAATTTATGAAAGAAAAAGGTATTAAAGCAGAGGATGTTAAAAATTTACCACCTATTGAAGAAATACATGGGCTTGAAGCACCACCACCACCTAAGGTGGTAGAGGTAAAATCTTTAATGAAATTCAATGATAGTGATGACCCTCATAATAAACATCCTAGTCAATGCCTTTATGAATTTGATAATTACATTAGAAAGCAAGATCACATCAATACAAATGTTATGAAACAATTGAAATACAACTTTGATATGATTTCTCGCTTAAGTGACGTGCTATTTAGAATCTCAAATGATGTTAGAGGTGTAGGAATGCATGCCTCTATGGTTCAAACACAATTAGAACAAGTTGCTAAATCCCAAAGAGAGTTGCTTGATGAAATGAACAATAATATAAGTGACTTTGCTATTAGAGTAGCAACTAGGGAAGGTAAAATGACTGAGGAACCACTTTATCCTGAGGGAAACCCAAAGAGAATTGAACAAGACTCTCAAAGAATTAACATTGATGCACCTAGTCCTTCTAAAAAGAAAAAGAAGAAGAAAAATGATAGGACTTTGCATGCCTCTAGTGAACCTGAAATAGAAAAACCTCCTGATAATGATAATGAAGTTTCTATCTCTGATGCTAAAACTCAATATGGTAGTGAACACTCACCTTTTGATAATGAAAAAGATAAGGATGAGGTTCATGAAGACACTCAACCTAATAATAAAGAACCAGACAATGATGTTGAGATAGAACCAGCTGTTAATATTGATAACCCACAACCCAAGAATAAAAGATATGATAAAAGAGACTTTGTTGCTAGAAAACATGGAAAGGAAAGAGAACTATGGGTTCAAAAATCTATGCCCTTTCCACCTAAGTCAACTAAAAAGAAAGATGATGAAGAATTTGAACGCTTTGCTGAAATGATTAGGCCAGTCTTTTTGCGCACTCGCTTGACTGATATCTTAAAAATGCCTCCTTATGCAAAGTACACGAAAGACATCATCGCCAATAAGAGAAAAATACTGGAAGCTGAAATATCCACCATGCTTGCTAATTATACTTTTAAGGATGGAGTACCTAAAAAACTTGGAGATCCGGGAATACCAACTATACCTTGCTCCATCAAAAGAAATTATGTGAAAACTACTTTATGTGATTTGGGAGCTGGTGTTAGTGTTATGCCTTTCTCTTTTTATAAAAGACTTGTTTTGAATAAACTCACACATACTGAAATATCTTTGCAAATGGCTGACAAATCAACTGCCATACCTATCGGTATTTGTGAGGATGTGCCCGTTGTTATTGCTAATGTTACTATATTGACTGACTTTGTTAAACTTGAGATGGCCGAGGACGACAACATGTCTATTATCCTTGGTAGACCCTTCTTGAATACTGCAGGGGCTGTTATTGATTGCAATAAAAGCAAGGTCACTTTTCATATCAATGGTCATAATCATACGCTGCACTTTCTGAAGAAACAATTCCAAGTGAATGGTATTAATGTTATTGAAAAATCTCCGACAATCATTATTGGAAGTTTTCAGCTACCTCTACCTACTGTTAAAACTAAATATGAAATGCTTATTGTTGGGGACATTCATATCCCGTTGAGGTAACTTAGTAATTTATGAAAGTTCTTCGGTTTCATGCTAATCGAAAGTGGTTGTTAATAAGACTTGATCAACCTTATGAATGGATCATTTTTGAGAGATATGAAGTTGATGAATTTAGTGAGCACTATGTTCTGTCCCTACCTTTTGTTTTTGGTTTTTACTAGTTAAATACAATAAAATGCCATGCCTTGTCTGTTTTTTGAGTTTTCCGTGCAATAAAAAAATGACCCAAAAACAAAAGTTCTCAAAATGCTCTAAAAATTTAATACAATTTTTTTTCTGATTATTTAAGAATTTCTAGTGCAAATAATATCAGAGGGAGGTGCACCAGGTGGGCACAACCCACCTGGGCGCGCCAGGACCCACAGGCGCGCCCTGGTGGGTTGTGGTCCCCAAGTGGGCCCCCTCACTTACCTCTTCTTCCCACATCACCACATTCCTCCAGAAAAAAAATCACTATTGCTCTCTCCCTCTCCCTCTCTCTCTCTCTCTCTCTCCCTCTCTCTCTCTCTCTCTCTCTCTCTCTCTCTCTCTCTCTCTCGTGTTCTTGCTCCCAAAACCGCAGATTTCGATCTCTTTGCCCGAAGCTCCGTTTCTGAAACTATTTCGGGGAATTGTTGCTTGGTATGTGACTCCTCCATGTGTCCAATCAGTTTTTGTTTTAGTGGTTTATATTTTGAACAATTAGCTACTCTTTGTGCTGCTACAGATGAGCTTGCATGTTGAATTCTTAGAGTTCTAAGTAGTTTGAATGCTTGCTATGGCCTCTATACATCCTTATGAGTAGTTGTTACCAATCTTGTAAAGTTTTGTTCACAAATTTTTGTGACCCAAAATTTTCAGAAAATTGTACGCGAACATTATGAACTTCTTTGGAAGGAGTTCTTCGAGGAGGAGATCCTCAGAGGTGTCCTCTAGTAGCAGCTCCATCCGTCGGTCTTATGTTGAACCGAGTGAAAAGTCCATTCGAGATGCCGCCACTAAAACATGCTTATGGCCATGCAACAATTATATGATGAGTGTGGGCATTAAGGAGTGATACGTCTCCAACGTATCTACTTTTCCTAATGCTCTTCCTCTTGTTTTGGACTCTAATTTGCATGATTTGAATGAAACTAACCCCGGACTGACGCTGTTTTCAGCAGAACTACCATGGTGTTGTTTTTGTGCAGAAATAAAAGTTCTCGGAATGGAACGAAACTTTGTGAGGATTTTTGTATATCAATAAAGAAAATTTCTGGAGCCAAGAGCCACCTGAGGGGGGCACCTGGGTGGGCACAACCCACCAGGGTGCGCCCCTGTGGGTGCTGCCCACATGGTGGCCCCGTGACATTGAAACTGATGCTATAAAATCACATTATTCCAGAAAAAAATCAGGAAGAAAGAATTATCATGTTGCACGAGACGGCGCCGCCGCCGTCTCCTGTTTTTCACCGGGAGGCCAGATCTGGAGTCCGTTTGGGGCTCCGGAGAGGGGGATCTTCGATCTTCGTCATCACTAACACATCTCCATCGCCAATTCCATGATGCTCCCCACCGGGAGTGAGTAATTCCTCCGTAGGATCACTGGTCGGTGAGGAGTTGGATGAGATTCATCACGTAATCGAGTTAGTTTCGTTAGGGCCTGATCTCTAGTATCCACTATGTTCTAAGATTGATGTTGCTATGACTTTGCCATGCTTAATGCTTGTCACTTTGGGCCCGGGTGCCATGATTTCAGATCTGAACCGTTTATGTTATCATCATTATATCCATGTTCTGGATCCAATCTTGCAAGTTATAGTCACCTACTACGTGTTATGATCCGGCAACCCCGGAGTGACAATAGTCGGTACCACTCCCGGTGATGATCGTAGTTTGAGGAGTTCATGTATTCACCTATGCTAATGCTTTGTTTCGGTTCTCTATTAAAAGGAGGCCTTAATATCCTTTAGTTTCCAATAGGACCCCGCTACCACGGGAGGGTAGGACAAAATATGTCATGCAAGTTCTTTCCATAAGCACATATGACTATTTACGGAACACATGCCTACATTATATTTATGAACTGGAGCTAGTGTTGTATCGCCCTAGGTTATAACTATCTCATGATGAATATCATCCAACAAGTCACCAATCCAATGCCTACAAATTTATCTTATATTGTTCTTGCTAAGTTACTACTGTTGCTACTGCTATGGTTACTGCTACAAAATAAATGTTATCACTGTTAACATTACCGTTGCTACTGCTGCTATCATCAAAACTATCATATTACTGTGCTACTAATCACTTTGCTATAGATAATTAATCTCCAGGTGTGGTTGAATTGACAACTCAGCTGCTAATACCTTCAAATATTCTTTGGCTCCCCTTGTGTCGAATCTATAAATTTGGGTTGAATACTCTACCCTCGAAAACGGGTACGATCCCCTATACTTGTAGGTTATCAAGACCTTCTTCTGGCGCTGTTGCCAGGGAGCATAGCTATATTTGTTGAGTCACTTGAGATTATTATCCTATTATCACTATGAAGAATCTGAAGGATGCTAAGACTAAGGTTTTTCCCTCAAAGACGAAGGGAGGTAAGGAACTGCCATCCAGCTCCTCTTTAGATTCACCTTCTGTTATAAGTAAACTTGCAACACCACAACATGCTATTAATTCTGATATGTCGCAAGTTATTGATGATGCTACTTCTGTTATGAATGCTACTCATGATGATGCTAGTACCTTGCTTGATGATGATGTGCCATTAGGTGAATTTCTTGAAGAACAAATTGCTAGAGTAAGACAACATGATATTGTTGAATCTGATGATGAACTTGAAACTGAAAATCTTGAAACACCCACTAGAACTAGTCCTCCTAGATATGAATTGCCAAAGGTACCGGAAGGTTATACTATGAGTGAGGAGGCAACTAGAGATATTCTTGCTTGTAAGGATATAGATGATCTAGAGAAATTATTATGCAAGTATAAAGAAAGATCTCTAAATGCTAAAATGAAATGTGATCCTGAGTTTGCTACTTCACCTATTTTTATTGATGATAAAGATTATGAATTCTCGGCCGACCCAGAGTTAATCACTTTGGTTGAATCTGATCCTTTCCATGGTTATGAAACTGAAACTATCGTGGCCATCTTAATAAGTTGAATGATATAACTACCCTTTTTTCTCATGATGAGAAGATTCACTATTACTATATTCTCAAGTTATTTCCATTCTCATTAAAGGGTGATGCTAAAGCTTGGTACAATACTCTTTCTCCTGGTTGTGTGCGTAGTCCCCATGATATGATCTATTACTTCTCTGAAAAATATTTCCCTGCTCATAAGAAACAAGCTGCCTTGCAGGAAATATTTAACTTTGTGCTAATTCAAGAAGAGAGTCTACCACAAGCTTGGGGGAGGCTTCTCCAATTGCTTAATGCTTTGCCTGATCATCCTCGTAAGCAAAATGAAATACTTGATATCTTCTATAATGGACTAACTAATGCTTCTAGGGAATTCCTAGATAGTTTTGCTGGTTGAGTTTTCAGGGAATGAACTATTGGGCAAGCTGAAGAATTATTGAATAACATATTAAAAAATTATGATGATTGGAATCCTCCTGAAACACCTATTAAACCCACTCCAAATAAGAGGGGTATCTTATATCTCAGTCCTGAAGATATGCAAGAGGCAAAGAATGTTGGGGAACGTGGCATGCAATTTCAAAAAATTTCCTATGATGACGCAAGATCTATCTAGGAGATGCATAGAAACTAGAGGGGAGAGTGTGTCCACGTACCCTCATAGACCGATAGCGGAAGCGTTAGTTAATGCGGTTGATGTAGTCAAACGTCTTCACGATCCAACCGATCCAAGTACCGAACGTACGACACCTCTGAGTTCAGCACATGTTCAGCTCGATGATGTCCCTCGAACTCTTGATCCAGCAGAGGGTCGAGGGAGAGTTTTGTCAGCATGACAGCGTGGTGACGGTGTTGATGATGTGATCCACGCAGGGCTTCGCCTAAGCACTACGATGATACTATTGGAGTAGTAAACGGTGGAGGGGGGCCCCGCACACGACTAAGACAATGTTGTGCCTTTGGGGTGCCCCCTGCCCCCGTATACAAGGGAGGGAGAGGAGGCCGGCCACCAGGGGCACGCCAAGGGAGGGGGGAGTCCTACTAGGACTCCTAGTAGGATTCGGCCCCCTCTCTTTTTTCCTTACGGAGGTGGAAAGGAGGAAGGAGAGGGAGTAGGAGAAGGAAAGGGGGGTGGCGCCCCATTTCCCTAGTCCAATTCAGCCTCC
>NC_041391.1:277281522-277328102 GCF_002162155.2 Triticum dicoccoides
GGGGGGGGCACCAGACCCTTGTTTGCTGGTTAGCCTCCCTCCCATGGCCCATATGGCCCATATCTTCCACCGGGGGGTTCCGGTAACCCTTCTTGTACTCTGGTTTGTACTCGATACACTCTGGAACCCTTCCGGTGTCCGAATACCACCTTCCAATATATCAATCTTTACCTCTCAACCTTTTTGAGACTCCTCGTCATGTCCGTGATCTCATCCAGGACTCCGAACAAACTTCGGTCATCAAAAACAAATAACTCATAATACAAATCATCATCGAACGTTAAGCGTGCGGACCCTATGGGTTCGAGAACTATGTAGACATGATCGATACACATCTCCGAACAATAACCAATAGCGGAACTTGGATGCTCATATTGGCTCCTACATATTCTATGAAGATCTATTGGTCAAACCGCACAACAACCTACATTGTTCCCTTTGTCATTGGTATGTTATTTGCTCGAGTTTCGATCGTCGGTATCATCGTACCTAGTTAATCTTGTTACTGGCAAGTCTCTTTACTCGTTCTGTAATGCTTCATCCCGCAACTAACTCATTAATCACATTGCTTGCAAGGCTTATAGTGATGAGCATTATCGAGAGGGCCTAGAGATACCTCTCCGATACACGGAGTGACAAATCCTATTCTCGATCTATGCCAACCCAACGAACACCTTCGGGGACACCTGTAGAGCATCTTTATTATCACCTAGTTACGTTGTGACGTTTGATAGCACAGAAGGTGTTCCTCTGGTATTCGGGAGTTGCATAATCTCATAGTCGGAGGAACATGTATAAGTCATGAAGAAAGCAATAGCAATAAAACTTATCGATCATTATGCTAAGCTAATGGATGGGTCTTGTCCATCACATCATTCTCTAATGATGTGATCCCATTCATCAAATGACAACACATGTCTATGGTCAGGAAACATAACCATCTTTGATTAACGAGCTAGTCAAGTAGAGGCATACTAGGGACACTTTGTTTTGTCTATGTATTCACACATTTACTAAGTTTCTAGTTAATACAATTCTAGCATGAATAATAAACATTTATCATGATATAAGGAAATATAAATAACAACGTTATTATTGCCTCTAGGGCATATTCACTTCAGTCTCTCACTTGCACTAGAGTCAATAATCTAGTTCACATTGCCATGTGATTTAACACCAATAGTTCACATCTATATGTGATTAACACCCATAGTTCACATCGCCATGTGACCAACAACCAAAGGGTTTACTAGAGTTAATAATCTAGTTCACATCGCTATGTGATTAACACCCAAAGAGTACTAAGGTGTGATCATGTTTTGCTTGTGAGAGAAGTTTAGTCAACGGGTCTGCTAAATTCAGAGCCGTATGTATTTTGCAAATTTTCTATGTCTACAATGCTCTGCATGGAGCTACTCTAGCTAATTGCTCCCACTTCCAATATGTATCCAGATTGAGACTCAGAGTCATCTGGATTGGTGTAAAGCTTACATCGACTTAACTCTTTACGACAAACTCTTTATCACCTCAACAACCGAGAAATACTCCTTAGTCCTCTTAGGTAATTAAGGATAACTTTGATCGCTATACAGTGATCCACTCCTGGATCACTATCGTACCCCCTTGCCAAACTCATAGCAAGGCACACAACTGGACTAGTACATAGCATGGCATACTTTATAGAACCTATTACTGAGGCATAGGGAATGACTTTCATTCTCTTTCTATCATCTACCGTGGTTGGGCTTTGAGTCTTACTCAACTTTACACCTTGTGATATAGACAAGAACTCCTTCTTTGACTAATCCATTTTGAACTCTTTCAAAATCTTATCATGGTATGTACTCATTGAAAAATCTTATCAAGCGTCTTGATCTATCTCTATAGATCTTGATACCCAATATGTCAGAAGCCTCACCGAGGTCTTTCTTTGAAAATCTCCTTTCAAACTCTTCTTTATGCTTTCCAGAAAATTTGACATCATTTCTGATCGTCAATATGTCATTCCCATATACTTATCAGAAAGGTTGTACTGCTCCCACTCACTTTCTTGTAAATACAGGCTTCACCGCAAGTCTGTATAAAACTATATGCTTTGATCAACTCATCAAAGCGTATATTCCAACTCCGAGATGCTTGCACCAGTACATAGATGGATCGCTGGAGCTTGCACACCTTGTTAGTACCTTTAGGATCGACAAAACCTTCTGGTTGAATCATATACAACTCCTTTTTAAGAAATATCCTTTTAAGGAATGCAGTTTTGACATCCATTTGCGAGATTTCATAAAATATGGCAACTGCTAACATGATTCGAACGGATTTAAGCATCGCTACAGTTGAGAAAATCTCATTGTAGTCAACATCTTAAACTTGCCAAAAACCTTTTGTGACAAGTTGAGCTTTGTAGATAGTAACACTACTATTAGCGTCTGTCTTCCTCTTGAAGATCCATTCATTTTCTATGGCTTGCCGATCATCGGGCAAGTCCACCAAAGTCCACACTTTGTTCTCATACATGGATCCCATCTCAAATTTCATGGCCTCAAGCCATTTTGCGGAATCTAGGCTCATCATCGCTTCCTCATAGTTTGTAGGTTCATCATGGTCTAGTAACATGACTTCCAGAATAGGATTACCGTACCACTCTGTTGCAGACCATACTCTGGTTGACCTACGAGGTTCGGTAGTAACTTGATCTGAAGTTTCATGATCATCATCATTAGCTTCTTCACTAATTGGTGTAGGAATCACTGGAACTGATTTCTGTGATGAACTACTTTCCAATTTAGGAGAAGGTACAATTTACTCATCAAGTTCTACTTTCCTCCCACTCACTTCTTTCAAGAATAACTCCTTCTCTAGAAAGGATTCATTCTTTGCAACGAATATCTTGCCTTCGGATCTGTGATAGAAGGTGTGCCCAATAGTTTCTTTTGGGTATCCTATGAAGACACATTTCTCCGATTTGGGATCGAGCTTATCAGGTTGAAGCTTTTTCACATAAGCATCACAGCCCCAAACTTTAAGAAATGACAACTTAGGTTTGTTGACAAACCACAGTTCATATGGTGTCATCTCAACGGATTTTGATGGTGCCTTATTTAACGTGAATGCAGTTGCCTCTAATGCACAATCCCAAAATGATAGTGGTAAATCGGTAAGAGACATCATAGATTGCACCATATCTAATAAAGTGCGGTTACGATGTTCGGACACACCATTACGCTATGGTGTTCCAGGTGGCGTGAGATGTGAAACTATTCCACATTGTTTTAAATGAAGGCCAAACTCGTAAGTCAAATATTCACCTCCACGATCAGATCGTAGAAACTTTATTTTGTTGTTACAATGATTCTCCACTTCACTCTGAAATTCTTTGAACTTTCCAAACGTTTCAGACTTGTGTTTCATTAAGTAGATATACCCATATCTGCTCAAATCATTTGTGAAGGTCAGAAAATAATGATACCTACCATGAGCCTCAACACTCATCGGACCGCATACATTGGTATGTATTATTTCCAGTAATTCATTAGCTTGTTCCATTGTTCTGGAGAACGGAGTTTTAGTCATCTTGCCCATAAGTCACGGTTCGCAAGTATCAAATGATTCATAATCAAGTGATTCCAAAAGCCCATCAGCATGGAGTTTCTTCATGCGCTTTACACCAATATGACCTAAACGGCAGTTCCACAAGTATGTTGCACTATCATTATCAACTTTGTATCTTTTGGCATCAATATTATGAATATGTGTATCACTACGATCGAGATTCAATAAACCATCAACATTGGGTGTATGACCATAGAAGGTTTTATTCATGTAAATAGAATAACAATTTTTCTCTGTCTTAAATGAATAATCGTATTGCAATAAACTTGATCTAATCATATTCATGCTCAACGCAAACACAAAATAACATTTATTTAGGTTCAACACTAATCCCGAAAGTATAAGGAGTGTGCGATGATGATCATATCAATTTTGGAACCACTTCCAACACACATTGTCACTTCACCCTCAACTACTCTTTGTTTATTCTGTAACTCCTGTTTTGAGTTACTAATCTTAGCAACCGAACAAGTATAAAATACCGAGGGGCTACTATGAACACTAGTAAGGTACACATAAATAACCCGTATATCAAATATACCTTTGTTCACTTTGCCATCCTTCTTATCCACCAAATGTTTGGGGCGGTTCCGCTTCTAGTGACCATTTCCTTTGTAGTAGAAGCACTCAGTTTCAGGCTTGGGTCCAGCTTTGGGCTTCTTCCTGGGAGTGAAAACTTGCTTGCCATTCTACTTGAAGTTCCATTTCTTTCCCTTTGCTCTTTTCTTGAAACTAGTGGTCTTGTCAATCATCAACACTTGATGCTCTTTCTTGATTTATACCTTTGTTGATTACAGCATCACGAAGAGCTCGGGAATCGTTTTCGTCATCCCTTGCATACTATAGTTCATCACGAAGTTCCAATAACTTGGTGATGGTGACTAGAGAAGTCTGTCAATCACTAATCTTATCTGGAAGATTAACTCCCACTTGATTCAAGTGATTGTAGTACCCAGACATTCTGAGCACATGCTCACTAGCTGAGAATTCTCCTCCATCTTTTAGGCGACGTACTTGTCAGAGGTCTCATACCTCTCGACACGGGCATGAGTCTGAAATACCAATTTCAGCTCTTTGGAACATCTCATGCTCCGTGGTGTTCAAAACATTTTTGAAGTCCCGGTTCTAAGCCGTAAAGCATGGTGCACTAAAATATCAAGTAGTCATCATATTGAGCTAGCCAAACGTTCATAACATCTGCATCTGCTCCTGCAATAGGTATGTCACCTAGAGGTGCATCAAGGACATAATTCTTCTATGCAACAAAGAGGATAAATCTCAGATCACGGACCCAGTCCGCATCATTGCTACTATCATCTTTGAACTTAGTTTTCTCTAGGAACATATAAAAAACATAGGGAAGCTACAACGCGAGCTATTAATCTACAACATAATTTGCAAATACTATCAGGACTAAGTTCATGATTAATTAAAGTTTAATTAATCATATTACTTAAGAACTCCCACTTAGATAGATATCCCTCTAGTCTTCTAAATGATCACGTGATCCAAATCAACTAAACCATGTCCGATCATCACGTGAGATGGAGTAGTTTTCAGTGGTGAACATCACTATGTTGATCATATCTACTATATGATTCACGTTTGACCTTTCGGTCTCAGTGTTCTGAGGCCATATCTGCATATGCTAGGATCATCAAGTTTAACCCGAGTATTCTGCATGTGCAAAACTGGCTTGCACCCGTCGTATGTGAACTTAGAGCTTATCACACCCGATCATCACGTGGTGTCTTGGCACGACGAACTGTAGCAACGATGCATACTCAGGGAGAACACTTATACCTTTAAATTTAGTAAGGGATCATCTTATAATGCTATCGCCGTACTAAGCAAAATAAGATGCATAAAAGATAAACATCACATGCAATCAAAATATGTGACATGATATGGCCATCATCATCTTGTGCTCATGATCTCCATCACCGAAGCATCGTCATGATCTCCATCATCACCGGCTTGACACATTGATCTCCATCATAGCATCATTTTCGTCTCGCTAACTATGCTACTATGACTATCGCTACCGCTAAGTGATAAAGTAAAGCAATTACATGGCATTTGCATTTCATACAATAAAGCGACAACCATATGGCTCCTGCCAGTTGCTGATAACTCTATTACAAAACATGATCATCTCATACAACAATGTATATCACATCATGTCTTGACCACATCACATCACAACAAGCCTTGCAAAAACAAGTTAGACATCCTCTACTTTGTTGTTGCAAGTTTTACGTGGCTGCTACAGGATTCTAGCAAGAACCATTCTTACCTACGCATCAAAACCACAATGATTTTTCATCAAGTGTGTTGTTTTAACCTTCAACAAGGACCAGCCGTAGTCAAACTCGATTCAACTAAAGTTGGAGAAATAGTCACCCGCCAGCCACCTATGTGCAAAAGCACGTCGATAGAACCAGTCTCATGAACACGGTCATGTAATGTCGGTCCGGGCCCGCTTCATCCAACAACACCGCCGAATCAAAGTAAGCCGTTGGTGGTAAGCAGTATGACTATTATCGCCCATAACTCTTTGTGTTCTACTCATGCATAAAACATTTATGCATAGACCTGGCTCTAATACCACTGTTAGGGAATGTAGCATGCAATTTCAGAAATTTTCCTACGATCACACAAGATCTATCTAGGAGATGCATATCAACGATAGGGGAGAGTGTGTCCACGTACCCTCGTAGATTGAAAGCGGAAGCATTACTTAATGCGGTTGATGTAGTCGAACGTCTCCACGATCCAACCGATCCAAGTACCGAACGAACGACACATCCAAGTTCAGGACACGTTCAGCTCGATGATGTCACTTGAACTCTTGATCCAGCAGAGGGTCGAGGGAGAGTTTCGTCAGCACGACAGTGTGGTGACAGTGTTGATGATGTGATCCGTGCAAGGCTTCGCCTAAGAACTACGAAGATACTATCGGAGGAGTAAACGGTGGAGGGGGGCACCGCACATGGCTAAGACAATGTTGTGCCTTTGGGGTGCCCCTACTCCCATATATAAAGGAGGGAGGAGGAGGCCAGCCACCAGGGGCGCACCAAGGGAGGGGGGAGTCCTACTAGGACTCCACTCCTAGTAGGATTCGGCCCCCTCTCTTTTAGCCTTCTTACGGAGGTGGAAAGGGGGAAGGAGAAGGAGTAGGAGAAGGAAAAGGGAGTGGCGCCCCCTTTCCCTAGTCCAATTCGGCCTCCTTCCTTGTGGGGGGCGCACCAGCCCCTTGTGGGCTGGTTAGCCTCCCTCCCATGGCCCATATGGCCCATATCTTCCACTGGGGGGGGGTCCAGTAACCCTTCCGGTACTCCGTTTTGCACCCGATACACTCTAGAACCCTTCCGGTGTCCGAATACCACCTTCCAATATATCAATCTTTACATATCTACCATTTCGAGACTCCTCGTCATGTTCGTGATCTCATCCGGGACTCCGAACAAACTTCGGTCATCAAAAACACATAACTCATAATACAAATCGTCATCGAACATTAAGCGTGCGGACCCCATGGGTTCGAGAACTATGTAGACATGATGGAGACACATCTCCAATCAATAACCAATAGCGGAACCTAGAAGCTCATATTGGCTCCTACATATTCTATGAAGATCTTTATCGGTCAAACCGCACAACAACATACGTTGTTCCCTTTCTCATCGGTGTGTTACTTGCTCGAGTTTCGATCGTCGGTATCATCGTACCGAGTCAATCTTGTTACCGGCAAGTCTCTTTACTCGTTTTGTAATGCTTCATCCCGCAACTAACTCATTAATCACATTGCTTGCAAGGCTTATAGTGATGAGCATTATCGAGAGGGCCTAGAGATACCTCTCCGATACACGGAGTGACAAATCCTATTCTCGATCTATGCCAACCCAACAAACACCTTCGGAGACACCTGTAGAGCATCTTTATAATCACCTAGTTACATTGTGACGTTTGATAGCACAGAAGGTGTTCCTCTGGTATTCGGGAGTTGCATAATCTCATAGTCGGAGGAACATGTATAAATCATGAAGAAAGCAATAGCAATAAAACTTATCGATCATTATGCTAAGCTAATGGATGGGTCTTGTCCATCATATCATTCTCTAATGATGTGATCCCATTCATCAAATGACAACACATGTCTATGGTCAGGAAACATAACCATCTTTGATTAACGAGCTAGTCAAGTAGAGGCATACTAGGGACACTTTGTTTTGTCTATGTATTCACACATGTACTAAGTTTCCGGTTGATACAATTCTAGCATGAATAATAAAGATTTATCATGATATAAGGAAATATAAATAACAACGTTATTATTGCCTCTAGGGCATATTTCTGTCAAAGAAATATATGAAGGAAAAAGATATTAAAGCAGAGGATGTTAAAAATACATGGGCTTGAAGCACCACCACCACCTAAGGTGGTAGAGGTGAAATCTTTAATGAAATTCAATGATAGTGATGATCCTCGTAATAAACATCCTAGTCAATGCCTTTATGGGTTTGATAATTACATTAGAAAGCAAGATCACTTCAATGCAAATGTTATGAAACAATAAAATACAACTCTGATATGATTGCTCGCTTAAGTGACTTGTTATTTAGAATCTCAAATGATGTTAGAGGTGTAGTAATGCATGCCTCTATGGTTCAAACTCAATTAGAACAAGTTGCTAAATCTCAAAGAGAGTTACTTGATGAAATGAACAATAATATAAGTGACTTTGCTGTTAGAGTAGCTACTAGAGGAGGTAAAATGACTCAGGAACCACTTTATCCCGAGGGACACTCAAAGAGAATTGAACAAGACTCTCAAAGAATTAACACTGAGCACCTAGTCCTACTAAAAAAAGAAAAATAATAGGACTTCGCGTGCCTCTAGTGAACCTGAAATAGAAAAACCTCCTGATAATGATAATGAAATTTCTATCTGTGATGAAACTCAATCTGGTAATGAACACTCACCTTCTGATAATGAAAAAGATAATTATGTGGTTCATGGAGACACTCAACCAAATGATAAAGAACCAGATAATGATGTTGAGATAGAACCAGCTGTTGATCTTGATAACCCACAACCTAAGAATAAAAGATATGATAAAATAGACTTTGTTGCTAGAAAACACGGTAAAGAAAGAGAACCATGGGTTCAAAAGCCTATGCCCTTTCCACCTAAGTCAACTAAAAAGAAAGTTGATGAAGAATTTGAACGCTTTGCTGGAATGTTGAGGCTAGTTTTTTTGCGAACTCTCTTAACTGATATCTTGAAAAATGCCTCCTTATGCAAAGTATATGAAAGACATCATCACTAATAAGAGGAAAATACCGGAAGCTTAAATCTCCACTATGCTTGCTAATTACACTTTTAAAGATGGAGTACTTAAAAAACTTGGAGATCCGAGAATACCAACTATTCCTTGCTCCATTAAAAGAAACTATGTGAAAACTGCTTTATGTGATTTGGGAGCTGGTGTTAGTGTCATGCCTTTCTCTTTATATAAAAGACTTGATTTGAATAAACTCACACCTACTAAAATATCTTTGCAAATGGTTGAAAAATCAACTGCCATACCTATCGGTATTTGTGAGGATGTGCCCGTTGTCGTTGCTAATGTTACTATATTGACTGATTTTGTTATACTTGAGATGCCCGAGGATGACAACATGTCGATTATCCTTGGTAGACCCTTCTTGAATACTGAAGGGGTTGTTATTGATTGCAATAAAAGCAAGGTCACGTTTCATATCAATGGTAATGAGCATACGGTGCACTTCCGGAAGAAACAATTACAAGTGAATGGTATTAATGTTATTGAAAAATCTCCGACAATCACTATTGGAAGTTTTCAACTACCTCTACCTACTATCAAAAATAAATATGAAATGCTTATTGTTGGGGACATTCATATCCCCATTGAGGTAACTTAGTGATTTACGAAAGTTCTTCAATTTCTTATTAATCGAAAATCGTTGTTAATAAGACTTGATCAACCTTATTAATGGATCATTTTTTAGAGGTATGAAGTTGATGAATTTACTGAGCACTACCTTCTGTCCCTACCTTTTGTTTTCTGTTTTTTAGTTAAATAAAATAGAACGCCATGCTTTTTCTGTTTTCTGAGTTTTTCCATGCAATAAAAAATGACCCCAAAATCAAAGTTCTCAGAATGCCCTGAAAATTTAACATGATTTTTTTTTAATATTTCTGAATTTCTGGTGCAAATAATATCAGAGGGAGGTGCACCAGGTGGGCACAACCCACCTCGGCACGCCAGGACCCCCAGGCGGGCCCTAGTGGGTTGTGGTCCCCACATGGCCCCCTCACTTACTTCTTCTTCCCACATCACTCCATTCATCCAGAAGAAAATCACTACCATTCTCTCTCTTGTGTTCTTACTCCTGAAACCACGGATTTCGATCTCTTTGCTCGAAGCTCCATTTTCAAAACTGTTTCAGGGATTTGTTGCTTGGCATGTGACTCCTCCATGTGTCCAATTAGTTTTTGTTTTAGTGGTTTATATTAATAATAATTAGCTACTCTTGGTGCTGTTGTAGATGAGCTTGCATGTTGAATTCTTCGAGTTCTAAGTAGTTTGAATGCTTGCTATGGCCTCTATACATCCCTATGAGTAGTTGCTATCATTTTTGTGAAGTTTTGTTCAGAAAAATTTTGTGGACTAAAAATTTCAGAATTTTGTTCATAGGGAAAAGATGAGTTTCTTTAGGAAGTTTGCTTCCAGGAAGAACCCCAAGGGGGTTATTGGGGAGTCATCGGACAATGATCTCCGTACCCCAAGGTTGGCGGAGCTATGACCGTGCGAGTGGCCGCATAATGCGTTCATGGAAGGGGCCGAAATCCTCCAAGAGTTCAACGAATATGCTGCTAATGCCAGCCTCACTGACTTCATCGCAGTTGAATGCGAACAGTATCATCTCCTCACAAACTCCTTTGTGCAAAACTTTCATTTTCATTCTAGGAATAATCCCCCTGAGGTGCAGTTTAATTTATATGCTGAAAATCGCCAGATCCCACTTACTGAATTTTGTGACACATGCATGCTTCCTTATGATGGGGATTTGGTAGAGTCTAAGCCCTCAGAATTTGATGGTTTTTACCATACTCTAATAGTTGGGGATGAGAGAGGATTATCGGGCACCACTGCCGTTAGCTTGCAGTTTCCTGCCGTGCATTATTTTGCCTTATTTATTGCAAAGTGCTTGCTAGCGAGAGAGAAGGTGGGTTCACTTAGCGCCCCAGACTTTGCTGTTCTGCATCACGCACTTTATGACTACAACACTTATAGCTTGGGAGCTATTGTGGCACGTCGCCTTTACCTTAACAGATTCAAGGGTAAAATACATGGGGGCATTTACACTACTCGCTTGGTGACTCACTTCAATCTGCAGATATGCCAGCATGATCATCCTTTGTCCAGAGCTTACCTAGATATGGCAGCTATGAAAGACCACCAGTTTATTGTTGCTGATTATCCTAGTATTGATATGCCTTACAACTTAGTTTTTAGTGAGAAAACTCATGATATTATTCCCTTGCCTACACCTGCTTTGTTTGATCATGTTGCCAGGGGCAGATACATGATTACGACTGAGGACATTGTCGCTTACTGGAACAACCAGGGTGCGGCACAGGAGGAGCCTCAGTAGTGGGACCCTATGGTGCCTACTCCTCAGCACTTCAACATCAAAGCTCATGGCTTCTACGACTGGTGATTACCAAGTTGGGCCGAAAGCCTAAGCTTGGGGGAGTACGTATTCCCACCGACATTACATTCATGTCCACACATTTCATTCCACTTGTCGGTGTCCACACTTTTTCATTGTATCATCCATGTTTAATTTATTTTCTCGCTTTCTTCTTGTGTGTTTGAAAAACTTTGAGAAAATCCAAAAATATGTTTCTTGCTTCTTTTTGTTTTTTCTTCCTAGTTTAAATTATTGTAGCACTAAAAATAAAACCAAAAAGATTTCCTTGTTCTTCTTTTACTTGTTGGGAGCTTTCCCGTGTAAATAGTTTTTCTCGTTTTTGTTTTTCTCTTTTCGTTTGCTTGCTTTCGAAAACCAAAACTCCAAAAAATATTTCAGTGTGTTTCTCTGAATTTCTTTTCTTTTTGTCGAATCATACCGAGAAGAAGACCACGATGAAAATGCTGAGTGGCTCTCATTTGCATTATTGATCTAATAAAGAGTCCATATTACATTGTCTTCTCCTCTTGAATAAAATGTTTGCAGATTCTAGCTTAGCCCACGGCACTCTTACACTATTATTACTTTCAAATAGTTCGGTCGTGCAAGTGAAAGGCAATAATGACCATATTAGATGAACTAGCCGTGGCAGAGGAAAAGGGTATGAACTCGACTTGTTTTGTTTTTGTAAGTATGTTTAACCTAGTATCCATGATTCAGCCTATTATGATCAAACATGTTTGCAATGACAATTAGAGATTATAGTTCCTCATGCCATGCATAAGTAGCTAGGAGTGAATACTGACTTATCTTGGATATCAACATTGCGTTAAAATGATTGTGATGAAGTATGATGATATTGTATCCTCCTTTGAATGTTCGAGTGGCTTGACTTGGCACATGCGCATGTATGTAGTTGAATCAAAACCAACACAGCCTATATGATATTTATGTTCATGGTGTTCATATCCTACTCATGCTAGTATCCAATATTACTTATGCATAATGCATATTCATGACCGTTGTTGCTCTGTAGCTGGCCGCTTCTCAACCTATTTGCTAGCATTCGCCTGTACTAAGTGGGAACTCTGCTTGTACATCCAAAAACCTAAAACCCAAGTTATTCCAGATGAGTCTACCATACCTACCTATATGCGATATTACCCTACCGTCCTAAGTGAATTTGCATGTGCCAACTCTAAAAACTTCAAATAAATATCCTGTTTGTGTGTCTGGATGGTTCATGGAACAACAGGAGGTAGTCAGTATCTTCCTTGCTAAGCGGGCTATTCTCAGGTCGAGTGTTTATTCACTCGTCATCGCACGAGAAAGGGCGGTAATAGGGATGCCCAGTCCCAAACTGCAAAAAGAAAAGAGCTTACAAATAATCAAACAAAAACTCGCAATGGAGTCATAACCTTTACATTTCCGCTTGGGAACCGCCACTAGCGTGTTTAGCATGGAAGATATTGATAACTGATGGTCGTGAAGTAAATGAGAAGGGTGCATGTCTCAAAATATCATTTACCTCTATTTTAAAAACTAGAGCTCTGGCACCTCTGCAAATCACTGGTTCTCTCTGCGAAGGGACTATCTATTTACTTTTATGTTGTGTCATCACCTTCCAAAATAAGCGCCAGAACCTGAGAGCACTGCTGTCATGCTGATGCATTGTGTGTAGCTAATGTTGGGTGCATCATGACTAGATCTTTTCTACCATGAATTACAATGTTTAGTCGCTGCTTGAACTTTTGGGGTGCTCTGCATTTATGTTTTGCGGTCTCAGAAATGGCTAGCAAGATACCACCATTGTCATATTGTATCATGGTTGTTTTGACAACGTGTTGCCGTTGAGATATCTTATTATTGCTCTCTAGTTGATTATGTCATTGCTATGAGTTAATATAATTTTTAAGAGTTATTTTTGACATGGTTGGTTATAATCTTTGCTGAAAACCTGTGTGTTGTTTAAGATTATTTACGAAACAAGAGCAAAAGAGTTCGTAAAAGTTTTTCTTTTTCACTTTCAGTTTATCAACTGAATTGCTTGAGGACAAGCAAAGGTTTAAGCTTGGGAGAGTTGATACGTCTCCAGCGTATCTACTTTCCCTAACGCTTTTCCTCTTGTTTTGGACTCTAATTTGCATGATTTGAATGAAACTAACCCTGGACTGACGTTGTTTTCAGCAGAACTACCATGGTGTTGTTTTTGTGCAGAAATAAAAGTTCTCGGAATGGAATGAAACTTTGCGAGGATTTTTATATCAATAAAGAGAATTTCCGAAACCAAGAGCCACCTGAGGGGGGCACCTGGGTGGGCACAACCCACCAGGGCGCGCCTGCCCCCCAGGTGCCCCCGGTGGGTGTTGCCCACCTGGTGGCCCCGCTGACCCTGAAACCGACGCTATAAAATCACATTATTCCAGAAAAAATTAGGGAGAAAGAATTATCGCGTTTCACGAGATGGAGCCGCCGCCGTCTCCTGTTCTTCATCGGGAGGCTAGATCTGGAGTCCGTTTGGGGCTCCGGAGAGGGGGATCTTCGATCTTCGTCATCACCAACACATCTCCATTGCCAATTCCATGATGCTCCCCACCGAGTGAGTAATTCCTTCATAGGCTCGCTGGTCGGTGAGGAGTTGGATGAGAGTCATCATGTAATCTAGTTAGTTTTGTTAGGGCATGATACCTCGTATCCATTATGTTCTGAGATTGATGTTGCTATGACTTTGCCATACTTAATGTTTGTCACTTTGGGCCCGGGTAACATGATTTCAGATCTGAACTGTTTATGTTATCATCATTATATCCATGTTATAGATCCGATCTTGCAAGTTATAGTCACCTACTACGTGTTATGATCTGGCAACCCCGGAGTGACAACAGTCGGGACCACTCCCAGTGATGAACGTAGTTTGAGGAGTTCATGTATTCATCGTGTGCTAATGCTTTGTTCCGGTTCTTTATTAAAAGGAGGTCTTGATATGTTTCCAATAGGACCCCGCTGCCATGGGAGGGTAGGACAAAAGATGTCACGCAAGTTCTTTCCATAAGCACGTATGACTATTTACGAAACACATGCCTACATTATATTTACGAACTGGAGCTAGTGTCATATCGCCCTAGGTTATAACTGTCTCATGATGAATATCATCCAAGAAGTCACCGCTCCAATGCCTACGAATTTATCTTATATTGTTCTTGCTAAGTTACTACTGTTGCTATTGCTATCGTTACTGCTACAAAATCTCTGTTATCACCGTTACTGTTACCGTTGCTACTACTGCTATCATCAAAACTATCATATTACTCTGCTACTAATCACTTTGCTGCAGATAATTAATCTCCAGGTGTGGTTGAATTGACAACTCAACCGCTAATACCTTCAAATATTCTTTGGCTCCCCTTGTGTCGAACCTATAAATTTGGGTTGAATACTCTACCCTCGAAAACTGTTGCGATCCCCTATACTTGTGGGTTATTAAGGACGACTTTGAGCAATATGTTCACAATGCCAATCTCGGTCCCTACATTTCAGATAAGTGCGACCAACACCTCACTCTCACTGAATCATTTATCAAAGGGTCTAAATTCCTTCCCCGTGAGTCTAGGGTGTCATTTAAATTGTATGAAAATCCATTTACCATATCTTTAGAAAGATTTACTCACCACTGCAAAATCCCATTCCGGGGTTCGCTCGATGAACCGCCAAGGTCTGAGTTTGAAATATTCTTGACTAGTCTTTGCTATGGTGAGACTAGGGGAGTGACGCAAGGTGGAATAAAGAGCATTCATTTTCCCGCAATCCAGTACTTTGCTTTATTTAATGGAAAATGTATTGTAGGCAAACAAGATTGTAGTACACTTTGTGCTCCAGATTTGAGTCTTATACGCACCGCTCTCAACGGTGATAGAAGTTATAATCTTGGAGCTATTGTTGCACGTAGGTTGCAACACAACGCTGGTAGTGGATATTTTTGTGGTGGAATTTATGCCACACGATTAGCAAGGGAGCTGGGTGTTTCACCTTTGCCCTATGACTCTCTTTTACCCACACGGTACCTAGGCTTTGATGCTATGAAACGCCATAAAATCCTTAGAGGCGATCCTCATAATTTCACTTATTTGTTTAATAAGGACTCCATGATGGACACATATTTTCATGCACCTGCTCTCTTTAATTTTCACAACAGGGGAAGATATTATGTTCTTGAGAGCGAGGCCCGAGCTCATAACGCAGCAGTTGTAGTTGCATGGCAGGCTAAGGCATCCGCACCGAGAGCCTCCGTGAGCTACCATTCCGACCATTACGCAGGTTACTGACTGATTACCAAGTTAGGCCAAAAGCCTAAGCTTGGGGGAGTACGTATTCCCACCGACATTATATTCATGTTCACACATTTCATTCCAGTTGTCGGTGTTCACACTTTTTCATTGTATTATCCATGTTAAATTTATTTTCTTGCTTTCTTCTTGTGTGTTTGAAAAACTTTGAGAAAATCCAAAAACATATTTCTTGCTTCTTTTTTATTTTTCTCCCTAGTTTAAATTGTTGTAGCACTGAAAACCCAAAAAGATTTCCTTGTTCTTCTTTCGCTTGTTGGGAGCTTTACTGTGTAAATAGTTTTTCTTGTTTTTGCTTTTCCCTTTTTATTTGCTTGTTTACACTACAAAAAAATACACTTTCGTGATGACACGTGTTTGTCACAGTAGGTCACGTTTTTTGTCATGCATCTACATCCATGACAATTTTATGACCAAATCAAGATAGTTATACATGTGTTGTCGTAGAAGTGTTCCATGACATTACCAAAATTATCATCATGGAAGTGTCCACTTCCATGATGATAAATCGCGCATAACAGAAGTGCTTTCGTCAAGGGTGACCGACACATGGCATCCGCCGTAACGGAACACTGTTAAGCTATCAGGTTCGGTTTTGGATCCGATAACCCGTTAACAGCCCGGACCAATGGGGATTTTCCATGTGTAAAATCATCATTGGTTGGAGGAAACACGTGTCAGCTCCGTGTTGGCACAGGTGTCACTCATCCAATGGGCGAGACGCGCCTATGATATGTTGACACGTGGACCGGCCCAAAAAGTTTAAATGGGCTGGCCCAACTAAAGGCCCACAAGATTTTGCGGACCATAATGGGCCGGCCCAGCTAAAGGCCCACGAGATTTTGTGGACCATAATGGGTTGGCCCAGCTAAAGGCCCACAAGATTTTGCGGGCCATAATGGGCCGACCCAAGTAAAGGCCTACAAGATTTTTGTGTGCCATAATGGGCCGGCCCAGGTAAAGGCCCATAAGATTCTTGCGGATCATAATGGGCTGGCCCAGCTAAAGGCCCACAAGATTTCGTCGACATTAATGGGCCGGCCCAGCTGTAGGCCCACAAGATTTTGAGGACCCTAGTAGGCCGGCCCATTAACTGGCTGCCATGTTTTGGGCCAAATGTTGGCCCATATTTGATCCGGTCCATTAATGGCCTGACACGTTCCGGGCCTAATAATGGCCCATATGAGATCCGGCTCATTAAAAGCCTACCACATTCTGGGCCAAATTACGGCCCAGATCAGCTCCGGCCCTTTAAGAGGCTTTGGGCTAAATTATGGCCCATATCAGATTTGGCCCGTCAACTGGACGCTATGCTTTTGGGCCCACTTGCTCAAGGCCCATTTAGTAATTCGGCCTGATATTAGTTTCCGTCTGTTAAGGGCCCGTTTAACATTTCGGCCATATATTAATTTCGGCTTGTTAAAAGCCCGTCATATAGTTGGGCCTAACTACGGCCCAGTTTGCATCCGGCCTACTCGCAGCCGATATCTGATTGGGCCAAACAAGGACCGAGACAATTTTGTCCTGTTAAAAGCCCGTGATTTGATTCGCACAATCATGGGTCGGGGTCCATTTCGGGCTGCTGCCGGCCCGTGAGCTGTTCGGCACGTTTCAGGCCCAACCTACTTCTCAGCCTCCTAAAAGCCCATTGAGTTTTCTTGCGAAAAGAGGGCCGGGGGTTACTCGGCCTATTAAAGGCCCGAATCTACTAGTGGGCCAGTTTACTTTTGGCCTTTTAATGGACCAAGATGACGGGGCCCATGATGCGGATCATACATCGTGATTGCATGACTGCCCGATTATGTACCGTAATTTTACGGTTTGGCAGGTTTACTGCAAAGACAGGATATATATACAGTAAAATAAATGCAGCATTGTGAATAAGAAAAAACCTAGACTATACAATAAAGAAATCACGGCATATTACATCCACTGGGCATCAAAGTTCGCCACTATGATAATAAAGCACAAGCAGACAACGGATTACATCCACTGGGCATCAAAGATTGCCACCAGTGCAAATAAACACGCTGGCAAAATAATATACAAAACCGACAGCACTTCAATAGAGTTCAAGAAAGGTTAGCCCTGCTGGGGAGTTGCAATGCAAGCAACTGAGCAAGTTGATGAGACTGCGCTTGTTCAACACTTATTTCTTCCTCACTCTGAAAGATAAACAAGCAAACAGATGACGAGCTTTACACATAAAAGTATCAGTGCTGACAATTCATCACATTTCTTATTGACGAATAAAGTGACACAGTTTAAAATTGCATTAACACAATATGGTATTGTTCAGGTCATGACATGGCAGTAAATGACATAGTGAAGGAGTTGGCAGCTTCACGACACCACTGGATTACAGATCAAGAACTCATATGTATCAATGGTTAGTGTGCTATCAATTTATCCCATTTCAGATTGTCAACTAAAGAGACGGTTTAAATAATAGTAGAATGATATGACATTGTTCATAGTTAAGACATTGCAGAATATGACATTGTGTTGTAGTGGGTAGGTTCACCACACCACTAGATTACAGATGAAGAATAGAAGCATACATGTAGTGCAAAAGAAGATCACTTGCTCTGTATCGTTTAATTTACATGGTATGAAGAAGGAACTTGGCTGTACAACTGAAAACTTAAATTGAGAAGGACAAACTTTTGTTTATGAACTACATAATAAACTTTAAACATGCAATTTGATGCAAACACCAAAAATAAACAGCTGTTGTAGTCATGCCTAACCAAATATACACAACAAAGTTTGAAGGCTTGAGAAGGACAAACTTACATTATTGGTGAAGACGGGCTCTATAAAGCCCTTGTCCATGCTGATGGGGGGGGGGCAATTCAAGAAGTTTACCATAGAATCTTCTTCATAAGCATTGCCTTTATTCTACATTTTGTTAAGAGTAAATATAGATGTGATAATATACGAAAAAATGGAGAATATTTAAGATAAGATGAAGAGTGATGCTATATAACCAAGTAGCTATAAATGTAAGTGTCACGATACAGGCAAAAGGTACAGCCAAGAGCAATGCACAACTAAACTTCTTCAGTACCAACCTTATGGTAAGAGTAAATATAGATCTGATGTGTAGAAAATGGAGGGCAAAGGAAAATAAGCTGCAGAGTGATGGTACATGAACAAGTACCTGTCAATATAAGTACACTAATAAAGGACATCATGTACTTACAAGAACAATGCAGAGCTAAAAAATTCTTTGGCATTGAATATATTCTACACTAATGTAACCATTCATACAGATCAGATAATTTGGAGCGAACAATTGATAAGCAAGCTATCATGCATACTGCTATCACATAATGAACAAGGTATGTATGCAAGTACAGTGATATGGGACAACAAGTACTAACAAGTGCAAAGTAGCGGGCAACATATTTGCGATATCCTGTCGTTCTTTTCAAAACGGAATTCTTCTTCGAGCAGATTTCCTACAAAAAAGATCCGTAATGCACATGCGGAGAAGTAGAAGTTCTAATTGTCATGTGATTTCATAGACAGTACCTCATCCTGGGAACGAGACCAGTGCATAACAAGGTTTTTCCATTCAATGTCTTCTAAATTGAGCACATGCGACTTCATCGGAAATTCATTTATAGACTTGCCATCAAAGTGTGATTTCCTCAGGTAACACCGATACTGCTGCAATGCTTCCTTGAAAAGCACAAGCAAGCTTTGCTCATCATGACTATCCAGATTGACCCTCACCTAGTTACAACAATGTAATGTAAATCATTGATATGTTCAATCAGCAGAAAATAGGAAAATAATAACCATGAATAATAGCACTTACATGTAAGTTGGACAGGAAGATGTGAAAATGGTGTTTGTCTTCACTATAATCTTCCCATGATGGGAATATATGCACGTAGTGCCTAACAACATTGAAAACATTGTCTTTTAAACTGGGAATAAATGGAATGGGGTTCCAATCTGCAGGAATTGGCTGTCTCTGTAGTTGGGATAGGTCTTCGTTCGGTGGACTTGTTGTAATTTTTGCTGGAGTGGGATTTTTTTGTGGTACGACTGGTGCTATGGCAAATGAAATCGGTATACCTTTTGCTGGACTGCAGGTCCTGTGTGGTGGGGCTAGTGGTGTGGCCAGTGAAGTATGGGTACAGTCTGCTAGAGTCGGTCCTACATTTTGTGTCACTGGTTACAACCAATATAAGTGGGGTGCTGTCTGATTTCTCCGGCACCACCACGTTTTTCAAGGACTTTGCTGGTGCTCCTTCAGGTTCGACAATCACCCTCTTCCCTTTTGATGTCTGATGCACAAGAACAGCATTTGAGTGAAAAAACATGGTATGATGACAGATGAAATATGTATTGATAATGGATGGGCATGGCATCTCGACATATATGATGAGTAAACTAAGCAGATGGTGGTGCAACAAAGTAGAAGAAATGCAAGACAACATATGCAACATACGCGCAATCAATAAAACCTTGCCAATTAGAACAGGCACCTTGATGGGTGAACAGGACATGCCATCTACCTTTGACTCCTCGAGGTTAGAATAGTCATTAGGATCATATTCTGAACAAGAATCAATAGGTGGGGAGCGTATGAGTTTCATTGCATCTAGAATGGCACTCAATGCTTTGGTGCCAATTTTGTAAGTCACTGCAGTGTTTAGCTTCAAGAGTGGACTGCTGCTAGTGCGACACAAAGCAGCTACATAGATCATAGTGTAGATATAACAGGGAAAATCGTAAGCATCAGAGTAAAATCAGCAAAGTGGAACTTGCTAGAATATATGTGCTAGTACTGCCGGTACGGCTAGAAAGGCTTCGGATACCAGTTCTCTTCAACAGAAGGTGCAATACTGTTAATATCAGTGTAACTCTCAAAGGCGACACAGCTCCCCGCATTTCCTTGCTATTCTTATAGGATTCAAGTGGGCAGGTCGCTACAAATCCTATTCCTATGTTTACAAAATCCTACGAATCAAAGAGGCTCAAAGTGTCCATCACAACCAACCGTATAGACCTCTACACTGCAAATGTCCCTGCTCATCTTCAGTACAAGGAACATACTGTACTACTATCATACTCCCTCCTTTCCAAAATATAAGTCTTGGTAGAGATTTCCACTATGGATCACATATAGATGTATCCAGATACATTTTAGAGTGTAGATTCACTCAATTTGCTCCATATGTAGTCCATGGTGGAATCTATACAAAGACTTGTATTTAGAAACGGAGAGAGTACATATTAAAGAAGAGCGAAAGAGGAACATGGTAAAGAAGAGCAAGCAGATTTTGGATAATAAAATGTTGGTTGCGCAGTGCCCACACAAGATGAACCAGAGCGCATTAAGATTGCAACTCCCAGCTGTCTCTCGACCATTTCAAGCGGTTGGATGAAGATCCTACGTCTCCTAACCCTTCTTCTTCCTCGTCTCTGATTCTTCCCATACAGAACACCGCACGGGCCGCCGGCCGGACCACCGGCCCCCATCGCCTGTGTTCCTCCGCCACCCCCACCCCCACCCCCGCCCCCACCCGCGTCGAGTTTTCTTCGTTCGACGAGGCCCCACAACCACACAAGCCCCTTCGTTCGCACCGACGAACTCCGGCAAGCTCTGAAAAATTGACTGACCTAATTTTGAAATTTAGTCTACTGTGATTTAACTAGTGTGGAATATAAAAGGGGAAAACCATAAGCATTGGGAGTATAGTGTTGAGCATGCCATGGCGGATCTGAAGGTGCAAACCGGACAAAGGAAACTTTGCAACCAAGACAAGAAATCAGAGTAAAGCAGTGGCGATCTATTTTCTTGCTGTGATAAATAAGTTGAGCAGATACGAAAGAGTACCACCTCTGGTGCAGCGCCGTGTATGCATCTGCTGAGAATTTGACGAGGCTGCAGTAGCGATGGCTGTCGGCGGCGTGGAAGCAGATCTAGGAGGGTAGATGGTGGCGGCGGGGCGCGGTGGACAAGACGGTCATAGGAGCGGCGCCGGCATGGTGGAAGATGACACGTCTCCAACGTATCTATAATTTTTGATTGCTCCATGCTACTTTATCTACTGTTTTGGACTATATTGGGCTTTATTTTCCACTTTTATATTATTTTTGGGACTAACCTATTAACCGGAGGCCCAGCCCAGAATTGCTGGTTTTTTGCCTATTTTAGTGTTTCGAAGAAACGGAATATCAAACGGAGTCCAAACGGAATGAAATATTTGGGAACATGATTTTCTCACCGAACGTGATCCAGGAGACTTGGACCCTACGTCAAGCAACCAACAGGGAAGGCACGAGGTAGGGGGCGCGACCTCCCCCCCCCCCAGGCGCACCCTCCAACCTCGTGGGCCCCCTGTTGCTCCACCGACGTACTCCTTCCTCCTATATATACCTACGTACCCCCAAACGATCAGAACAGGAGCCAAAAACCTAATTCCACTGCCATAACCTTCTGTATCCATGAGATCCCATCTTGGGGCCTGTTTTGGAGCTCCGCCGGAGGGGGTATCCACCATGGAGGGATTCTACATCAACACCATAGCCCCTCCGATGAAGTGTGAGTAGTTTACTTCAGACCTTCGGGTCCATAGCTAGTAGCTAGATGGCTTCTTCTCTCTTTTTGGATCTCAATACAATGTTCTCCCCCTCTCTCGTGGAGATCTATTCGATGTAATCTTCTTTTTGCGGTGTGTTTGTTGAGACCGATGAATTGTGGGTTTATGGTCTAGTATTATCTATGGAAAATATTTGATTCTTCTCTGAATTCTTTTATGTATGATTGAGTTATCTTTGCAAGTCTCTTTGAATTATCCTTTTTGGTTTGGCCAACTAGATTGGTAGTTCTTGCAATGGGAGAAGTGCTTAGCTTTGGGTTCAATCTTGCAGTGTTCTTACCCAGTGACAGAAAGGGTTGCAAGACGCGTATTGTATTGTTGCCATCGAGGATAACAAGATGGGGTTTTTATCATATTGCATGAATTTATCCCTCTACATGATGTCATCTTGCTTAAGGCGTTACTCTGTTTTTACTTAATACTCTAGATGCATGCTGGATAGCGGTCGATGAGTGGAGTAATAGTAGTAGATGCAGAATCGTTTCGATCTACTTGTCTTGGACGTGATGCCTATATACATGATCATTGCCTAGATATACTCATAACTATGCTCAATTCTGTCAATTGCTCAACAGTAATTTGTCCACCCACCGTAGAATACTTATGCTCTTGAGAGAAGCCACTAGTGAAACCTATGGCCCCCGGGTCTATTCTCATCATATCAATCTCTATCGCTTTATTTACTTGCTTTGCTTTTACTTTGCTTTTTTACTTTTTACTTTGCATCCATCTATCAAAAATACCAAAAATATTATTTATCATCTCTATCAGATCTCACCCTCGTAAGTGACCGTGAAGGGATTGACAACCCCTAATTGCGTTGGTTGCGAGTAGCTATCGTTTTGTGTAGGTGCGAGGGACTTGTGCGTGGTCTCCTACTGGATTGATACCTTGGTTCTCAAAAAGTGAGGGAAATACTTACGCTACTTTGCTGCATCATCCTCTCCTCTTTGGGGAAATCCAACGCAGTGCTCAAGACGTAGCAAGAAGAATTTCTGGTGCCGTTGTCGGGGAGGCTCACGCAAGCAAGTCAACAATACCAAGTACCCATCACAATCCCTATCTCTCGCATTACATTATTTGCCATTTGCCTCTCGTTTTCCTCTTCCCCACTTCACCCTTGCCGTTTTATTCGCCCTCTCTTTCCCAATCTCCTCCTCTCTTTCCCGTTTGCCTTTTTCCCGTTGCCTTTCTGTTTGCTTGTGTGTTGGATTACTTGTTGCCATGGCGCAAGATAATACCAAGTTGTGTGATTTCTCGAATACCAATAATAATGATTTCCTTAGTACTCTGATTGCTCCTCTTAATAATGATGAGTCTTGTGAAATAAATACCGCTTTGCTAAATCTTGTTATGAAAGATCAATTCGCCGGCCTTCCTAGTGAAGATGCCGCTACTCATCTAAACAATTTGTTGATTTGTGTGATATGCAAAAGAAGAAAGATACGCATAACAATATTGTCAAATTGAAGTTATTTCCGTTTTCACTTAGTGATCGTGCTAAATTTTGTTTTTCATCTTTGCCTAAAAATAGTATTGATTCTTGGAACAAGTGAAAAGATGCTTTTATCTCTAAGTATTTTCCTCCCGCTAAGATTATCACTCTTAGGAACGACCTCATGAATTTTAAACAACTTGATCATGAGCATGTTGCCCAATCTTGGGAAAGAATGAAATTGATGCTTCGCAATTGCCCTACTCATGGTTTGAATTTATGGATGATCATACAAAAATTTTATGCTGGATTGAATTTTTCTTCTAGAAATCTTTTAGATTCGGCCGCGGAAGGCATGTTTATGGAAATTACGTTAGGAGATGCTACAAAATTGCTTGATAATATTATGGCTAATTATTCTCAATGGCACACCGAAAGATCTTCTAGTAAAAAAGTGCATGCTATAGAAGAAATCAATGTTTTGAGTGAAAAGATGGATGAACTTATGAAGATGTTTGCTCCTAAAAATACTCCTCTTGATCCCAATGATATGCCTTTGTCTACCTTGCTTGAGAATAATAATGAATCTATGGATGTGAATTTTGTTGGTAGGAATAGTTTTGGAAACAACGCTTATAGAGGGAATTTTAATCCTAGGCCTTATCCTAGTAATCCTTCTAATAATTATGGAAATTACTACAACAACTCTTATGGAAATTTTAATAAGATGCCCTCTGAATTTGAGAGTAGTGTTAAAGAGTTTATGAATTCACAAAAGAATTTTAATGCTTTGCTTGAAGAGAAATTGCTTAAAGTTGATGATTTGGCTAGGAACGTTGATAGAATTTCTCTTGAAATTGATTCTTTAAAGCTTAGATCTATTCCTCCTAAGCATGATATCAATGAGTCTCTCAAAGCCATGAGAATTTCCATTGATGAGTGCAAGGAAAGAACCGCTAGGATGCATGCTTCCAAAGATGCCTTTATTAAAGAGTGTTCTTCCAATTCCTATGAAAATCAAGATGAAGATCTAAAAGTTATTGATGTGTCCCCCATTAAATCTTTGTTTTGCAATATGAATCTTGATGAAACTGATTATGATCTTCCTTTACCTAGAAGGCATTCTAAGAATTCGGAGTTTCTAGATCTTGATGATGAAATTGATGAAAGTGGGAGTGAAAGAAATAAAAACCTAGATGTTGCTAAACCCACTATTTTGGATCTCAAGGAATTTAATTATGAAAATTTCTCTTTTATTGGTTGTATTTCCTTGTTGCAATCCGTGCTAGATTCTCCTCATGCTTATAGTCGAAATAAGGCCTTTACCGAACACATTGTTGATGCCTTGATGCAATCTTATGAAGAAAAACTTGAGTTGAAAGTTTCTATCCCTAGAAAACTCTATGATGAGTGGGAACCTACTATTAAAATTAAAATTAAAGGTTATGAGTTTCATGCTTTGTGTGATTTGGGTGCTAGTGTCTCTACTATTCCCAAAGCTTTGTGTGATTTGCTAGATTTCCGTGATTTTGATGGTTGCTCTCTAAACATGCATCTTGCGGATTCCACTATTAAAAACCTATGGGAAGAATTAATGATGTTCTTATTATTGCAAATAGGAATTATGTGCCCGTAGATTTTATCATTCTTGATATAGATTGCAATCCTTCATATCCTATTATTCCTGGTAGACCTTTCCTTAGAACGATTGGTGCAATTATTGATATGAAGGAAGGGAATATTAGATTCCAATTTCCCTTAAAGAAGGGCATGGAACACTTCCCTAGAAAGAAAATAAAATTACCATATGAATCTATCAAGAGAGCCACTTATGGATTGCCTACCAAAGATGGCAATACCTAGATCTATCCTTGCTTTTATGCCTAGCTAGGGGCGTTAAACGATAGCGCTTGTTGGGAGGTAACCCAATTTTATTTTGTGTTTTTTGTTTTTTGCTTCTGTTTAGGAATAAATAATCCATCTAGCTTCTGTTTGGATGTGGTTTTATGTTTTAATTAGTGTTTGTGCCAAGTAGAACCTATAGGATAACCTACGATGATAGTTGATTTGATTCTGCTGAAAAACAGGAACTTTACGCGCACGAATATAATTGTTTTGAATCACAGGAACGTGATTTTGCGTTGATTCTTTTTGCTGCTGTTCAATAAACAAATTTTCCAGGACTTCCTATTCTGGTAGAATTTTTAGAGTTCCAGAAGTTTGCGTTAGTTACAGATTGCTACAGGCTGTTCTGTTTTTGACAGATTCTGTTTTACGTGTGTTGTTTGCTTATTTTGATGAATCTATGGCTAGTAAAATAGTTTATAATCCATAAAGAAGTTGGAATAAAGTAGGTTTAACACCAATATAAATAAAGAATGAGTTCATTACAGTACCTTAAGTAGTTCTTTGTTTTCTTTCTCTAACGGAGCTCACGAGATTTTTTCTGAGTTTTGTGTTGTGAAGTTTTCAAGTTTTGGGTGGATTCTTTTGATAGATTACTGAACAAGGAGTGGCGAGAGCCTAAGCTTGGGGATGCCCATGGCACCCCCAAGATAATCCAAGGCACCAAAAAGTCAAAGCTTGGGGATGCCCCGGAAGGCACCCCCTCTTTCGTCCACTTCCATCGGTAATTTACTTGGAGCTATATTTTTATTCACCACATGATATGTGTTTTGCTTGGAGCGTCTTGTATTATTTGTGTATTTGCTTGTTAGTTTACCACAATCATCATTGTTGTACACACCTTTTGAGAGAGCCATACATGATTTGGAATTTGCTAGAATACTCTATGTGCTTCACTTATATCTTTTGAGCTTGATAGTTTTGCTCATAGTGCTTCACTTATATCTTTTGAGCGTGATAATTTTTGCTCTAGTGCTTCACTTAGATCTTTTAGAGCACAGTGGTGGATTTGTTTTAAAGAAACTATTGATCTCTCATGCTTCACTTATATTATTTTGAGAGTCGTTAATAGCATGGTAATTTGCTTAATGTTAATATTCTTGGTATTCAAGATATGTGAAACTTTCTTTTGAGTGAATTGAATACTAAGATAAGTTTGATGCTTGATAATTGTTTTGAGATATGGAGGTGATAATATTAAATTCATGCTAGTTGAGTAGTTGTGAATTTAAAGAATACTTGTGTTGAGGTTTGTGATTCCCGTAGCATGCATGTATGGTGAACCATTATGTGATGAACTCGGAGCATGATTTATTTATTGATTGTCTTCCTTATGAGTGGCGGTCGGGGACGAGCGATGGTCTTTTCCTACCAATCTATCCCCCTAGGAGCATGCGCGTAATACTTTGCTTCGATAATTTCTAGATTTTTGCAATAAGTATATGAGTTCTTTATGACTAATGTTGAGTCCATGGATTATACGCACTTTTCCCATCCTTCCACCTTTGCTAGCCTCTCTAATACCGCGCACTTTTCGCCGTTATCATACACCCACCATATACCTTCCTCAAAACAGCCACCATACCTACCTATCATGGCATTTCCATAGCCATTCCGAGATATATTTCCATGCAACCTTCCACCGTTCCGTTTATTATGACACGCTCCATCATTGTCATATTGCTAGCATGATCATGTAGTTGACATTGTATTTGTGGCAAAGCCACCGTTCATAATTCTTTCATACATGTCACTCATGATTCATTGCATATCCCAGTACACCGCTGGAGGCATTCATATAGAGTCATACTTTGTTTTAAGTATCGAGTTGTAATTGTTGAGTTGTAAGAAAAAGAAAAGTGTGATGATCATCATTATTAGAGCATTGTCCCAAGTGAGGAAAGGATGATGGATACTATGATTCCCCCATAAGTCGGGATGAGACTCCAGACGAAAAAGAGAGGCCAAAAAAAGAGAAAGGCCCAAACAAAATAAAAAAATGAGAGAAAAAGAGAGAAGGGACAATGCTACTATCCTTTTACCACACTTGTGCTTCAAAGTAGCACCAAGATCTTCATGATAGAGAGTCTCTCATTTTGTCACTTTCGTATACTAGTGGGAATTATTCATTATAGAACTTGGCTTGTATATTGCAATGATGGGCTTCCTCAAAATGCCCTAGGTCTTCATGAGAAAGCGAGTTGGATGCACACCCACTTAGTTTCTTTTGTAGAGCTTTCATATACTTATAGCTCTAGTGCATCCATTGCATGGCAATCCCTACTCACTCACATTGATATCTATTGATGGGCATCTCCATAGCCCGTTGATACGCCTAGTTGATGTGAGACTATCTTCCCTCTTTTTGTCTTCTCCACAACCACCATTCTATTCCACATATAGTGCTATATCCATGGCTCACGCTCATGTATTGCATGAAGATTGAAAAAGTTTTGAGAATGTCATAAGTATGAAACAATTACTTGGCTTGTTATCGGGGTTGTGCATGATTTAAATATTTTGTGTGGGGAAGATGGAGCATAGCCATACTATATGATTTTGTAGGGATAACTTTCTTTGGCCATGTTATTTTGAAAAGACATGATTGCTTTGATTAGTATGCTTGAAGTATTTTTTATGTCAATATGAACTTTTGTCTTGAATCTTTCGGATCTAAATATTCATATCACAATTAAGAAGATTTACATTGAAATTATGCCAAAGTATCATTCTGCATCAAAAAATTCTTTTCTTTATCATTTACCTACTCGAGGACGAGCAGGAATTAAGCTTGGGGATGCCTGATACGTCTCCAACTTATCTATAATTTTTGATTGCTCCATGCTACTTTATCTACTGTTTTGGACTATATTGGGCTTTATTTTCCACTTTTATATTATTTTTGGGACTAACGTATTAACCGGAGGCCCAGCCCAGAATTGCTGGTTTTTTGCCTATTTTAGTGTTTCGAAGAAACGGAATATCAAACGGAGTCCAAACGGAATGAAATATTTGGGAACATGATTTTCTCACCGAACGTGATCCAGGAGACTTGGACCCTACGTCAAGCAACCAACAGGGAAGGCACGAGGTAGGGGGCGCGACCTCCCCCCCAGGCGCACCCTCCAACCTCGTGGGCCCCCTGTTGCTCCACCGACGTACTCCTTCCTCCTATATATACCTACGTACCCCCAAACGATCAGAAAAGGAGCCAAAAACCTAATTCCACCGCCATAACCTTCTGTATCCATGAGATCCCATCTTGGGGCCTGTTCCGGAGCTCCGCCGGAGGGGGTATCCACCATGGAGGGATTCTACATCAACACCATAGCCCCTCCGATGAAGTGTGAGTAGTTTACTTCAGACCTTCGGGTCCATAGCTAGTAGCTAGATGGCTTCTTCTCTCTTTTTGGATCTCAATACAATGTTCTCCCCCTCTCTCGTGGAGATCTATTCGATGTAATCTTCTTTTTGCGGTGTGTTTGTTGAGACCGATGAATTGTGGGTTTATGGTCTAGTATTATCTATGGAAAATATTTGATTCTTCTCTGAATTCTTTTATGTATGATTGAGTTATCTTTGCAAGTCTCTTCGAATTATCCTTTTTGGTTTGGCCAACTAGATTGGTAGTTCTTGCAATGGGAGAAGTGCTTAGCTTTGGGTTCAATCTTGCAGTGTTCTTACCCAGTGACAGAAAGGGTTGCAAGACGCGTATTGTATTGTTGCCATCGAGGATAACAAGATGGGGTTTTTATCATATTGCATGAATTTATCCCTCTACATGATGTCATATTGCTTAAGGCGTTACTCTGTTTTTACTTAATACTCTAGATGCATGCTGGATAGCGGTCGATGAGTGGAGTAATAGTAGTAGATGCAGAATCGTTTCGATCTACTTGTCTTGGACGTGATGCCTATATACATGATCATTGCCTAGATATACTCATAACTATGCTCAATTCTGTCAATTGCTCAACAGTAATTTGTCCACCCACCGTAGAATACTTATGCTCTTGAGAGAAGCCACTAGTGAAACCTATGGCCCCCGGGTCTATTCTCATCATATCAATCTCTATCACTTTATTTACTTGCTTTGCTTTTACTTTGATTTTTACTTTCTACTTTGCATCCATCTATCAAAAATACCAAAAATATTATTTATCATCTCTATCAGATCTCACCCTCATAATTGACCGTGAAGGGATTGACAACCCCTAATCGCGTTGGTTGCGAGTAGCTATCGTTTTGTGTAGGTACGAGGGACTTGTGAGTGGTCTCCTACTGGATTGATACCTTGGTTCTCAAAAAGTGAGGGAAATACTTACGCTACTTTGCTGCATCATCCTCTCCTCTTTGGGGAAATCCAACGCAGTGCTCAAGAGGTAGCAGACGACATCGGGGATGAAGCGAGAGGACGGGATGCAAAGTTCTCGATCCGAAGCCGTGGATGAGAGAGGTCGATCTCTTGTAATGGAAGGCGGCGTTGGGGTATCAGCTCCGGCATGGTGGAGGAGGACGGCGGTGGATGGGGTGACGGACGGCAACGGACGGAGGAGGCTGGGGTGGAGAGGGTGTTTTGGCGCCCACGGAGTATGAATGGGGAAAAGGGAGGTAGAGAGGAAGGGGGGAACCATGTATTCAGGGCGCGCTTGTCTCAAATGCGAGGAAATTTACAAACTTAGCCCCTGTTTCAAATTTCCTACATCACAGCAATATTAGTCGGTTGGGGATAGGACGGTAATCTCGCATACACCGAATATTTGCCGATGAGAGTTTGTTTTTGGCGCCCACCGTGTATGAATATGAATCGGGGAGGGAGTCAATTTTGGCTGAGGACATACTGTGTTTTGGCGCCCACCCTATATGAATCCGGGTGAGAAGCGGTTACGTCACGTTTGGGTGAAATTACAAACCTACCCCTATCGAAACCTATAGAAATCCAGCAGATGGGCTTTGCGTGGCAGGGATAGGCAGTAGTAATTTCCATCTCGCAGATTTTGGTTTCGGGCGGTTACTGCGACTTTCCCTGCTTCATTCAAATTTTGCAGAGTGCATATTTACCGTGCCAACTCAATCGAATCCCGTTTGTATTCTATTTTTTTCGGGAGGGATCCATTTTCAATTGGAATTAAATTCTATATACATCATTTTTTTATATATACTTTCAAAAGCACAACAAAGAATTCTGCTCCTTTATATGTATAATATGATTTACAAATACAATGATCTCAAAATTTTAAGGTTGAATTCAAAAAAATTAACCAAATTATGGTCTACTAAAATGTATGGATCAGTAATATCTACATATTAAATAACATAGATGCGCGCGAATTCATATGAGTATGCATGTTTGATAGATCAATTTTGGTTCGAGTATGGATTACATGTATCATCATCTCGAATTCAAATATTTGAATCCCTTTTATGTTCACTCCTTTCACGCCCATCTCTCTCGCATGCATGCTCCTTCATGTAGCTATCACTCTCTTTTCTCCAGCTCACCCGCACGCTCACTTCATGTTTCTCCTATCCTCGCAAACATGGTCTCTCGACGTCTCCCTTGAGAAGTGTCACACTCTCCCTATCATTATACATTACACGGTTTTCATTATCTCTCACGTCTCTACTGTTCTCTGGTATCACTCGATACCTAAGCTTTCTTTTTCACTGCCACACACACAGTCTCCACTCATCTTTCACTTTGTCTTTCTCTCTATGGGATTCTCTCACACACCCTATATGTCTCTAGATATGACTCATACCACTAAAATTACTCTCTCTCTCTCTCTCTCTCTCTCTCCTGTAGACACAACATTTGTTGCGGTCTCCTTTTCATCTCCATCCAGACTGACATTATTCATTTGTTTACCGATCAGACAACCCCCCCTCTCTCTCACACACACACAGACACATACACACAACTCCTGCTTCCACTCCCCTTCCCGACTACCGTCTCTCTCTCACACACACAAAACTCTCGCTTTCGCACCCCAACTCGTATTTCTCTCACAAACATTTATCGACTAGCCTCTAGTTAGGTTTATACACCCGCACACTCGTGCTTCCACTATCGCATACATGTCTCTCTCCTGCTCCTTGTATCTATGTAGATTTTTCTTCCCTTCTTGTGACACGCCCTCTCGATCATGCACACACACACTATCGCCTAATTTTAAACTGATACCTATCGCACACAGACTCATTGTGTCTTTGTCACACATGCACTCCGTCCTCCTCCACTCTCCCTCTCTCTCTCACACACATGGGCTTTTTGCAACAACTAGCAAGATACCCATGCAATAACAGAACATCAAGATGCATTTGTATGAGTATTATATCTTGTGGGGGAAATGGATGAATGAGGGAAGTCCTTATTTCAAATGTGGAGAGGGGTGTGGGTATCTTTTTGCAAAATTGCGATAGTTTCCTTCCTATCCGTCAGATATAGATCGGACGGCCTATATTGCAGGATGGCAAGCACATGATCATCACCGACAACGCTTTTTATAAGAGTAGGGATAAAAAATAGAGTTGGTGATGATGGTGGGCCTACCATCCTGCAATGTAGGTCGTCCGATTTATATCTGACGGATATGAAGGAAAATATGGAAATTTACCCGCACTCCTCACCACATTTGGAGATAAGGCCTTCCCTCATTCATCCTTTTCTCCCACAAGATCTTGATGTTCCGTGCAACGCACGGGCATCTTGCTAGTAAGAGTAGAAATTAGACATATACCACTTCTCGAATCTTCAAACCAACAACATTCCTCCCTTATCTCATCAAAACCGCTAAAGGAATATATTTTGAGTGAAACATAACATATTTTTGTGATATACGTATTTCAAAACTAGACTTTTTTTCTATCAAATCGATGAATATGTATTAATCTACTTTGATCGTGTGGCAACGTATTGGCACATTGCTAGTAGTTATTATAATTTTTTGGACACCAGACAAATGGTGGAGTACATATACTAAGAGAAGAGGTGCACGCACGCAGTCGGCCTCTCACTGTCTCGCACACATGAGTGTTACGTAAAGGCGACGTTAACAAATAAACCCTAAAACCCTAGGTGCACAATTGCTGCATTCGCGGGTACCGGGTATGTGGTGGAGCACCTTTGTAGGAATAATCACCTCGCGTGATAATTTGATCCCTAGGAGTTGATGGTCGGGACCACAGGTGAACGACTTGGAGGCAGTTGCTCGCCAGTTGCCACAGATCGAGTAGACACGTTTAAAATATTATTTTTTAGCGGGGTTAAGAGTTCCGATTTTCAATGGCGCGTTATAAGTACTAAGTAGTTTTTCGAGCGATTGGTATGGAGCAAAAATGGAATTCATAGTACTACGTACCTCCTTGGCGTAAGGTTGTATGGGTTTATGTTGCGAGATGTTGAACCTGGTAGTTCTAGGGCAAATACTATGGTTTAGATTTAGATGCTGGTTTTCATAATGAAAATCGGAAGGGGAAACCCTCCTTTGATTAAAAAAACTACTACCTCCATTCTGGTTTACTAGTCCCCATCGTATTTTGGGTCAAAGTTTGTCCACGAATTTTACTTGTAAAATGTGAATGAAAAACGAGATTTTGTTATACTCAAACAAAAAAGGACTGGAGGGAGTGATTGCTCTGACACGGACGCGACCTCTCATAGCGCAGGCATTGAACTGGTGCGCCGGCCAAGAGGGCCCCACTCACTACAGGCCCGGCTAAGCACGCCTTCTCGCCGCGTGCAACCAGCTTAAGACTGCCCCGCCTGCCTTCATTGAATCCGCACGTGTGCCGGCAACACGTCCTTCCGTGAGCCGGCAGGCATTTTAGAACACAAAAAATGACTAAAATATAATTAATTTACGCATGGTTTTGACTTGTTGTGCTTGCACTGGTAGCAGGAACTAGTAGAGGTTTTTCTTTATTTATAACTCTCCTCACTTTTTTTGGCTTTGAAGTGAATCATGGTTGTGGACATTATGTATGAATGTGCAGATATCTGTGAACATGAGTTTGATGTGGAAGTTGAACTTGGAATGTCAGGCTTGCGCGTGAACTATACCATGTCCAATGCTTCGTCTGTTATTGTTTGGAAAGTAATTGTTGTTATTACATGACCCGAAAAAAATATTTTGTGCCACATCAGTAGATGCACGGACATCACAATAGGTATGCTGACTGGATAAACATTTGAACCTAGCTATTATGAAGGGAATTTTGTATTGACAACAGTTTTAGATAGCAGGAGACGCCTAGCCTGCTCTGCCTCTGCCAGCTTATTTCTGGCTTCTTCCATCTCTTCTTTGGCTTGGGTGAAGAGAGCATCCGATTGCTCTTTTTGCTTCTTCAGGAACTCAGCTACATTCTCAAGGGCTGCTGCATGCTTTCTTTCAGCCTTTACTAGAGCCACGAGGACACGAACAGCTGACGACTCCACCTGGCTTGTGTATAATCCAGCATCATCTGGGAATTTGCACCTTGTGTCTAATCCAGCATCATTAGGGAACTGGCACCTTATGTGTAATCCAGCCTCATTTTGGAAACATGATCTCGAGGTTGACCATACTTCCCTCCTTGGAGGAACTGCATCCTGACATGAAGTTACTTCTTTTTTAGATCAATACTCAGAGCAACCCAGATCCATTTAGTAGAAGCCAGATAAACAGAACTCAGAGAAGTGAATTCAAAAGGAAAAATAAAAAATAAAACAGACTACAAGGTGAGAACACCCACTTCCTACATCAAGCTAAAAACGAAAGCATTACGCCGATTAAGACTCTTCTTATTACACATCGAAGAACACCAGGCTTAAGAGAAACAGAAACTACAACATGTACACATTGAAGAACACGAGGCTAAATGAAAGTAATTGAAAGGGTGTTACTTACCAAAGCTTGTTTTACAGGTTCGGTGCAGCTCCTCTTTAACTTGCCATGTTCCTTGAAGATGTCCCCAATATCCCGTGTTTGGTCTTCATTGCTACTCTGCATGTTCGCACTCGTGGTTTTAAAATCTCAACATGACAAGAAAAATATACTACTAGTAATACTCGCGCATCTTGTGGGCAACACTAAAGCACTCGTCTGCCATCTTAGAGCATCTCCAACAGAATCGCAATGCGCGGCACTTTAAAAAAGCGTTTATAGTGCTGAGATCGAGAAGTAGAGAGACTAGAGAGTAGAGGATAGTTCTTAGCATTGATAGATAAAAAATAGATAATTCAATTACTCCTTGTCGTTCGACTCCTCCTCGGTGATGTCCTCCTCCGACGTCTGACTGTAGGCATGAAGATACCGATCGTCATCGGATTCCTAGGGCGACGCTACTTCTAGCCTCATGTTGAATTGAGCGTCCGCTTTTCGCCTACGCTTGTCCTCGCAATAGGCAGCTTGCTCCGCCCTCCTCTTATCCCTCTCCGCCCTCCTTTGCGCGTAGAACTCGCGCTCGTTGATGATGTCCTGCAGGAAGCATTGGAGCCACAGCGCCATGGCTTCCTTGTCCATCTCAGTGACGCCGAGACGGTGCTCCCGCCTCCGGTTGTCGCGACGATCCTCGTCAGTGCCAAGCCACGGCAGAGGCGCGAGCTCCTGAGCCCGCTCCCGCGTCTGCATGTTGGGGAAGTTCAATGTTCTATGAGGCCACTAGAGGCGCCACGCCGCCGCATCGTACGCGCGGGCGGCCTCGTTAGAGGTGTCGAAATTGCCGAGGCCGAGGCGCATCCTGCGGAACCGGATCTCGGCGGAGAAGTCGCCGGAGGGGCGCGCGCGGATGCCGCGGTATCCCCAAGTTTCCCAGCAACACGACGGCATGGTGGCGCGGCGGCGTCGAGGGGAGAAAGAGCAAGGAGAGAACGGTGGCGAGGCACAGAGCGGGGAGAGAGCAGTGGCAAGGCACAGAGAGGTGGGAGGGCGTTGGATTTTATAAAGCGCGCCGGACGCTGCGCGCCAAAACTAGCGCACGCCCTGCCGCTTTTTCCCGCGCATGCCATCCTTTCCCGACATCTCTGCTATCTCTACTCTCTTCTCTACTATTATATTTATTTTATATTTAATATTTATCTCTACTTCTCTACTATCTACTTTTTCTCTATACTTTTTTCTTATCTTAAAAAAACAGAGTTGGTGATGATGGTGTGCCTGCCATCCTGCAATATAGGCCGTCCGATTTATATGTGACAGATAGGAAGGAAACAATGGGAATTTTGCAAAAAGATACCCATACCCCTCTCCAGATTTGCAAATAAGGCCTTCCCTCGTTCATCCTTTTCTCCCACAAGATAAACTACTCATACAAATGCATCTTGATGCGTGCAACGCATGGGCATCTTGCTAGTTCTAAAAAACTTTCCATCATTTGCCACACTACTGGTTGCTGATGAAAACCCTACCCAAGCACAAGGCGATACAGGAGCGATGCACAATTACAAGCTGATATTTTGTTGGGCAATGGAGGCTATAACCAATTACTTTTACGGGAACAATAGCACCCAGGAAATTTGAAGGGTAGGCATGAACAAAATTGGAACTGCACATGTACTGTTAAGTGATTTAATACACACATTACCAATCGAGGAGGAGAACGATGGTCGCGGCGGCCTCTGTGAGTCATGGTCGGCAACGGGAGTTAGTTCATTGTCCACGACGGTGGCGCTTCTGCGCTTGGTGCCGGCTTCCGGGAAGCAGATCCGAGACCATGGAAGACGGTGCCGGGGAAGAGGCTCCGTGTACGACAACGATGGTGGACCAGCTCCAGTGCAGCGTACGAGGTCGTCGATGAGGCAGATGCGCTGCGGTGGATGAGTGCGCCGATGTAAAGGGGAGGAGCATGAAGGCTGAAGTGTCGTTGAGAAGTCTATTTTGCGGTGGGGATAGAAAATGGGGAGTATTCAGGTGTACTACTCTTGGTGCCAGGGTGGGGTTGGCTGGGTAGGGTGAACCTGAAGTTACGAAAACAGCCCCCTACCAAGCGTCATCTGTAGGCCTGTTCCGAAGGCTATGATGGTAACTTCACATTGCTCGAATCAGGGTCGCGGGAGATTTTCCCACTGACCTCAAAATTTTGTGACACTGAATTCCCCGTGTGGCGTGTTGAGTGATTTGGCTAAGCAACTAGCGAGTAGTACTAGTAAACTCTGCATATTAGGTTTGACCGAAGTCAAACTTCCTAAAGTTTGACCAAGTTTATAGAAAAATATAAACATTTACCACAACAAATATGTATGATGTGAAAGTACATTCAATAATGAATCTAATGGTATTTATTTGTTATTGTATATGTTAATATTTTTTGTTATAAGCTTTCTGAGAGTTTACAAAACTTGACTTTGACCAATGATAATACGCGGACTTAAATAAAAACGGAGGGAGTACACATTTCTTTTCTTAGTTTGTAGTGAACTAATCATTTGTTGAAATTGTGAAATAAATATATTAGGCTATTGACTTCGAATGTAATGGTCTATACAATTCAATAGTTACAATCATTGTCAAATCCCAAGATGTATACAAGGTCTATAGTACTTTACAACATGCTCAAACTCACATAATCCCAGTCAAATGAGAATCTAAATGCATTTCATAGTTATTACTTTGTAGGATGCAACAAAACCAACCATAACTCTACATCAGCCATTATAGAAGCAACATTTTGAACATATCCCAATGTGTGAATGAAACATGCAGAGAGAGCTTGCGAAGATGGAGCAAATAGGGCAGGAAAGATTGTATGTATGTGGACGAGAGAGTAGGAGACAAACCTAACGAGACAGAGAGAGAGAGAGATAGAGAGAGAGAAAGAGAGAGGAAGAAGTTAGGTCTGTGAGAAAGATGGAGACATGTAATATACGTGAGATGTGTGTGCATCCGGATTCTGTATACGTGGAAGGAGAAGAGACAACATGTTTGATGAGAGAACTAGAAAAACATGGACGATAGGGGAAGGATCTCGTGGGTTGAGGGATTGATAATTTTGTGCGGGGGAGAGAGGGATTGGTAATTTTGTGCGAGAGAGGGAGGGGGTGGGGGGAGGAGTCACTTAGCCGTCGTCACATCATCCTGCTTCCAAATGGCCCCACATTCTCTAGCACAGTGTGGTCTCCGTCTTCGATCTCCTCTATGCCCTCTTTGAAGATTGAGGTGTTGTGCATGTTGGGGTGCAAAGAAGCACAAGCGAGAGTGGTCGCCGTATAACCTTGGATGGGGATGAATTGTGTGCTTGGGGGAGGGTGTGTGTGTGTGTGTGTTGTGTTGTGTGTGTCTGTGTGTGTGTTTGTGTGTCAGATATTGAGAGAAAACAAACCTAAGGTGAGAAATGGGTATTCACGAAGAGATTGTGCGGGCCTTGAGGTGGGCAGGGGCCGGGTGAGGGTGTCAAAATGTGCGCGTTGATGCATGTGTTACATGCGATCATGCGAGGGACAGACGAATCGAGAGAGATGGTTGTTGTGTTACGGTGCTCCTCTCTCTCTCTCTCACACACACACACACATAAGTAAACTAGAAGACCATTCTCTCATGTATACACAACGTATCAGCATCTATCTATGTCTCACTCATGCATGATCATTTGCACATTCACACCTCTCTATGTATGTACCACACGCACACCATCTCCACATTGCCCTTCCGCCACAACACACATATGGACACATACACACGTTCCCTCTCAGTCACACACACAAAATCAGTATTAAAAAAAACTAGGGCCCACCTAAAATGTCCAAATCCAAATAAACACGAACTGGAGCTAAATTCAAATATATGGAAATATTGTAGCGTCAAGAACTTTTCCAGGAAAAAAAGTTGAGTAATATTCAGGGATTGTTTTCACACACACAAAAAGGTTCGGTGGATGTCCTTCGAGCGCGACACGGTGACGCACTGTTCGATCGACCGCACGGCCGTGGTTCACGCGCTTGCACAGGATTCCGTATCGTGGCTATGGTACTAACTAATAAAAGCGTTGCCTAAGTCTAATGTTTATGTGTACTAGTACTGTTTTCTTTTAATTTTTACCAACCCTATATAAAACTAAAGTAAGATCCCATACGCGCACTCATCAATATGCCGCCGCCGCCGTTGCGCATGCCGGCGCCTACTTGCTTCGGCCAACAATTTCTCACCCATCACCGGCGTGTTGCCATCCCTGTGCCATGAAGCCAAAGGCTCGCCCGCTCACGTCGTTTGCAGTCCCTCCTCGCGATGCCGCCGCGCTGCCAAGCACGCGAGCAGTTGGTGGAGCCGCGTCTATGCACACAGCGTACGAAGAGGAGGACGAGCGCGTGCTCCAGCACGCCGGCGAGGAGGAACTAGAGTGTCATTGTCGTCTCTGCCTGTGCGGAGGAGGCGCACATGGTGGCTGTGATGGTGGAAGCCGATCACGAACGCGTCGAGCCCGCAAACCGGGTGCGGACGCGGAATCTACTTCGAGACCTTGAATGCCACGTGGATCCTACAATCTGAAGGAGCAATTTGGGTCAGTCGACTCTTGTGAGCCGTTTGATGCAACATGGATGGCTAGAAGGGCTTCTTCCACCTCTTCTGCCATCTTCTTCCTTCGCTCCGTCGAACTTCTTTCACAAATCGACTGACGCAAATTATACTACTAGTATGAACGTATTAAGTAAAGTAGGAACACGAAGATACGAGCAGTAGTACCAACTTCAAGAAGAACAGTAGTAAGACATAGTACTAGTACTACTGTACGTACTAAAGAGTTAAAATAACGAGAAAGAAAATAAACATAGTTCTGCTGGGGCCTCAGCACAACACACCCTTGAAAATAAACTAAGCAACTAGTCCGCTTGACACTGCAGTAGAACCAGCATCAGCGACGGCACTGCCATCTACTCGGAGTCCCGAGTCCACGTCCTCGACTTCGTCCTCGTCCCTCTTCCTCTTCCTCTTCGCCGACGCTTCTTTGCTTGAACCGGACACTAGGCTTTGCTTCTTCATCCAACCCTTGTAGATATATAAACAAAGGTAGGTGAGGGTGTCCCGGACTAGGGGGTGTCCGGATAGCCGAACTATCATCATCGGTCGGACTCCAAGACTATGAAGATACAAGATTGAAGACTTCGTCCCGTGTCCGGATGGGACTTTCCTTGGCGTGGAAGGCAAGCTTGGCGATACGGATATGTAGATCTCCTACCATTGTAACTGACTCTGTGTAACCCTAGCCCTCTCCAGTGTCTATATAAACCGGAGGGTTTTAGTCCATAGGACAGAACAACAATCATACCATAGGCTAGCTTCTAGGGTTTAGCCTCCTTGATCTCGTGGTAGATCCACTCTTGTACTACCCATATCATCAATATCAATCAAGCCGGAGTAGGGTTTTACCTCCATCGAGAGGGCCCGAACCTGGGTAAAAACATCATGTCCCTTGTCTCTTGTTACCATCCGCCTAGACGCACAGTTCGGGACCCCCTACCCGAGATCCGCCGGTTTTGACACCGACATTGGTGCTTTCATTGAGAGTTCCTCTGTGTCGTCACCGATAGGCTCGATGGCTCCTTCGATCATCAACAACAACGACGCAGTCCAGGGTGAGACTTTTCTCCCCGGATAGATCTTCGTATTCGGTGGCTTTGCACTGCGGGCCAATTCGCTTGGCCATCTGGAGCAGATCGAAAGCTACGCCCCTGGCCGTCAGGTCAGATTTGGAAGTCTGAACTTCACGGCTGACATCCGTGGAGACTTGATCTTCGATGGATTCGAGCCACAGCCGAGCATGGCGCACTGTCACGATGGGCATGATTTAGCTCTGCTGCCGGACAGTGCCCTGGAGGCCGCACACGAGTCCGCTCCGACCCTCAATTCGGAGCCGGTTGCGCAGATCAAGGACGGGTGGCTAGACACCGCCTCGGGGGCTGCAACCTCTACGGCGATGGAGTCGAATACTGACCTTGTCCCTTGTGAAGCTCGTGACTCCGAGGTGCCGGACTCCTCGCCGGACTCCGAACCTCCCGCGCCCCCTCCAATCGAATCCGATTGGGCGCCGATCATGGAGTTCACCGCTGTGGACATCTTTCAACACTCACCTTTCGGCGACATCCTGAATTCGCTAAAATATCTCTCGTTATCAGGAGAGCCCTGGCCGGACTGCGGTCAAGGCGGTTGGGATGCGGACGCCGAAGAAATTCAAAGCCCACCCACCACCCACTTAGTAGCCACTGTCGACGATTTAACCGACATGCTAGACTTCGACTCCGAAGACATCGACGGTATGGACGACGATCCCGGAGACGACCAAGAACCAGCGCCCACTGGGCACTGGAAAGCCACCTCGTCATACGACATATACATGGTGGACATCCCAAAGGATGGGAATGGCGATGGAACAGCGGAGGAAGACCCCTCCAGGAAACAGCCTAAGCGCCGGCGTCAGCGGCGCCGCTCTAAATCCCGCCACAGCAAGAATGGAGATTCCGGCGCCGGAGATAATAACACCCCAGACAGTGCCGAAGACAACCCCCTCCAGCAAGATTCAGCACAGGAGGATGGAGAAGCCAGCCCTCATGAGAGAGCGGCAGATGAAGAGGTAGAGGATGATAATTACATGCCTCCCTCTGGAGACGAGGCAAGCCTCGACGACGACAAGTTCGTCGTGCCTGAGGATCCCGTCGAACACGAGCGTTTTAAACACAGTCTTATGGCCATGGCAAACAGCGTCAAGAAAAAGCAGCAACAGCTTAGAGCTGATCAAGATCTGCTAGCCGACAAATGGACTAAAGTCCTTGCGGCCGAAGAGCATGAACTCGAACGCCCCTCCAAAAGCTACCCCAAACGCAAGCTGCTCCCTCGATTAGAGGAGGAGGCATATAAACCTGCATCACCAGCACACAATACGGCTGACCGACCACCTCGTGGCCGCGACAGAGAGGCCTCTAGGCCCTCCACTAGAACCGTACCCCAGCATCGCTCGAAAAGCACAAAGCCACAGGGGAACGCTCCATTGCGAGATATATTGGAGGATAAGGCAAGACAATCAAGATCGATCTACGGATCGCGTGGGCGCCCCATGATACGCGACGACATCCGTCGCGCCGGACACAGCAAGTCCGGCCGGGCCGAACACAGTAGACAAAGATCGTTTGAGCTACGTCGTGATATAGCCCAATACTAAGGCGTCGCACACCCACTATGCTTCACAGATGAAGTAATGGATCATCAAATCCCCGAAGGGTTTAAACCCGTGAATATTGAATCCTACGATGGCACAACAGACCCCACGGTTTGGATCGAAGACTATCTCCTTCATATCCACATGGCCCGCGGTGATGATCTTCACGCCATCAAATACCTCCCACTCAAGCTTAAAGGACCAACTCGGCATTGGCTTAACAGCTTGCCAGTAGAATCAATTGGGTGTTGGGAGGACCTGGAAGCCGCATTCCTTGATAACTTCCAGAGCACGTATGTGCGACCACCAGACGCTGATGACCTAAGCCATATAATTCAGCAGCCAGACGAATCGGCCAGACAATTCTGGACACGGTTCTTAACTAAGAAAAATCAAATCGTCGACTGTCCGGATGCGGAGGCCCTCGCGGCCTTCAAACATAACATCCGCGATGAGTGGCTTGCCCGGCACCTGGGACAGGAAAAGCCGAAATCCATGGCAGCCCTCACATCACTCATGACCCGCTTCTGCGCAGGAGAGGACAGCTGGCTAGCCCGCAGCAACAACCTCAGCAAAAATTCTGGCAGTCCGGATACCAAGGACCGCAACAGCAGGTCGTGTCGCAACAAGCACAAATGCCGCATTAACGGCGACAATACTGAGGATACGACAGTCAATGCCGGATTTAGAGGCTCCAAACCCGGTCAGCGGAAAAAGCCATTCAAAAGAACTACTCCGGGTCCGTCCAATTTGGACCGAATACTCGATCGCTCGTGCCAGATACACGGCAACCCCGAAAAGCCAGCTAACCACACCAACAGGGACTATTGGGTATTCAAGCAGGCAGGCAAGCTAATTGCTGAAAACAATGACAAGGGGCTGCATAGCAATGACGAGGAAGAGACCCGACCGCCGAACAATAGAGGACAGAAGGGTTTCCCCCCACAAGTGCGGACGGTGAACATGATATACACAACCCACATACTCAAGAGGGAGCGTAAGCGTGCACTCAGGGACGTATACGCGATGGAGCCAGTCGCCTAGAAGTTCAACCCATGGTCCTCCTGCCCAATCACTTTTGATCGAAGGGACCACCCCACCAGCATCCGCCATGGCGGATTCGCCGCATTGGTTTTAGAGCCAATCGTCAATGGATTTCACCTCACCAGAGTCCTGATGGACGGCGGCAGCAGCCTGAACCTGCTTTATCAGGACACAGTGCGAAAGATGGGCATAGACCCCTCAAGGATTAAACCCACAAAGACGACCTTCAAAGGCGTCATACCAGGTGTAGAGGCCAATTGTACAGGCTCAGTTACACTGGAAGTGGTCTTCGGATCCCCGGATAACTTCCGAAGTGAGGAGTTAATCTTCGACATAGTTCCGTTCCGCAGCGGCTATCATGTTTGCTCGGACGGACCGCGTTTGCAAAGTTCAACGCGGTGCCGCACTATGCATACCTCAAGCTCAAGATGCCAGGCCCTCGAGGAGTCATCACGGTCAACGGAAACACTGAACGCTCTTTCTGAACGGAGGAACATACAGCGGCTCTCGCGGCAGAAGTACAGTGCAGCCTCTTAAGGCAATTCTTGAGTCCGGCCGTTAAGCGACCGGACACGGCTAAACGCGCCCGAAGTAACCTACAACAAGACCACCTGGCATGTTTTGAGCACGCGTAGCAATGCGGCCCCAACCCCAGCCCTTGCAAAATTGCAAGACTGGTCCTTTGCGTACATCATTACGCTCTAGAGATACCATGGGCATAGGGGGAGGGGCACGACCACGACAGGCCCAGAATGCGGCTTAACCACACCAGGGGCTCCCAAGTGTGTCATTCTTTTTTTCCTTTTTCTTTTTTTCTTACCCACAGGACTCCGTTCACCAGAGGCCCTGTCCGGCAGTAGACCTGCCGAACTCACGATGCAACAGCCAGGGAAGGAGAAAGGCTACGACGAGTATCCAGGTGGTCTCCATTACGAGCATTAAATCTGTTTTATACACCATTCCGTAGACTACCCCTGGAGGGGGACATGTTTAATAGTCCCATCCATTGCTTACCGCACTATTTGTATCGTTCTGCATTCATGGCAGTATTTCTTGAATAAACAATGCATCGCTTTTTTGCTTATAATTGCATTCCTTTCTTATACATATGTTCATTTATGACATGTTGCATCCGTACACTTTGGTACGACTAAATACACCAGGGGCTTAAGTTCCCCACATTATGGTGTGATAAGTCCGAACACTTTCACAAGTGCGGCACCCCGAACTTATAGCATTATATGCATCGGCTCCGAATCATGTCTTGGGTCAATAGTTGGGTTTGCCCGGCTCCCATGTTTTGGTACCTTACGTTCCATTGTATCGGCTAAGGTAGCGCTGGGAGAACCACTGCGATCGCGCCCCAGTTGAGCTGGGCGAGCGCCTCAGTGGAGAAAGCTAAAGCTCACCATCATGATGAGGCGAGAGCCGGTCGCTGTTCGAGAGGTTTTTTTCGAGTCCCTGATTACTTATGCCGCTTAGAGCGAGGAACCGGCTTTGTCCGGCCCAGGCGTGGATAGCGCCCCGAATTCGGCCTTCCGAACACTAGGGGCTTCGCTAAAATTTAAAATTATAGAATTCTATGGCTAAGTGAGAGTGTTCAAGCATTATAAGTCTGGTTGCCTCGTTCGTTGTGTTGAGCGCCTCCCTAGATGGACCCAAAAATGGGAACAAGAGTGCTCAAATTTATCCCGAACACCCCAGCACTCGTGGCATGGGGGCCGAAGCCAACAACTTGCCATCTCTCAGATTTGATAAACGGCAGCACAGAAGGTAATATTTTAAATTAACAAGCGTTGCTTAGCGCACATGAACAAAGTTTTCAGCGCACATGATAACAAAATGCGAGTCTACTCAAATATTACATCTTTGGAGCACTCACCCGCAATAATGCGGGCACCCTTCAGGACACCCTTATAATACATCTCGGGCGTGCGATACTCCTTGCCCGGCGGTGGCGCGTCCGTCACAAGCTTCTCAACGTCCATCTTGCCCCAGTGCACCTTAGCACGGGCAAGGGCCCGACGGGCACCTTCAATGCAGGCGGAGTGCTTGATGACTTCAACCCATGGACAAGCATCCACCAGCCGCCGCACCAGGCCGAAGTAGCTCCCAGGCATGGCCTCCTTGGGCTGCAGCCGAACTATGAGGCCCTTCATGGCCTGTTCGGCCACCTTGTGGAGCTCGACCAGCTGCTTCAGCTGGTCGCTAAGGGGCACCGGATGTCCGGCCTCAGCATACTGAGACCAGAAGACCTTCTCCGTCGACCTCCCCTCCTCGGCCCTATAGAAAGCGGCAGCATCGGACACGCTGCGGGGCAGATCTGCGAACGCTCCTGGAGAACTCCGAATTCGGGTAAGTAATAGGTAATTCACATTCACATGCTTGCTTTGCATGAAAAATGCCTTACCCGCCGCTATTTTCTTCAATGCCTCGATTTCCTGGAGGGCCTTGTGGGCTTCGGCCTTAGCGGCTTTGGCACTCTCAAGAGCCGATGCAAGCTCGGACTCTCGAGTCTTCGAGTCGCGCTCCAAACTCTCATGTTTTTCCACGAGAGCCTGGAGCTCTTGCTATACCTCCGCCACCCGCGCCTCCTGCTTCTCTCGCCCAGCATGCTCCGCGGCCGCATTGCGTTCGGCCGCGGACACCGCCTCCTTCAGGGTCGCCACCTCGTTCGTGGCCCCTGGAGTACCCACGTTATCCTTGTCATTCCTCTTGCAACCAAATCCTTTTCTGTAAGGTACAACTTTAATAAGGTGTTACTCACCTTCCTTGTCCTCGAGCTGCTTCTTGGCACGGCCGAGCTCGCTCTCGGACTGCTCGAGGCTTTGCTTCAAAGGATTGACCTACACAGTCAGTGCAGCAGAGGTCAGCAGCGCAGCCTGCAATCCCATATTGACATATTTTTTAAGACTCCTGCGTATATCTTTTTAGATCCTCAGTCCGGCTTTTCTTTCCGAACACCGAACCGAGCATCAGGGGCTACTGTCTATGCGGTACTGTCACACCCTAGCTAGTTCATGCATTAGAGTGTTGCATCATGTTTATTCTTTCATCAGAAACCTGAAATGGGGATGACAGAACCCCCAGCCCCCTCTGAAACCAATTAGGGTTTACTAAAAACTTTTCCAATGAACCTGAAATGCCCTTCCAAAATGCCCATCATTTTTGTCTTGGTCCAGAACCTCTGCCAAAAGTGATGCACATTTTCCTAGGCCATCTTAGGGTTTTTGAATTAAATCATAAATATTTGAATTTGGGCATTTAAAATTATATAAAATATTTAAATGCTCAAATATCTCCAAACTAAAATGTTTCATGTTCGAAATAATCCAACTATGGACCAGGAGTAGTTTGGTGATTTTAGGAGTTGCCTAGGTATTTTTATTAATTCAACAAAGTTGCAGAAGTATTAAAAAACAGAAAACAGAAAAAAATAGAAAAACTTACCTGGCGCCAGCACCCGGCCCACCTGCCGGCCCAGCCCAGCGCCGCTCCAGCGAGCTGCTTGCCGGCCAGGCAGGCAGGCAGGTGCCCGACGGCGACCACAGCGCGCGCCACGCACCTGCTCGCCGCCTCGCCGCTCCCCTCGCCCGGTGACGTCGTGGATCGCTCCCCCTCTCTTCCCCGAACCCCCCAGACACCCCCTCTCCTCTCCAGCTCCTCCCCCTCGCGCCCCCCAGCCATGGCCGACGCTACCGCCGCCGTGCCTACGTCGTAGCCGCGCTCCCCGCCGCCCGTGCGTCCTCTCGTCGTGTCCAGGAGCTCC
>NC_041391.1:277328278-277337824 GCF_002162155.2 Triticum dicoccoides
CCGACGCTACCGCCGCCGTGCCTACGTCGTAGCCGCGCTCCCCACCGCCCGTGCGTCCTCTCGTCGTGTCCAGGAGCTCCGCCGCTGTCCACTTCATCGAGCAAGCCGAGCCCCGAGCGCTCGCAACGCCCGAGTCCACCGCAACGACCTCGCCCGAACCGCCGTCGCCGGAGATCCCCTTCAACGCCGTCATCGCTCCGGTCCGTCCTCGGCCGCACCAAGGGCTTCGTCGAACTCCCCGTGAGCTTAGCCATCTTCCCCTCCCTTCTTTTCTTGCTCCCGAGCTGTGTAGCGACCTCCCAGAGCTCAACCGCACCCACCGCCGCGGAGCTCGTCGCCGACGTGCTCCCGGTCACCCTCCAACCACTCCACGGTGTCCATCATGCTCACCGCGTCATGTAGCACCTAACTAGCTACTCCCCGCACCTCACCGACCCCCCTAGCGACAAGTTCGACTTCGGCCGAACTCCGGTGGCCGCTAAAGTCGTCACCGGCGCCAACTCCGGCCACCCCGACCCCAACGGACTCCACCAAGAGCTGCGGTTCGTCCTCAGCTCCTCTCCGGTGGCCTCCGCGGCTCGTTTGGTTGCCGGAACGGCAAAAACCACTTCCGCCGCCACGTCGGGCTCGCCGGCGGCTAAACGCCCGTGCAACCGACCCGGGTTTGACCACGGGTGGGCCCTGGTTGACTCTCCTGAGTCAATGACAGGTGGGGCCCAGCCCTGTTAACTAATTAGGATTAGTTTAAATTAATTTTAGTTTAATTAATCACACTGACACGCGGGACCCACTATCAGGTTTGACCCGGACGTGTCCCGTTGACCTGCTGACGTCACACTGACATCAGGCTGACGCAGAAATTGATTTACTGGATTTAATCTAATATAGGAAATTCCAGAATATAGTTTAAACTTCAAAAATTCATAACTTTTAATCTGTAACTCCAAATCAGACAAGTTATATATGAAAAATGATTAGAAAAATCCAATCTATCCATCTGTACTATTTTCATGCATGATTAAACAAGTTAACTTGATGTTTGATGCAGAACAAGGAAAAACACTTTAAAGGGCCATGTATGAGTTTGAAATTTGAATCTTTGATTCAAATTGGTTCAAACCCTTCTGGTCTTAGTTGCATTAGCCCAGCACACTCATATTGCCATGTTTCATGCATGCATCATATTGTTGCACATTGTTTGGTGATAGTTGTGTATCGGTGTTCTTTGCGGCAGGTTCTGCCTCCGAGGAGTACCGTGTTTACCCTAATGAAGAACCGTATCAGTGCATCGAACCATCAGGCAAGCAACCAACCATTTGATCATATCGATACAATCCCATGTTCTCGCTCCTGCTCTCTTTTACTGCATTAAGACAACGCGTTTCGAACTGCTGTGTGTTACGGTAGTTGAACCCATTTCCTCTGCATGACCTGTCATTGCCACAGTAACTAGATGAAACCCACTAGCATGTGTAGGAGTTGTTTGAGCCATATGTATGTGTTGTTCCTACCTTGCTATGCCTGCTATGCTTAGAGTCGTGTCAGATCTGGTTCATCTGGGTGATGGACTAGAGTGAAATGATTATGTCGGTAATGAAAGTGGTGTGGTGAACATGATTTGGTAAAGGTATCGATGAGAGGCCATGTAGGAGTACATGGTGGGTTGTTTCATTGAAGCCGACCTTAAGCACTGAGATCTGTATGTGTGATTTAAGATTCAGCTACTACCATGCATTGGGCCCGAAACCAATGGACCCTCTCGACTTCTTATTCACCCTAGTTCTCTGTCCATAAGTTGCAAGTAGTTTCTGGTGTTTGTAGCCTACTGGAGGCCGTGGACAGTGCTGACCGTAGGGGTGGGCTGTGATGCGGTAGGTACGTGGCACGGTGTACCGAATACCCGTTAGGTATCTCGGGAACCCTGTTCACATCGTTTGGGGCTGTGAGCGAAACCTCGGCCGGATCTCCTCATGGATGGAACCCGAATAGGCGATAAACCTGGACTAGAGACTTAGGTGATTAGGTAGGTCGTGGCCGACACCCACGTTGGGCTTCCGCTTGAAGGTTGCCGAGTACATGTCGTGTAAACGACGGTAAGTGGTGAGAGCGTGTATGAAGAAGTACACCCCTGCAGGGTTATCATGATCTATTCGAATAGCCGCGTCCGCGGTAAAGGACTACTTGGTTGCCTATACAGTTCATAGACAAGTAAATGGAAACTACTAAAAGCCTCAAGATAAGTGTGAGTGCCGAGGATGGCTCTTCCGTAGGAAGACGGAGGTGGATCCTCGGTAGTGTATTGAAGTGGTGAGTAGTGGACTCGTGTACGCAAAACCATTTCAAGTTGGAGTCTCGTAGGATAGTCTAGCCAAGAGTCAAAGCTGGCTTGCTGCAACAACTCCACCAACCCTTCTTGATAATGTGCATGTATGTAGGATCTGATGTAAGTCTTGCTGAGTACCTTTGTACTCATGTTGCTATAATCTACATTTTTACAGAAGACGCTGCAACCCCTTCTGATGGGTTCTTCGTAGACGTTGACATCAATGAGTAGGCTAAGGCCCAGGTGGTGATCCTGAGCTTGTGAAGGACCACGTAGTATAGCTAGGCTTTCCAAGCCTCTTTTATTTTACTAGTTGTCTGTACTCAGACAAGTTACTTCCGCTGCTAGTTTGTATGACTGTATGACTTGAATGCTGGGTCATGTGACCCGTACCTATGTGTATGTTATGTATGGCTCTCTGAGCCTTAAATAAAGTACTTGTGTCGTAGAGTCATGTTGTGATGCCATGTTGTATTTGCACATATCGAGCATATTGTGTGTATGTTATTGAAATGCTTGGTATGTGTGGGATCTGACTATCTAGTTGTTTATCTTTAGTAGCCTCTCTTACCGGGAAATGTCTCCTAGTGTTACCGCTGAGCCATGGTAGCTTGCTACTGCTCTGGAACACTTAGGCTGGCCGGCATGTGTCCTTGTTCGTTCCTGTGTCTGTCCCCTCGGGGAAATGTCACGCATTGAGTACCGGAGTCCTGTTAGCCCGCTACAGCCCGGTTTACCGGAGTCCTGCTAGCCCATGCTACAGCCCGGACCCACTTGCTGATGACCGACACGTTCAAAGCTGGGTCATGGATGCCTGTCCCTGTAAGTCTGTGCCACTTTGGGTTTACAACTAGTCATGTCAGCCCGGGCTCCTTATCATATGGATGCTAGCGACACTATCATATACGTGAGCCAAAAGGCGCAAATGGTCCCGGGAAAAGGTAAGGCGACACCCGTGGGGATACCGTGCGTGAGGCCGTAAAGTGATATGAGGTGTTACAAGCTAGATCGATGTGACATCGGGTCAGGGTCCTGACAGGTACTATTTTACATATATTAAAATTCTTACCTCAAAGCCTGTTAGAAGGCTGCTGCAGGCCTCGGCCAGCCCGCTTTTGGCGAGCTGAACCTTCTGAATCACCGCACTCATGACAGTGCGGTGTTCCTCTTCGATGGAAGCGCCGTTGAGCGCCTCCAGCAAGTTATCCAGCGCCTCCGGTTGGATGGAGGCCGCTGGCATCACTGTCTTGCCCTTCTTACGAAGGGGCCGCCCGCCGGACTCCGGAACCACTGCAGGTTCTGGTGCGGAGTCCGGTACGAAGTCCGGGAGGTTGCCCTGTGGCACCTCCGGGGCCTCCTCCTCTGGGTGGGTCCCTCTCTGGGATCCCACCTCGACGTCGTCGGCGTCACGGGGGGTGGAGGCGGTCGGAAGTGAAGTACTATCCACATCCGACGTACCCAAGGACCCGCTCGACGAAGCGGGAAGATCGTCCTTGGGCGGACTGCAGGGTTGTATGCGGCATTAGAAAGACACCGTGTGGCGAAAAGAAAAATCATGAAGTTATTCGGGAGTCCGGATACTTACGTTCTCGCCAGGGGCTTGGCCCTTGAGGGCCACTCCTCGTCGTCGTCGCCGACGTTGGCGGAACAGTCCGGGGGAAGGGTCCTTCCCTTCTTGGACCCTTCGGCCTCCCTCGTTGGGGAGGCCTTCCTCTTTTCTCTTCCCCCGCTGGGGGAGAGGCCTCTTTCTTCTCCTCCTCGTCCTCGTGGGAGGAGTCCGCCTCGGAGTCATCGGATGATGAGTCCGATACCACCTGACGCCGGGAACTCCTTCGGGTTCCCATGGCCTTCTTCTTGGCCTTCTTCTCCGGCACTACGTAAAGTGCCGGGACCAGCAGCCCTGTCAAACGGGCATCCGCTAGGTCTTCTGGAAGGGGAGCCGGACAGTTAACCTGTCCGGACGTTGCCTGCCAGGCCTGTTAGAGGTATTGGGAGTTTAGATCCCGCATAAAGTCAAAACATGAAAAGCAAGTGTCCCATAAAGGATAACATGGCTTACCTCGCCAGCCGGACGCTGCGAGCTGAATCCGCGATCTTCGGTAGCGGATGCGGGAGCTTTGGCGCCCTTGAACAGCACCCTCCAGGCATCTTCGTACGTAGTGTCGAAGAGCCCGCTCAAGGTCCGGTGCTGTGCTGGATCAAACTCCCACAAATTGAAGTCCCGTTGTTGGCAGGGGAGAATCCGGCGGACGAGCATGACCTGGATCACATTGACAAGCTTGAGCTTCTTGTTCACCAGGGTTTGGAGACAGGACTGGAGTCCGGTCAGCTCTTCCGAACTACCCCACAGCAGGCCCTTCTCCTTCCAGGAAGTGATCCGCATGGGGACGCCATATCTGAATTCGGGGACCGCTGCCCATTTAGGGTCACGCGGCTCGGTGATGTAGAACCACCACGATTGCCACCCTTTGATTGTTTCCACGAAGGCGCCCTCGAGCCAAGTGACGTTGGGCATCTTGCCCACTATGGCGCCTCCGCACTCCGCTTGGCTGCCCTTCACAATCTTCGGCTTGACGTTGAAGGTCTTGAGCCACAAGCCGAAGTGGGGCTGGATGCAGAGGAAGGCCTCGTACACGACGATAAACGCCGAGATGTTGAGGATGAAATTCGGGGCCAGATCGTGGAAATCCAGGCTGTAGTAGAACATGAGCCCCCAAAGAAAGGGGTGGAGTGGGAAGCCCAGTCCGCGGAGGAAATGGGGAACGAATACCACCCTCTCATGGGGCCCGGGGGTGGGGATGAGCTGCCCCTCGTCGAGGAGCCGGTGCGCAATATCGCTGGGCAAATATCCGGCGCTGCGCAGTTTCTTGATGTGCCCCTCTGTGACGGAGGAGGCCATCCACTTGCCTCCCGCTCCGGACATGATTGGAGAAGGTTGAGGTGAGATGTGCGGACTTGGGCGCTGGAGCTCGAGTGCGCAGAGATGGATAAGCAAAGGAGGAAGAAGGCGTAGGTAAAAAGGTGGATCCTTATCCCCTTATATATGGGCGGACGAAACTATGCGTCCCCACCGGCCTGGTAAAACTCGCTTATCTCCCAAGCGCCGCAATCAATGGCGCGGTTGGGTTACCCACTTCCGTATTGATGGGAATCCCGGAATAAGGGGAACACGATATCTGCTTCGACAGGACGTGCCAAGGAAACCGCTTCGCTAAACGCGCTGAGGTGGTATAATAAAAACGATTCGAGTAAAGGCTTGGTTGTGGTGTGACGTCACGCCACAAACGTCAGCAGATTGAACTTGTGTAAATATTGTTCTCTCTACGGTGATATGTGAAATTTATTTTGCAGAGCCGGACACTATCCTGGTGTTCACAATCTTCTATAAATTATTCGGAGGAGGAACCCGCCTTGCAATGCCGAAGACAATATGCGCGCCGGACTCGTTGTCATTGAAGCCTGGTTCAGGGGCTACTGAGGGAGTCCTGGACTAGGGGGTGTCCGGATAGCCGAACTATCATCATCGGCCGGACTCCAAGACTATGAAGATACAAGATTGAAGACTTCGTCTCGTGTCCAGATGGGACTTTCCTTGGCGTGGAAGGCAACCTTGGCGATACGGATATGTAGATCTCCTACCATTGTAACCGACTCTGTGTAACCCTAGCCCTCTCCGAAGTTTATATAAACTGGAGGGTTTTAGTCCATAGGACAGAACAACAATCATACCATAGGCTAGCTTCTAGGGTTTAGCCTCCTTGATCTCGTGGTAGATCCACTCTTGTACTACCCATATCATCAATATCAATCAAGCAGGAGTAGGGTTTTACCTCCATCGAGAGGGCCCGAACCTGGGTAAAAACATCGTGTCCATTGTCTCCTGTTAACATCCGCCTAGACGCACAGTTCGGGACCCCCTACCCGAGATCCGCTGGTTTTGACACCGACAGTAGGCATCCATTGTTGCGTACAGGATGTGATCTTCATCTAATGTCTTCGACTCCCATGCATGATGAAACTCGTGATGAGGTTTCTTTAGTTTAGAGTATGAAGGATCAATCATGGCTGCTGCCAAGGTCAGCATTGAAGGTTGAGAGGAGGACACCAGGCTTGCCTTCTGGAGATGGAAGGGCTGGCCTACAACGAGACCTATCCGACGCAAGACATCCCTGTCGTTCCTAAAGTCTACAGTAAAGAATTTCACTCTTTTGTCCTTGAGGAAGTTCTTAAAATCCTGGCACTCAATGTCGGCATGGCATATGTGGTAGACCAAGCAAACGTTATGTACGTAAACCTGGATCATGCCAGGCTTCTTCCTCTCTGCCTCCTTTAGAATCTTCTCTCATTCCAGGACTGTGGTGTACTCAACATCTAGCCCAGCGACCCACTCATCCGTTGAACTGTTGAACATGCGTAGGAAGTGAGCAAGCCATGCTTTCACCGTCGTGGATCCACGTGTGTAGATGACGATGAACTCATCGTCGGTGATGGATCTAACCTGGTACTCAGCGGCAACCATGGAGATTTGGGAGGCCATGGATTTTGGAGGAGGGTTAGGAGAAGTTGAACTGTTGTACCCCGCAAAAAAAACTAGGAGCGAACTAATGTGAAAGGACAGGACGACTGGGAGCGAACTGTTGTAAGGTAGAAGACGGGGATGAGTAGGGTGTGCGAATGGTGTGGGGTTGCTGGCTTGCACGGTGGATAAATGGCTGCAAGCCCCCAAAGAGTTCTCGAGAAATATGCGTGACCCACTAGATGTCATGTCTACTAGACCCATATTGTAGGCCTGATGGTATAGCTTCTGCCTGTTCGCATGCCATGCCGGCGCGTGGATGTAACTTCACTTAATTCCGTCAACCGTCGCGCCTCCCACGACCTTCGCCTCCCTCGCGCGGTCGTGCCCTTTGAGACTTCGACCGGCTATAAATTAGCAATTTTTTTGCCTACTCCGCATGCATGATACTCCCTCTGGTCCTTTTCACTCCCCTCAACCGTTTGCAAAGTGTTTGACCAAATTTATACTAAAAATATCAATATCTACAATACTGATTATAATGAGTATAATAACTACATTTTATAATGAGTGTAAAAATATTGATTTGACATTGTGAATGTTGATACATTTTTCTATAAGTTTGGTCAAAGTAGAGGTACATTGACTTCAGACAAAACTTAAATGCACAATGCAGACTAGTTCCTCCGTCCAGGTGCATGCCATGTCCTATCTTGTCATCACAACAAGGTTAGCTATTAGAGTGCTACTACCTCCCTTCTAGTTTAAAGGGCTCGATTCAAAATTTTCACCTACTCTTAGCAAGATAGTAGATGCGATGGAATAGTTTTTGAAGTCTGCAAAAGTACTCAACTAATGTTGTCATTCTTCACAAAAAATGTGTTTACCAATGCATGCATGAACACTAGTTACTCTAACCCCCCTCTCTTCTTTAATTCTTTGCCACATCAGCATGTTTGCTATTCCCGTGTACATGATACCAGCTAAGATACCACCATTATGGCCAACCTTAATCATCACATGCAATAATTTAGTGCACCTTGAAATCTGAACATGTGTGGGGCGTGTATGTTTTTAATGACTTGAGACTATACCTAGCCCGGCATGCAATTAAATGACTTATTATGCACCGTTCCCCATAACTGCAGGAAGCCCATTCGTCTCCAAATCTTTTCCTCTCCATGTGTGGAAACAATATGCCTGCCAGACTCTCCTTCTCCCTCCGGCAGTCCCACCACTCCACCCCGTGTGGAAAAAATCTGCATGCATGACTCTCCTCCCCCCACACTCATCCAATCCGTTGTGACCAGCAATACTTCCACCCCTTCCCTCCCCCATATCTTTTGGGATGCTGCTTCAGTTACTTAACTGCAGGTGCATTGGGTCACTGACATATGGGCCCAACAAGGGTTTGGACCACATGTCAGTGACAAAACTGGACCTGCAGCTCAGTCCATATCTTACGTAGGTGTGCCATTGCTCGCTATAAATACTGCGCCTCCCATGACATTCGGAAGAACGCTCACGTTCATCGCTATCTCCCCCCTCCCTCTCACGTCGACCACCATGGCATCGCCCCTCCCAAGCCCTAAGCACCCCTTGCTGCACCGCCCGGACAGTCACGCGTCGCCATTCCGTTCCTCGCCGCCACTAGTCGAGGAGGACGCGTCGGCGTTCCACTCCTCGCCGCGACGTGTCGAGGTGGACGCGTTGGTGTTCCCAATCTCGCCAGCACGCGCGTTGGCTCCCCGCTATGAGGAGAACGCCATGCCGCCCGTCGAGCCCCCCAGCCTTGAGGAGCTTTGGAAAGAAATGGATGTCGCCATGTGGGAGGCTTTGCTGCCGGCAGAGCACGCCAAAATAGAGGCGGAGAAGAAGGCCGAGGAAGAGAAGCGCGCCGCAGGGCAAGCTGCCTGGCGGGTCTATGTTGCGTCCGAGAGAGTCACGCAATTGGCTCTTTGGCAGAAGGCTCGTGCAAGGGTCGTGAGGGTGGCGGAGGACGCCCGTGCCAAAGCCCTGAGTGTAGTCGGGCCCAAGCGTGTAACGCCCCGGAATCGATGCGCCAGGTGTCCGCCAGTTATTCGCCGTCATTGCCATGTCATTTGCTTGCGTGTTGCATTTTGCCATGTCATCATGTGCAACTCATTTTGCATACGTGTTCGTCTCATGCACCCGAGCATTTTCCTCGTTGTCCGTTTTGCAATCCGGCACTCCTATGTCCTCCGACGTCCCCCTTTTGTCTCTTGTTGTGACCGTGTGTTAAACATTCTCGGAATGGACCGTGATTTGCCAAGCGGCCTTGGTACACCACCGGTAGACCGCCTGTCAAGTTTCGTGCCATTCGGAGTCCGCTTGATACTCCAACGGTTAACCGGGGAACCGTAAAGCCCTCTTTATGTTGCAGCCCAACACCCCTTTATAACAGCCCAATAACCCATCCAAACCCCCTCCATGCTCTTGGTCGTTTGATCACGATCGCGTGGCCGAAAACCGCTCCTCATTTGGAGTCTCCTAGCTCCCTCTACCTATATAAACACCCCTACCTCGAATTTTCGGATCAATTTCAACCCTAACCCTAGATCGATCGCCCCCGCCGCCACCGGACATGTCCGCACCGTCACCCTCTCTCTCTCCCCCGCCGCCGCAGCCCACCGGGCCCAGATCCGGTCCCCGCCAGGCCCGAACCGGGCCGCGCCCTGCCGCCCGC
>NC_041391.1:277338168-277342115 GCF_002162155.2 Triticum dicoccoides
CCTTGCCGGAGGCCACGTCCGCCGGCCACCGACCGTCCGCTGCCTGCCGACCCGCGCCTGCCCCGCCGCCGCAGCGTCCCGGGCGCCGCCCACGGCCGCCGCCGCCCGGGCGCCTCCCCGCGGCCCGTCCGCCTCCGCCGCCGACCAGGGCGCCGCCGCCCGTGTCCCCACGCCCGGATCTCTCTGTCCCGGAACGCCTCTCTCCCGGGTTGACTTTTCGCGAGGGTATATTTCTGCCAAGTCCTTGAGTTTTCAACATTCTGATGCATACTTTGCCATGCCATAACTCCATGCATACTGCTCCGTTTCGTGCGCGTGATATATAAAAATGTTCATTGTGAGATGCTCTTCATTTCATTCCATTGTGCCATGCTTGTTTGAGTCAATCTTGATGCCCTTATAATCGTTCCAAGAGTGCTATATGATGTTAACCTGCTGAAACTGTTATAACTTGATGTTTTGTCATTTTTGTTGTATTTTGTGTGTGCATCCTATGAGCTTGATGTCTACATGAGTTTTGAGATACATCATGTCACCTTCACATTGGTGCAATTTATGTATTTTTGTGAGTCTTGTAGTGAGTGGTTTGAGCTCGTGAAGTAGGGTACTTGCTGTTGCTATTTTGCTAGGCTGATCTGCTATACTATGATGCTATGTAAACCTTCTTCTACAAGTCATTCTATGCATAATCTGGAGATGTTCACTAAGGATGTTTTGTTGTACAGGTCATGCTCTATCCATTCACACCCCTGGTTGCATTTATAGACTACTGTAACGTGTTGTTATGTTGCTCCAAACTTGCTAAATAATGTTGCTGTCAGCCTGTTAACACTAAGTTCAGTTTTGCCATGAGCTTGGCTAGTGATCCATGCACCCTATGAACTTTATCTTGCCTTGTTTCGCTTCATAAACATGTCACCTTGTCATGCCATGTATTGCTCTGTGGTGAGTGTTACAAGCTCACCAACATGCCTACTTATTGTTGGTCCTGCCATGTCTGAATCTGTCATATCATTTGCCATGTTTGCATGGATGCCACCATCTTTTCTGTTCATCTTTGGAATTAGTTCAGTAAGGGAGTTTTGTTCTTTGTCTCTAGTACTAGCATGCCATGCTTTTGTTTTCCATGATAAATTCCTGTAACATGTTGTTTGATAGCCCTAAACATTGCAACCTGATGTTATTTCTGCCAAGTTTGAAACTGTTATTATTTGCAATCTTGCCAGGTCCTTTTGAGCATGTTATATTGTTTTTATGGAGATAGCTCAGTGTTCATGTTTTGACGTGCTTTACCTGTACATCATGTCCATGCGTTTTGTTCTTATGTTGAGGTGTTGTAGCATAGTGTATGTGTTGAACCGTTGCTCCATTTTGAGTGTGCTCTATATGAAACTTGCTTGATTTTGCATGAAGTTTCATATTATCATGTTGCATCCTTGTTTTGAGAGTGTTTGCTTGATGTTTGAATGTACTTTGCATCAATGCCATGTTTAACTTGTTTTGCTCATATCTTCTAGGTCGTAGCTCCGAATTAAATGAACTTTATATGTAACTTGACTAGAATCTCGTGTAGATCATCTTGGTGATCTTAACTTGTTGTTTAACAACTTGAACATAAGGTTTATTTAGTTCCAGGCCAATTTCTAAATTTGCATATGAGGACTTACCGGAATTGCTATATGTTGTTTCCGGCCTCATTTAAACTTGCTTTGATGTGTTGTTCTTGTTTGCATCATCTCTTGCCATGAGTAGCTTCATGTAGCCTTGTCATGCATCATACTTGGTTGAGCATCATGTCCTGGTTATGTGTGGTGTGTTTACCATATTGTGTGCTTCTTATTGATAGTTCCCGTTTCATTGCGATCGTGAGGATTCGTTCATCTACGCTTGGTTCGGCTTCATCCATTCATCTTCTTCATGGACTCGTTCTTCTTCCTAGCGGGATTTCAGGCAAGATGACCGCTACCCTGGATCTCACTACTATCATTGCTATGCTAGTTGCTTCATTCTATCGCTATGCTGCGCTACCTATCTCTTGTTGATCAAGCCTCCCAAATTTGCCATGTCAGCCTCTAACCTTTTCACCCTTCCTAGCAAACTGTTGTTTGGCTATGTTATCGCTTTTGCTCAGCCCCTCTTATAGCGTTGTTAGTTGCAGGTGAAGTTGAAGATTGCTCCATGGTGGACAGGATTATGTTGGGATATCACAATATATCATATTTAATTAATGCATCTATATACTTGGTAAAGGGTGGAAGACTCGGCCTTATGCCTGGTGTTTTGTTCCACTCTTGCCGCCCTAGTTTCCATCATATCGGTATTATGTTCCCGGATTTTGTGTCCCTAACGCGGTTGGGTGATTTATGGGACCCCCTTGACAGTTCACTTTGAATAAAACTCCTCCAGCAAGGCCCAACCTTGTTTTTACCATTTGCCTCACCACCACCTACTTTTCCTTTGGGAGTCGTGCTCTCGAGGGTCATCTTTATTTTAGCCCCCCCCCGGGTCAGTGCTTCTCTAAGTGCTGGTCCAAACCGAGTAGACTGCGGGGCCCCCTCGGGGAAACTCGAGGTCTGGTTTTACTCGTAGGATGTCTCATCCGGTGTTGCCCTGAGAACAAGATATGTGCAGCTCCTATCGGGATTGTCGGCGCATCGGGCGACTTTGCTGGTCTTGTTTCACCATTGTCGAAATGTCTTGTAACCGGGATTCCGAGACTGATCGGGTCTTCCTAGGAGAAGGAATATCCTTCGTTGATCGCGAGAGCTTATCATGGGCTAAGTTGGGATACCCCTGCAGGGTATAAACTTTTGAAAGTCGTGCCCACGGTTATGTGGCAGATGGGAATTTGTTAATGTCCGGTTGTAGATAACTTGACACCAGATCTGAATTAAAACGCATCAACCGCGTGTGTAGCCGTGATGGTCTCTTTTCGGCGGAGTCCGGGAAGTGAACACGGTTTTGGGTTATGTTTGACGTAAGTAGGAGTTCAGGATCACTTCTTGATCATTGCTAGCTTCACGACTGTTCCTTTGCTTCTCTTATCGCTCTTATTTGCGTATGTTAGCCACCATATCATGCTTAGTCGCTGCTGCAACCTCACCACTTTACCCCTTCCTTTCCCATTAAGCTTTGCTAGTCTTGATACCCATGGTAATGGGATTGCTGAGTCCTCGTGGCTCACAGGTTACTACAACAACAGTTGCAGGTACAGCTTATGCGATGATCATGACGCGAGAGTGATGTTTGCTTGTGTTGGAGTTCTTCTTCTGCTTCTTCGATCAGGGGATAGGTTCTAGGTCGGCAGCCTGGGCTAGCAGGGTGGATATCGTTTGAGTTTCTGTTTGTGTTTCATCCATAGTCGGATGTTGATCTTATGTATGATGTATTGATGTATTCGTGTAGCATTGTATGCCTCTTGTATGTATCCCCATCTATTATGTAATGTTGATGTAATGATATCCACCTTGCAAAGCGTATCAATATGCGGTTCTATCCTTGGTGGGACCTTCGAGTCTCTTTAGGATAGTATCGCATATTGGGCGTGACAAGTTGGTATCAGAGCCTCGACCGACCATAGGAGCCCCCTTGATTGATCGTGTAGTTTGGCCGTTGTCGAGCTGAGAAGAAAACTGTTTTCGGAATCTAGTTATATTGGAGAGTAAGATTTCTTTTACTCCTCAGTTCCTTCCTCGCTCTGGTGAGGAATCTTGACGTAGGTGTTTTGAATTACTCCTCTTCCCTTTTCAAATTTTCTTTAGGATCACGCAGTTGGTTTTCCGGTCGTTGGTTCTCATCTCTTTTCATCTAGTGCATTTTCTCGTCAAGACGATTCGACCCTCTTTGTTTTTGCAAGTTCAACCCTCAGTTGTTTTCTTTTCCCACCCGCCCACCCTTTTCCTTCTCGGAGCCGGAGTCCGCAATCGAGTATCCTTCCTACTCGTGCG
>NC_041391.1:277342464-277359473 GCF_002162155.2 Triticum dicoccoides
ACCATCAATTTCATTCATGTGGAGCATCTTCAGTCTTTTGACAATTGTTTCAACCGGTGAATTCTCTTTTGTTTGACATTCTTCATCTCCTTTTCTTTTCCAATGGACTCTATTCAAGTTTTTTTCGGATTGATCATATTCTTTTCCTTGGATCAAGTGTTTTTCCCTGCTCGTTCGCCTCTTGCCAGTTTACCCTTCCGGAGTGCTCAAGACATCTCAGGAGATTCGTCTGTGTTCCAATTAAGTCGAGGTTGTCTCCTCATTCAAATATTTTAAGTGTTCCGGTGTATCATCTATCTCGTTCAACAATCCTTTTCAACAGCATTTTCTTTTAGTGGGCCCTAACCCACAGGTCTTTTCCCAGGATCTTACCCGACTCTTCTAATTTCCCGGAGCTATTCTCAAATTCTTTTCAAGTGTGACGTAAGAATGGATTCCATCAGTCAGATGCCTTTCCAAGATAGATTTCAAATAATTTTCATTGTTGGTTCAACCCTTCCTCTTTTCATTCTCCCGGAGTATCTCAGTAATTTTGGTTGTGTTTTCTGTCGTCATTTGAAGACCGAAGAAGAGTTTTTCCTCTAAATCTTGTCTGTTCTCTCGAAGTTTCGTGGTTCTTGCTTCATGTTATCCTCTAGTATTATTCCGTTTGTCGGAAATTCCTTTTTTTTCTCAACCATCCGGAGTATTTCAGGACTTGATTTCTGTTTCTTTTCATCGAAGGCCATCGTTCCAGAAGAATTCTTCGTCCTCATATTTCAGCTACCGTTATCCAATTAGCCCGGCACATTTGTCAAGTATTCTTTAATCAGCTTGTTATCTCTTCGTTCTTTTGCATCTAAATCCCCTCTAGCATATTGGTTCTTCTAATTCTTCCCGGTGATTCATTCTCTTTCACCAGTCATTTTCGATTTTTACGGTGGTTCATTCAAGATTCCTTTTCCTTTGTTTATCATATTAATTCATTCGTTCTTTCCAATCCTATCGGTGGTTCATGAAGACTTGCTCAAGTTTTGTGCTATACCCCCCCCCCTTAATCCTTTTCAAGAAGAATAAGTTGTATGCAAAATCCATTGCTTGTCATCAATTTAATTTGATGAAGGATAAGCATACAATAAATCTTATTCTTATTTCCTCCAAGTGATTAATCCTTTTCTTCGGAGTTTGTTCTTGGTGAATAAATTCTAGTTCCAAGTGTTTTCATCTTTTCTTTTCTGGAGTTCAAATTTCCCCGGCCATTTCGTCGGAACCTCCATCTAAATCACCGCAAGGCTCATCTTATTCTTTCATCCTTTATTCTATCTCATCATCTTTTTGTCATCGGTGTTTTTCATGGTGGTTCTTCATGATTTAATTCATTCTTCAAGTGTTCATCAAGGTTCTTTTGGAGGAGCTCAAGAATCTTTCTTTCATGCGTCTCAAAGTGCATTTAATTCTCCATATTCGTCTAAAATGGAGTTTTGCATTTCTTTGTTCTTCTCATCTTTTCCATCTTTTCCACTCGTGGTCGGTTATCACCTCAAAAAAATTGAGAAGTTATCTATAAGTCCACAACAAGCAATTCTTTTGTTGTTGAATTTCCAACAACTCCGTTCAATCCTTCCTTCTAAAGACGCTTTCAGTTTCATTCGTGGCACAAGTTATCATTTTATTCTCCGTTCTTTTCATTCAACTCTCTCAATTCTTTCCGGAGGTTTTGTGTCATGTCTTCATCAAGTATCATTCCATACACTCAAGCTCGTGTTCTATTCCTCCATGTTTCAGCTGGAGTGCTGCCTAAAATCCTTTCAGTCTTATTCATTTCTTATCTCGTTCTAACCGGAGTGGTTTCATAGTCTATCTGATTCCGTGAGCTTTCGATTCTCGTCATTCTCGTCATTCCTCTCTTCTTCTCGAGTGCTCTCGATTCTTTGCTTCTTCTCTTGCGTTCTTGGTTCACCTCATCCTCTTTTCCTCCCCGTCTCGGTCCTAAGATCTCGGGACGAGATCTCTTCTTAGTAGAGGAGAGTTGTAACGCCCCGGAATCGATGCGCCAGGTGTCCGCCAGTTATTCGCCGTCATTGCCATGTCATTTGCTTGCGTGTTGCATTTTGCCATGTCATCATGTGCATCTCATTTTGCATACGTGTTCGTCTCATGCATCCGAGCATTTTCCCCGTTGTCCGTTTTGCAATCCGGCACTCCTATGTCCTCCGACATCCCCCTTTTGTCTCTAGTTGTGAGAGGGTGTTAAACATTCTCGAAATGGACCGTGATTTGCCAAGCGGCCTTGGTACACCACCGGTAGACCGCTTGTCAAGTTTCATGCCATTCGGAGTCCGTTTGATACTCCAACGGTTAACCGGGGAACCCTAAAGCCCTCTTTATGTTGCAGCCCAACACCCCTTCATAACAGCCCAATAACCCATCCAAACCCCCTCCATGCTCTTGGTCATTCGATCATGATCGCGTGGCCGAAAACTGCTCCTCATTTGGAGTCTCCTAGCTCCCTCTACCTATATAAACACCCCCTCCCCCGAATTTTCGGATCAATTTCACCCCTAACCCTAGATCGATCGCCCCCGCCGCCACTGGACATGTCCGCACCGTCACCCTCTCTCTCCCCCGCCGCCGCAGCCCACCGGGCCTAGATCCGGCCCTCGCCGGGCCCGAACCGGGCCGCGCCCCGCCGCCCCGCCTCTGCACTCGCTCCGCCGTCGGCCTTCGCCGCCGCCTCGCCGCCCGCCTCCGCCTCGCCGCACCGGCGACCCAGCGCCCTCGCCGGAGGCCGCGCCCGCCGGCCACCGACCGTCCACCGCCCGCCGACCCGCGCCTGCCCTGCCGCCGCAGCGTCCCGGGCGCCTCCCCGCTGCCCGTCCGCCTCCGCCGCCGACCAGGGCGCCGCCGCCCGCGTCCCCATGCCCGGATCCCTCCGTCCCGGAACGCCTCTGTCCCGGATTGACTTTTCGCGAGGGTATATTTCTACCAAGTCCCTGAGTTTTCAACATTCTGATGCATACTTTGCCATGCCATAACTCCATGCATACTACTCCGTTTCATGCGCGTGATATATAAAAATGTTTACTGTGACATGCTCTTCATTTCATTCCATTGTGCCATGCTTGTTTGAGTCCATCTTGATGCCCTTATCATCGTTGCAAGAGTGCTATCTGATGTTAACCCGCTGAAACTGTTATAACTTGTTGTTTTGTCATTTTCGTTGTATTTTGTGTGTGCATCCTATGAGCATGATGTCTACATGAGTTTTGAGCTACATCATGCCATTTTTCACAGTGATGCAATCCATGTATTTTTGTGAGTCTTGTAGTGAGTGCTTTGAGCTCGTGAATTAGGGTACTTGCTGTTGCTATTTTGCTAGGCTGATCTGCTATATTATGATGCTATGTAAACCTGATGCTACAAGTCATTCTATGCATAATCTGGAGATGTTCACTAAGGATGTTTTGTTGTACATGTCATGCTATATCCATTTGTGCCCCTGGTTGCATTTATAGCCTGCTGTAACGTGTTGTTATGTTGCTCCAAACTTGCTAAATAATGTTGCTGTCAGCCTGTTAACATTAAGTTCAGTTTTTTCATGAGCTTTGCTAGTGATACATGAACCCTATGAACTTTATCTTGCCATGTTTAGCTTCACAAACATGTCATCTTACTGTTGGTCACCTTGTCATGCCATGTATTACTCTGTGGTGAGTGTTACAAGCTCACCAACATGCCTACTTATTGTTGGTCCTGCCATGTCTGAATCTGTCATATCATTTGCCATGTTTGCATGGATGCCACCATCTTTTATGTTGATCTTTGGAATTAGTTCAGTAACGGAGTTTTGTTCTTTGTCTCTATTACTAGCATGCCATGCTTTTGTTTGCCATGATAAGTTCCTATAACATGTTGTTTGATAGCCCTAAACATTGCAACCTGATTTTATTTCTGCCAAATCTGAAACTGTTATTATTTGCAATCTTGTCAGGTCCTTTTGAGCATGTTATAGTGTCTTCTGGAGATAGCTCAGTGTTCATGTTTTGACATGATATACCTGTACATTATGTCCATGCATTTTGTTGTTATGTTGAGGTGCTGTAGCATATTGTTTTGGTGCTTGCTAGATTCCTAGTTGCTGTTTTGGATAGCTTGTCCTTTAAACTTGTATAGAGTATGTGTTGAACCGTTGCTCCGTTTTGAGTGTGCTCTATATGAAACTTGCTTGATTTTGCATGAAGTTTCATATTATCATGTTGCATACTTGTTTTGAGAGTGTTTGCTTGATGTTTGAATGTATTTTGCATCAATGCCATGTTTAACTTGTTATGCTCATATCTTCTAGGCCGTAGCTCTGAATTAAATGAACTTTATATGTAACTTGACTAGAATCTTGTGTAGATCATCTTGGTGATCTTAACTTGTTGTTTAACAACTTGAACATAAGGTTTATTCAGTTCTGGACCAATTTCTAAATTTGCATATGAGGACTTACCGGAATTGCTATATGTTGTTTCCGGCCTCATTTAAACTTGCTTTGATGTGTTGTTCTTGTTTGCATCATCTCTTGCCATGAGTAGCTTCATGTAGCCTTGTCATGCATCATACTTGGTTGAGCATCATGTCATGGTTATGTATGGTGTGTTTACCATGTTGTGTGCTTCTTCTCGATAGTTCCCGTTTCGTTGCGATCGTGAGAATTCGTTCGTCTACGCTTGGTTCAGCTTCATCGGTTTGTCTTCTTCATGGACTCGTTCTTCTTCCTAGCGGGATTTCAGGCAAGGTGACCGCTACCCTGGATCTCACTACTATCATTGCTATGCTAGTTGCTTCGTTCTATCGCTATGATGCGCTACCTATCTCTTGTTGATCAAGCCTCCCAAATTTGCCATGTCAGCCTCTAACCTTTTCACCCTTCCTAGCAAACCGTTGTTTGGCTATGTTACCGCTTTTGCTCAGCCCCTCTTATAGCATTGTTAGTTGCAGGTGAAGTTGAAGATTGCTCCATGGTGGACAGGATTATGTTGGGATATCACAATATCTCTTATTTAATTAATGCATCTATATACTTGGTAAAGGGTGGAAGACTCGGCCTTATGCCTGGTGTTTTGTTCCACTCTCGCCGCCCTAGTTTCCGTCATATCGGTATTATGTTCCCAGATTTTGCGTCCCTAACACGGTTGGGTGATTTATGGGACCCCCTTAACAGTTCGCTTTGAATAAAACTCCTCCAGCAAGGCTCAACCTTGTTTTTACCATTTGCCTCACCACCACCTACTTTTCCCTTGGGAGTCGTGCTCTTGAGGGTCATCTTTATTTTAGCCCCCCCCGGGGCCAGTGCTTCTCTAAGTACTGGTCCGAACCGAGTAGATTGCGGGGCCCCCTCGGGGAAACTCGAGGTCTGGTTTTACTCATAGGATGTCTCATCTGGTGTTGCCCTGAGAACGAGATATGTGCAGCTCCTATCGGGATTGTCGGCGCATCGGGCGGCTTTGCTGGTCTTGTTTTACCATTGTCGAAATGTCTTGTAACCAGGATTCCGAGACTGATCGGGTCTTCCTGGGAGAAGGAATATCCTTCGTTGATCGCAAGAGCTTATCATGGGCTAAGTTGGGACACCCCTGCAGGGTATAAACTTTCGAAAGCCGTGCCCGTGGTTATGTGGCAGATGGGAATTTGTTAATGTCCGGTTGTAGATAACTCGACACCAGATCCGAATTAAAATGCATCAACCGCGTGTGTAGCCGTGATGGTCTCTTTTCGACGGAGTCCGGGAAGTCAACACGGTTTTGGGTTATGTTTGACGTAAGTAGGAGTTCAGGATCACTTCTTGATCATTGCTAGCTTCACGACCATTCCTTTGCTTCTCTTCTCGCTCTTATTTTCGTATGTTAGCCACCATATCATGCTTAGTCGCTGTTGCAACCTCACCACTTTACCCCTTCCTTTCCCATTAAGCTTTGCTAGTCTTGATACCCATGGTAATGGGATTGCTGAGTCCTCGTGGCTCACAGATTACTACAACAATAGTTGCAGGTACAGGTTATGCGATGATCATGACGCAAGAGCGGATGTTTGCTTGTTTTAGAGTTCTTCTTCTGCTTCTTCTTTTATCAGGGGATAGGTTCCAGGCCGGCAGCCTGGGCTAGCAGGGTGGATGTCGTTTGAGTTTCTGTTTGTGTTTCATCCGTAGTCGGATGTTGATCCTATGTATGATGTATTGATGTATTCGTGTGGCATTGTATGCCTCTTGTATATACCCCCATCTATTATGTAAGTTGATGTAATGATATCCACCTTGCAAAGCGTATCAATATGCGGTTCTATCCTTGGTGGGACCTTCGAGTCTCTTTAGGATAGTATCGCATATTGGGCGTGACAAAGGGTCTCATCCACGCTTGGCGGTATGTGGACCGGGTGCACGCTTCCAGCGAGGAGGAGTACCTGCTGGCGCCGGATCACCACACCGGTGAGATCGCGCTCGCCCGCCGGCAAGCCGCCAACAGCACCTCGCGAGTTGCGAGGCTGAGGAAGAGGCATTGTGTCGGTGCGCTGGGAAACAGCCACGCACCAGGGCACTCGTGGCGCGCCGCAAGCGCTCCTGCGAGCGCCGTGGCTTTTAGTAGGGAGTATAATTTAGTTCCGTAAGGTGATCTCATTAGTTTTGGGACACAAATGATAAATCCCGAACGTTCGGGAATTATTAGCGTCCTTAATTAAGTATGTAAGAGGGAAAATTTGGAAACCTTGTGTATCCGTACGCATTTTGTAAGTAGGTGCATACAACACAAACTTTAGTACTATATACTATCGCACGACACGTCTCTCTCTATATATGCTTGCGGACTGTGCTACTCCCTCTGTCCAGGTGAATAAGTCATCTTTGGTTGTGCACCGTGACCAAGTAGGAGGGAAGACTTTATACACCTAGACGGAGGGAGTACTACTATTACTTATGTACGGGCAAATGCACGTTTTAACATTACAATGCGGTTTTTGTAAAAGTAGAAAAACAACACTAGTCAAGCTTGTGAAACGACCCAATGCAAAACAAATGAAAAAATGCTCGTTTGATTGTTTACTTTTAGCTTCCTTCTCTGTGGTTATTTCTCTGTCGTACTTTGTACGGAGTATATCACTGGTCGGAAAGGCATGCAAATTCCCAAACTGCTTCCTACACCCTGTATCGAATTTTTTGCCTAACAAGTTGTGTCATGCAATTGGAATTCCAACTTGAGTACTAGTACTACTAGTAGGAGTACCAGGGGCCAGTTCATTTAGGCTTCTAGATTAGTAGTAACCCCTTTACTACTAGCTCCATCCTGGTTTATTGGTCCCCATTGTAATCTGTGTCTAATTTTTATCATAAATTTAACTAATGAATGTTTGTGATGTCACATGCACTAACATTTTATCAGTTGAATCTTCGGTCAAAATTTACCACAAATTACAATGGTGACGAATAAACCAGGACGGAGGTACTCCCTCCATTTTTGTATACAAGGCCACTATAAAAAATACATTTTGCATCTATACAAGGCCACCAACAATAATCAAGACAAATATTAATGATGTTTCCTCGTACTAGTAACCCATGGCTTAATTACTAGCATGCATGTAGTGGATGATAATGACAAACTCATCTACTTCCTCTCTCACGGCCACTCAATTTCTTCTAATGTGCAGGCACCCTATTAATTAACCCGGTAAACGAGAAAATAAATTGACTTGTAAAGCACACATTGATTTTTATCTTGGTACCTGTAATTTGAGTTTATGGCCTTGTATATAAAAATGAAGGGAGTACTACTCCCTCCATCTCAGTTTACAAGTCCTGCGCGTATACCTAGGTTGCCAATTTTATCACCTTAATATAAACTATATAACACAAAAATTATACGGTTTGAAAATAGAACATCTGAATTTTATATTGGTATATTTGTTTGTAATATATGACTTGTATTAGGTTGGTCAAATTGATGACCTAGGGTTATGCGCACGCCCTGTAAACAGAGAGAGAGGGAGTAGTAGTAGTTTAGAAGCCCAAATAAATGAGTGAGGCGCCTTAATGTTACTCTCCACTGTGACTAGTCTTATGGGAAAAGCTGGAGAAGAGACGGCTTATTTTTTAAGCCGCCAAAAGAACTGGCCCTAGGAGTAGTAGCTAGGGATACTAGGAGTAGTAGCTAGGGTCGAGTGTGCGAGATGAACTGAAGAAAGTAAATGCAGAGAGATGAAATGCAAAAAAGACAGAGAGATGTGATGGTTGCTTGTCCATTTATTTTATCAGGCCACTTATTACTGGCAGTGGTTGGGTTTTTTGATATGACAGCTTTACTGTCGCGCCACGAGCGGGGTGAGACTCCCGTGCAGCGCCGCCCTCTACACTTGTACTACATCGGTCGTGGTTTATTAGTCCCCCATTGAATGTGACTGAAGATTTAACTAACAAAATGTTAGTGCATGTCAACAAAAACTATATCATTGAATTCGTATTTGAACCAATGATATAATTTAGGTGACATGCATCAGCATTTATCATACTATATATAATGTTAGTTCAATTTTTGGTCGTACTAATCTATAGTAGTAAGGTGGCCGTGCGTTGCACGGAAGAGTGAAATGCATTGATCGGGGAGTTGTTTATTTTGACAAAGGATGTGTGGGTCATCTCATGTGTAACGGGTATCGATAGGTTTCTTCAGATATTATTTCATCTCTAGAGCTCACAAACATCCGGGTGAAATAGATAAAAAGGTATATTTTGCAAACAAAAGCGTTCAACTGTTCAACCTGCATCCAAAGCTTGTGAAGAAATAACACTTATTGTGCTTTGCAAGAAATGATCTTTAAGAATTAGTTTTTGAGTATCCATTGTTATACATATTGGCTACAAATGACATGGAACTTTCTTATAGTCAATAGTTGGCTATACTATTAAGTATTAACCATGCCCTTATACACCTAGACGGAGGGATTAAATCAAGATGACTTGGAAGGGGGCAGAGGAGATGTAAGAAAAGGTTCATCGTAAGTCTTTCACCAGTACTATAGTAAAAATTCATACATGGAAGATTCTAGACTAAACCATAAATGGATACACTTTTATTCATGTGCGATACTCCAATAGAGCAAGATCATGCATTGAAGTCTCCACATGCTTAGACAGTGGATTTCATTGAGCGAAGACTAATGATCAACATTTAACTTGGTAATGCATATGTCCAGGTGAACCTCCTTGGAGTCCCCGTGCACTGCGTTGCGGGGTAAATCATACCATGTGTCTTCCATGTCCACATCGGTGGGAAGGTCCCAGCTCTGCACAGTCCTAGTCAGCATGATGGAGCTAGTGTCGCCGCCCACGTACCTCTGAGGGGTAGTAACAGTGAGCACGCACCCGTACATCGGCCTCATGTCAGTGTTAGTGTCAGTGGCGTCGCCCCTGACGCACACTACAGAGACGGGGCAGCGGCCTGCACGGGCCTCACCGGTGCCCACGATCAAGAGGAAGACGCTGCCGTCCTCCTCCAAGACTAGCAGGCGGCGGTGATCCTGCAGTGACTCCGTCATGGTGAACGGGTAGCACGTCTCGTACTTGATGTTCTCTGCCAAGGGCCAGTAGTGACCGCTGCACGCATCCGTGAGGTGATGCACGATGTCCGTCGGCGAGCCCCAAAACGGCATCAGGCACTCATAGCAGTAGACGAAGGGCTCCTTGGAGTCATCGACCAGGCCATCCATGAAACGGGAGTGGCTATAGGGGATGTTGCGCCAGTTGAATATATGAGCAAGTTAGTGCGAGATTTAATCCGAATAAGCACAAAATAAATCATGACGGCTATAACAGAGATTAAACTAATCATGTGGACTAGCATAGTAGATGAACAGATATAATCTAGTAGGATACAGAGTAGAAACATGAATTCTACCATGATTTCAAACAAGAAGGAGAGAAACACGTACGGTGCAACGGGAGCAGCACCATTGGCGTTGAGGATGTCGCCCATGTCATTGAGGAAGAGGTTGCCGAGGTCGGGGAAGAAGTCGTCGTCGGTGAAGTCGTGGCTGCCAGCAGTCGCAAGAGTGCGCTCCCCAAATTTCAACAGTGCCCGCTGAATGGAGCACAGGAGGGAGTGGTTGTAGGGGACGTTGCGGCCGCCGAATGGAGCGTAGGAGTAGCACACGAAGCAGTAAATGGTGCTCCTCCCTAAGTCTCTATCTCTACTCTTATCTCTATCTCTACTACTCTTCTTTGTTTGTTTATAACAAATCAAATAGTATTGCGCTGTCCGCTGCACGCCCGGCTGAACACGCCTCCTCCCCTCCATCATCACCAACTGAGTCTTCTATAGGAGTAGGAGTAGAGAAAAAACTGAGTTGGTGACGATGGTGTTCCGTGCAATGCACGGGCATCTTGCTAATTTTTTGCATATTATTCCAAACACCACGTAGACACGGTCTTTGACCATTTTACAACTATGTTAGTATCATTGTTTTTTTTACGGGATGTTATCATTGTTAGTGGTCAGCCGGTGCAAGTTATTGCCCCGGGTGTTTTAACCTTTTTTTAGTAATGATATCTGGCGATTTTTGGCACGAGCTCAATCCGGGCGAATCCCACGTAACCTTCAGATTTCCATCCGACAGTGGCCTGTTTTTAAGCCATACACACGTATTGTAACTGCGTCGCGGGCGTTTGCAACTGCCATGTCTCCCAGCGAACGTTTGCTGGGGATTGGAGTTAGCACGGTTCGTAGTCGTTCCACGCTCGGGCATTGAAGTTTGTAACTATTTTAGATTAGAATATACTACTCCTCCGGTGCTAGTAGTAGAGCAGAGTCCTACTCTACTACTCTACTCAAGCAAGTTAGGACATAGTAGTAGGTACTATAGGGAGTACCAGTACTGTGATCACTCAAGCAAGTTGTCTCGCATCGATATAACCCTATGCTGCTGGTATGTGTCTCATAAGTCAAGCGGCCTGTTGTAGTCATCATCACCTGTCCACTTCCCGCAGCACATATTCGCTTCTCCATCTTTGTCAGCACATAATCTCGTCCAATCTTCCATCCCCTCTAAGGCGCCTTCCCCCCCCCCCTTGTCCAAAACCCAAGCACTAACAATGGCAGAATCGAGCAGCATCCGCCAAAAGAGTGGCTGGAATTCGCTCCCCACAGAGGTAATCAAGCTCATTGTTTCACGTGTGGACAATCTTAGTACCATGCCGCTCGCCGCGTGCTCGTCGGGGCTGTACCGTTTACTCAAAGCCCTCAGGCCGGAGCTTTTTAAGCCAGCTCCTTGATTGCTGATGCCGCCTGATCTTCAGAAACGGCGTGTCACACAACATAACGATCGTAGGGTGGTGAGCATCAACCCCCTTGACTGCGATCCGATTCCCGTCACCCTCAACTACATTAATGGTATGTACTGGGTCAGCATGAACATGTCTTGGATGGTGCTCGTCGACGGTCGCGGCAGCTGGATGCTCGTGGAGGTCTACACCCGGCGATTGATCCCCCTTCCTTCGATTAACACTGCACTGCTTTGGCACCGCGGCCCAGAATACTTGGAATCTTACAGTAGCCAACATGATACCAAGTTTGATTTGCTCAAGGTTGTAATCTGCCAAGTGCCCGAAAGATCTGCGAATTATAAAGACTTCAGGCTAATTGTGTTCCTCAACCGCGGTCTCACCTATGTGACAGGTCACTGTGGTAAGTGGATAAATCTGCACGTCCATCGCAGGATCATACATCCTCCATGGTTCTCTGATACCATTGAACACAAGGGCTTCATTTACGATGTCGACTCCTTCTATGGCTGGACGTATTGCTGGCCTACTCCAGTCATCGCTACAATCGGCTATTACAGTAGTATGTTACTTTCCTATGATATCATGATGGCCTTCTTATATTACTGTCAACATTTACTTAAAAAAAATATTCATGCTCATAACATGCTATTCTTAAGATTGACTACATCAAGAGCCCTTTTTTATTTGATTCTAACTTGATATGATGTTGTAGGCCACCTGGTGTCCCTACCCTTCCTAATCCCAGAACCTTTCAAAGAAAAGCGGCATGGCAGTTGCAGGTGGTTCTTGGCTCGATCAGATGACGGCGAACGATTGATGATCGTTCGCACGTACTGGACGTGTTGTTTCGCGGAATACAATCACAGTCACTGCAAGGTCTTTGAGCAGGATCCCGGCTTCTCTGGGCCTTCAGGAATTTTTGACTGAAGGCTGGTAAGTAGCCTTGGTACACGCTCTCTGTTTGTCGGACTGAATTATTATATTAACCAGGAGATAACCGATGGCGATCATGATGGCAGTGCGGTTTCGTTCATCAGGCAAAACTGTGTGTACATAGCATACCATGTGTCTCTGTATGCACCATACCCTGATATGTGCCGCCACGCTCTGCAGCCCAAAGTAGGAGAGAGGGTCACAAGTATCAGACTTCGACCTACTGGCTGGACTTTCCGCTGTCAGGCACCCATCTGGTTCAAGCCGTTAGCCAATCTCCACATCTTAATAAATAGTACTACCTCTATAAACTAATATAAGAGCGTTTAGATCACTATTTTAGTGATCTAAACGCTCTTATATTAGTTTACGGAGGGAGTAACATCTAACTGAGCCAGTTAGTTAGATGCGTACACTTGCTGTAGTAGGATCTTTATTTAGTTTGATGCATACACTTGTTCTTTTTGGTAGCCCTTTTGTAATAATGGCTGATGTTTGGTTTGGAAGAGAGAGTTGTGTCTTCACTCTTTTGGCCTGCTTACTGCTTCTGTTGCACCCCGAGCGCTGGTTGTTGTTGCTGCTGTTTTCAATGTACAATCAGTAGTATATTTCGTCTGTTGGTTGAATAAATGTGTTGTTAGAATGACAAACACAATGTTTTGGAAGTCGTTGCACGGTTCGATCCTTAGTGCCCCGTACCGTACGTAACGCATACTATTTTTTGTACGGGACACATTTTCCACTTGTTGATAACATGCAGGCCACTGAGGAAGGCCCAATAGAGGAGCCCATAATTAACTGGAAGGGAGGCTCTCACATGAATCCGGCCTAGGTACATGCTCATGGTCCCCTAAACATAAATAAGTAAATAAATAAATAAAGTAAATGCTCATGCACCAGTTCTTTAAATTCATGATTTAAAAGGAGGATATTATTTCCTATGATGGTGTCGTTACATTCAGTCAATATTATTCTTAGGCAAAGATAGCAACCAGTCTTGTTTCTCCTAGCATTTTCTTTCTGCAACTAGCGGACCCATGCAAATCGTAGTCAACGTCGTAAATAGTTCCGGTCCATTTTTATTTTTCAATAAGAATGTCCAACCCAGCCTAGCACATTGGCGACAACACTTTATCCACCGCCTTGGTGCGCTCGCCGCGGCGCCGCCGTTCGGCCCTGTCAACATAGTTTTTTTTCGAAATGGTCCCTGTCAACATAGTGAATTGGGAGAGAACTATAGTTGTGAGTATGACAGTATGGACCCACCAGGTCCACTCCCGAACACAAGCAAGCGCCTCTTTTACTACTCAGATGCACCCCTCGTTTTTTACTCTAATCCACCCTGCTGATATCCGAGACCCACATCATTTTTAACGTATAGTCAATTGATGACAGAATTGCACAACTTTTTTTGAGTAGTAATTCGGAGGAGCAGGCTATAAACTAGGTTGTGCGGTCTCTGTGGCCCGTCTAACAACATGACCAGCCCAACAGGTTTTTCTTTGGGAAAATAGGTAGCCCAGTATTTCTTTTTGAAGAATACCCAAGCTAGGCCTATTTGTTTTCTTCGACTTACTGGGCTGCAAATCTTTCAAGACGAGGAGGGATGCATTCCGGCCTGGCCAAAGAGTATGGTCAGTGTCTGCTAAAACTAATATCAAATGGGTTGAAAAATTCAAAAAAATTATAGCAAATGGGATATTAGTTTCTTTTTTTGTTTGTGTTCTTCACTGATATTTTATAGTATTTCATTGGATTTAACATGACATAGTACTAATCTATTTTTAAATTTGTTTTAGTATGGCTACTAATTTTTGGATTAAGAATATTTTATTCCCCAACCAAAATTTGCGAATTTTCATAATTTCGCACATATTTAGTTAATTTTTTAACCCTGGTACTGACCAGAAAATAGGCAGCAATTCTAAAAATGGAAAATGGGCTGCAATAAATTCCATAAGAATTAGAAAATGAGTAAAAAATATAAAAATAATAGCAAATGGGCTGTACACGTCATAGATTTTGAGGCTGACTTGTTTACGCAAGGCTTTGTCAGTCAACACACGATTCTAGCAGCAGTGACTGTTGGATGTCCATCCAATGGCCAACGTGCTTCTTCAATCTCTAATCTTCCTGCTCCAGACGCCTAAACTAGCACCGGTAGGACTGCCTGCTCCCTCCTCTTGTGGCCCGCTGTGATGCCGCGCAGGCTTCCCCAGCCCACCCTACTCCCTCTGTTGGCCTGGCCACACGCAATCAACTGCCTCCTTATTACGCAAAAAAATGATTCCTCCCACTGACATCTGGGGCGCACCGGTTGGGAGGCTGACCTGTGGGCCTACTAAGTTGACGCGTACACAGAGCTTGTCAACTTAGTCAACAAACGATTGTAGCAGCAGTAACCGTTGGATTTGAATTGAATGGTCCTGCTACTTCTTCAAGTGCTACTCTTCTTGCACCAGTCGCCCAAACCAGCGCCGACAAGACCGCCTGCTCCTACCTCCAGTGGCCGGCTGTGCTGCCGTAGAGGCCTCACCGCCCCCTACTACTCCCACCGCTAGCCAAGCCCTGCGGCGACGGCAGTCTCACACCGCAACCGAACCAGTGAACCCTCGTACTCCTCTCCGTGTGGGCATCCACTGCCGCGTCTTCCCCGGCTCCGCGTCGTCCCCTTCCTAGGCCTCACTGTCGTCCACCGCCCTGGTGCTCTCGGCACGGCGTGGTCAACGTGGTCATGACACGACTTCCATCGGAAGTGGACTATACGTGGAGAGGCTGATAGTTGGGTCCACGGCCACACACAAGGAAATGCCTCCTTATTACGCGCAAAATAATGATTCCTCCAGCTGACACTTGGGACTCATCGGAAGGGCCTATGTATTTTGTGAAAAAAACATTCCCCCCGCTAACAGGTCGGACCCACTAGCTATATCTTTGCACGCAAGGAAGTGTCTCCTTATTACGCACAAAAAAATGAATACCCCTGCTAGCTGGGACCCACCATAGTGGGTGGCTGACTTGTGGGCCTACTAAGTTGACGGGGATGGAGGGCTTTTGTCAACATAGTCAATACTCCAGTGACCGTATGATGTCCATCCAACGGCCATAGTGCTTCTTCAACCTCTGGTCTTCTTGCTCCAGCCGCCCAAAGCAGCGTCGGTCGTGCCGCCTGCTTCTGCCTTTCGTGGCCGGTTGTGCTGCTGCGGAGGCCTCACCGCCCCCATACTACTCCCACTGCTGGCCAGGCCATCCCTCTACTCACCCACACCCCCTGTTACTCTGCGGCGACGACAGAGTCACACCGCAACCGAACCAATGAACCCTCATACTCCTCTCCGCATGAGCATCCACTGCCGCGTCTTCCCCAGCTCCGTGTCTTCCCCTTCCCAGGCCTCGCCGTCGTCCACCGCCATGGTGCTCTCGATACGGCGTGGTCAACGTGGTCAAGGAACGACTTCCATCTGATGTGGAGTATACGTGGAGAGGCTGACAGCTGGGTCCACGGCCGCAGCAAGGAAGTGCCTCCTTATTACGCGGAAAATAATGATTCCTCCACCTGACAGCTGGGACCCACTTGACGGGCCACTATATTTTGTGAAAAAACGTTTCCCCCCGACTTCTGGGACCCACCAGCTACATCTTCGCATGCAAAGTGCGTCCAGAAGAAAAGGATTCGCCCCCTTGACTGCTGGAACCCACCAGCTGCATCTTCGCATGCAAGGAAGTGCGTCTGGGCAAAAAAACTATTCGCCCCCCTAACTGCTGGGACCCACCAGCTACATCTTCGCATGCAAGGAAGTGCCTGATAGTTGGGACCCACCCGGTCGAAGCATGCGTAGCATTGTCATTCTGGTCGCGAACGTGTACGTACATACTGGTGGATGTAGAGGCGCGCACGTGTCGTAGTAGAGGCGCGCATGTAGCATGTACACGTACATATAGCGGCCAGTGTGCAAGAAAGAAAATACGGCCACGTACGCACATACGGGCGGGGTCTCGAACGCCTACTCGCGCATACGTACGACCAGAGCTCGTGTACATGGCTGGGTCGGAACGGAGAAACAGCGTTGTCGTCGTGTTCATGGGGAGCCAACCGGCTGGGTCAGAATGGAATGTGTCGTTGTGTTCATCGGGAGGGCTCGGATGGAACAGGCGATGGAAATGAGGCCTGGCGTACCATAGAACGGAGGAAACGGCCTTGTGTTTGACCGGCCACGTTCGAAACGGGATCTTGTTCATCGGGAGGGGTCTGGCGTACCGCAAAACGGAGGAAACGAGCCTCCTATGGTCGAAATGGGGTCTTGTTGATTGGGAGGGGTGTGTCGTGCCGCAAAACGGAGGAAACAGACTTGTGTTGGAGCGCTACGGTCGAAACGGGGGTCCTGTTCATCGGGAGGGGTGTGGCGTACCGGAAAACAAGACTCCACGGGATACTGTTCATCTCCACCGTCGACTTCCTCTAGCCTCCACGGGCTACTATTCATCCACCGTCGACCTCTTCCGGCCTCCACCTACGACTGTTCATCCACGGACTCCTGTTCATCCAGCCTCCACCGCGCGCTACTCCACCGGCTACTGTTCAACTACCCCTCTCCACGGGCTCCTGTTCAACCACCCCTCCACGGGCTACTGTTCATCCACCCCTCCACCTTCTACTGTTCATCCAGCCCTCCACGGGGTCGTCCTGTTCATCCAGCCCCAACCGGCTCGATCGATCGGGGTCCTGTTCATCCAGAGGCAACACCACGGGTCCTGTTCATCCACCCCCACCGCTCACTTTTCA